>NC_137463.1:142701977-143301977 GCF_964235325.1 Thermobia domestica
GGGGGACGGATGTCTTCACGCCGTCCCCCGTGTCTATCTTTGCTCATTGCATTTTTTAGGAAGTGGAGAGGCACCGTAAATAGTTTCGGAAGTGGGAAAACGGTGTCCTCCCGCGTTCCCCTTTGTTACTTTCCCTGTTCTTACATCTAATAGAAACACAAGTAAATATACAAGCAATGGCATAATTTAAAATTATAACTTTTTAAAAATCAGTCATGGGCTAATGTTTATTCATTTATGTATTTAAAGTAAAGTGCAAAATATTTTCATATTAAGTTTTAGAATAAATCATTGTCGTTTACGAGTGTTGCAGCTTAATTAAATAAACCTTTGCAAACAAAGAAATACAATCAATTTTCAGACACAAAACATTTTTAATTAAAAAAACAAAAATAATAACATATAAAAATACCAATCGGACAAATATAGTTGGCTAACTTCCCATACAACTTAAATATTAAAAAAAAAATACAATTAGAGAGAAGCAGATTAACAATACTGGTAGAGAAGACTTGTAGACGGACTTGAGGGACTTGTTTTCCAATAAAAGACGTTTTCCATTACCTTTTTAACCATCACCAGTATCTAGATAATTTGCTAGTAATTTGGTTCGATTCTGTGTTGGGCCACTTATGGTAATTTAAATTCATTTGAGTAAAAAGTAATTTTTGTATATTGACTCCACTTATTGTCCGTTTTCGTAGGATGTATTCGGAAGCTCAACTTGTCTGTTTTAAGTTTGAAAGAAGATAGTACGTAAATAATTTGCTAATAATTTGGTTCGATTCTGTGTTCGGCCCCTTAATGGTAATTTTCATTCATTACTATAAAAATAGTTATTTTTTTATATATTGACTCGGTTTATTGTCCGATTTCGTACAATGTTTACGGACGTTCAACTTGTCCGTTTTACATTTAGAAGATGATAGTATCTAGATAATTTGCTGGTAATTTCCTTCGAATTTGTGTCGGGCCATTTATGGTAATTTCCATTCATTTCAACAAAAATGTATTTTTTTTATATATTGACTCCGTTTATTGTCCGTTTTCGTAGGAAGTTTACGCAAGCTCAACTTGTCCGTTTTACGATTAAAAGACGATAGCATGTAGATAATTTGCCAGTAATTTGATTCGAATTTGTGTTGTTCCACTAATGGTAATTTTCATTCATTTGCTTAAAAAAGTCATTTTTTTATATATTGACTCGGTTTATTATCCGATTACGCAGGATGTTTACGGAAGCTAAACTTGTCCGTTTTACGTTTGAAAGATGAAAGCATGTAGAGAATTTGCTAGGAATTTGGTTCGATACTGCGTTGGGCCACTGCTGGAAATCTCCATTGATTTGCACAAAAAGGTATTTTTTTATATTGACACCGTTTATTGTGTTTTTCGTAGCATGCTTACGGAAGCTCAACTTGTCCGTTTTACGTTTGATTGACGATCGTATGTAGATACTTTTCTAGTAATTTGGTTCGATTCTGTGTTGGGCCACTAATGGTAATTTCCTTCCATTTGCACAAAAAAAATTTTCATTTATTGACACCCTTTAATGTCCGTTTTTCTTAGGATGTTTATGGAAGCTCAACTTGTTCGTTTTACGTTTGAAAGATGATAGTATGTAGCTAATTTGATTCGATTCTCTGTTGGGCCACTGATGGTAATTTCCATTCATTTGCACAAATAATATATTTTTTTATATATTGAATCCGTTTATTGTTGGTTTATCTTATGATGTTTACGGAAGCTCAACTTGTCCCTGTTAAGTTAGAAAGACGATAGTATCTAGATAATTTCCTAGTAATTTGGTTCGATTATTTGTTGGGCCACTGATGGTAATTTCCATTCATTTCCACAAAAAGTATTTTTTTCATATATTGACTCCTTTTATTATCCGTTTCTCGTAGGATGTTTACGGAAGCTCAACTTCTCCGTTTTATGTTTGACAAATGATAGTATGAAGATAATTTACTAGTAACAGTTTTAGATTCTGTGTTAGGCCACTGATGGTAATTTTCACTCAGTTGCCTAAAAAAATTATTTTTAATATTTTCAATCCGCTTATAGTCCGTTTTCTTAGGATGTTAACGGGAGATATAGTTGTCCGTTTTACGTTTGTGAGACGTTCGTATGTAGATAATTTTCAGTAATTTGGTTTGATTCTGATTTGGGCCACTAATCGCAAATTCCATTACTTTACATTAAAGATTCATTATTTTATATATTGACTCGGTTTATTATCCGATTTCGTAGAATGTTTACGGAAGCTAACCTTGTCCGTTTTACGTTTGAAAGATGATAGTATATAGATAATTTGGTAGTAATTTAGTTCGATTCGGTGTTGTGCCACTTATAGTAATTTCCGTTCATTTGTAGAAAACCGGTATTTCATTATATATTGACTCCCTTTTTTTTTTTTTTTTTGCTTTTCGTAGGATGTTTACGGAACCGCAAGTTGTCCGTCTTACGTTTGAAAGACGATAGTATGTAGATAATTTGCTAGTAATTTGGTTCGATTATGTGTTTGGACAGTAGTGGTAATTTCAATTCATTTGCACAAAAAAGGTATTTCTTCATTTATTGACTCCGTTTATTGTTAGTTTTCCGTAGGATGTTTACGGAATCTCAACTTGTCCGTTTTACGTTAGAAAGATGATATTATTTGGTTCGATTCCGTGTTGGGCCGCTGATGGTAAATACCGTTGACTTGCAGAAAAAAATATTTTTATATTTACTTCCTTTATTGTCCGTTTTTCGTAGGATGTTTACGGAAACTCAATTTGTCCGTTTTACCTCCGAAAGACGATAGTATATAGATATTTAGCCAGTTATTGGGTTCGCCTCTTTGTTGGGCCACTGATGGAAATTTTCATTCATTTGCACAAAAAGATTTTATCATATATTGACTCTCTTTATTGTCGGTTTTTCGTAGGATGTTTACGGAAGCTCAACTTGTCCGCTTTACGTTTCAAGATGATAGTATGTAGATAATTTGCTAGTAATTTGGTTCGATTCTGTGTTGGGCCAATAATAATAATTTCCATTCATTTGCCTGAAAGAGTTATTTTTTATATATTGACTCCGTTTATTGTCCGACATCGTAGAACGTTAACTCGAACTCACCTTGTCCGTTTTACGTTTCAAAGGCGATAGTATGTAGATACTTTGATAGTAATTTGGTTCGATTATGTGTTGGGACTGTAGTGGTAATTTCCATTCATTTGGACAAGAAAGGTATTTCTTCATTTATTGACTCCGTTTATTGTCCGTTTTCCGTAGGATGTTTACGGAATCTCAACTTGTCCGTTTTACGTTAGAAAGATGATATTATTTGGTTCGATTCCGTGTTGGGCCGCTGATGGTAAATACCGTTGACTTACAGAAAAAATATTTTTATATTTACTTCCTTTATTGTCCGTTTTTCAAAGGATGTTTACGGAAACTCAATTTGTCCGTTTTACCTCCGAAAGTTGATAGTATGTAGATATTTAGCTAGTTATTGGGTTCGCCTCTTTGTTGGGACACTGATGGAAATTTTCATTCATTTGCACAAAAGGATTTTATCATATATTGACTCTATTTATAGTCGGTTTTTCGTAGGATGTTTTGCGGAAGCTCAACTTGTCCGCCTGACGTTTCAAGATGATAGTATGTAGATAATTTGCTAGTAATTTGGTTCCATTTTGTGTTGGGCCAATAATAATAATTTCTATTCATTTGCCTAAAAAGTTATTTTTTATATATTGACTCCGTTTATTGTCCGACATCGTAAAACGTTAACTCAAACTCACCTTGTCCGTTTTATGTTTGAAAGATGATAGTATGTAGATAATTTACTTGTAATTCTGTTCGATTCTGTGTTAGGCCACTAATGGTAATTATCATTCATTTGGACAAAAAAACTTATTTTTTTCATATATTGACTGCATTCATTATCCCTTTTTCGTAGGATGTTTACGTTAGCTCAACTTGTCCGTTTTATGTTTGAAAGATGATAGTATGTAGACAATTTATCAGTAATTTTGGTTCGATTGTGTGTTGGGCCACTGATGGTAATTTCCATTGATTTGCACAAAAAATGTATTTTTTGCACAAATGTATATTGACTGAGTTTATTGTCCGTTTTCCGTAGGATATTCACGGAAGCTAAACTTATCCGTTTTACGTTTGAAAGATGATAGTATGTAGATAATTTTCTGGTAATTTGGTTCGATTCTTTGTTGGGACACTTATGGTAATTTCCATTCATTTCCACAAAAAGGTATTTTTTATATTTTGTTTAAGGCGTTTATTGTCCGTTTTCCGTAGGATGTTTACGGAAACTCAATTTGTCCGTTTTACCTCCGAAAGACGATAGTATGTAGATATTTAGCTAGTTATTGGGTTCGCCTCTTTGTTGGGACACTGATGGAAATTTTCATTCATTTGCACAAAAGGATTTTATCATATATTGACACCGTTTATTGTCACTTTTCGTAGAATGTTTACGGAAGCTCAACTTGTGCCTTTTACGTTTCAAAGATGATAGTATGTAGATAATTTGCTAGTAATTTCGTACGATTCGGTGTTGGGCCAGTAATGGTAGTTTCCATTGATTTGCACTAAAAAGTATTTTTGTATATTTATTCTCCGTTCTTTGCCCGTTTTACGTATGTTGTTTACGGAAGTTCAACTTGTCCCTTTTACATTTGAAAGATGATAGTGTTAACTTGGTTCGATTCTGTGTTGGGCCACTGATGTGATTTTCCATTCATTTGCACAAATAGGGTATTGTTTGATATATTGACTCCGTTTGTTGTCCGTTTCTTTTAGAATGCTTACGGAATCTGAAATTATCCGCTTTACGTTTGGAAGACGATTGTATCTAGATAATTTGCTTGTAATTTAGTTCGATTCTGTGTTGGGCGATTTACGGTAATTTTCATTCATTGGCTAAAAAAGTTATTTTTGCATATTGACTCCGTTTATAGTACGTTTTCGAAGGTGTATACGGAAGCTCAACTTGTCCGTTTTTTCTTTGAAAGATGATAGCATGTAGATAATTTGTTAGGAATTTTTTTCGATACTTTGTTGGCCACTTATGGTAATTACTATTAATGCACCTAAAAGAGTTATTTTTTTATATATTAACTACGTTTGATGTTCGTTTTCGTTCGATGTTTACGAATGCTCAACTTGTCCGTTTTACGTTTAAAAGATGATAGTATGTAGATAGTATGCTTATTTATTTGGCTTGATTCTGTGTTGGGCCACTAATGATAATTTCCATTCATTTGCATATAAAAGATATTTTTTATATATTGACTCCGTTTATTGCCCGTTTTCGTAGAATGTTAATGGAAGCTCAACTTGTCCGTTTTACATTTGAAAGATGATAGTATATAAATAGTTTGTTAATAATTTATTTTGTTTCTGTGTTGTGCCACTGATGGTAATTTCCATTGTATTCAAAAAAAGGTTTTTTTTTGTTTGATTCGGTATATTGTCCGTTTACCGAAGCTGAACTTGTCCGTTTTACGTTAGGAAGACGATAGTATGTAGATAATTTGATAGTAATTTGGTTCGATTCTGTTTTGGGCCACTGATGCTTATTTCCACTCATTTGCACATATAAGGTATTTTTTTTTCATATATTGACTCCGTTTATTGTCCGTTTTTCGTAGGATGTTTATGGAAGTTCAGCTTGTCCGTTTCACGATTCAAACATGATGGTATGTAGATAACTTTCTAGTAATTTGGTTCGATTATGTGTTGGGCACGAATGGTAATTTCCATTGAATTGAGAGAAAAGTGTTTTCTTATATATTGACTCCGTTTATTGTCCGTTTTCCGTAGGGTGTTTATGGAAGCTCAACTTGTCCGAGTTTTGTTTCAAAGATAATAGTATGTACGTAACTTGGTTCGACTCTGTGTTGGGCCGCTGTTGGTAATTTCTATTCATTTGCTCAAATTATTTATTTTTTTATATATTGACTCCGTTTATTGTTTGTTTCTCTTAGGATGTGTAGGGAAGCTGAAGTGTGCGTGTTACCTTTGAAAGACAATAGTATCTAGATAATAAGTTAGTAATTTCCATTCATTTCTTTAAAATATATTATATTGTATAATGACTCCGATAATTGTTCGTTTTCGTAGGATGTTTATGGAAGCTCTACTTGTCCGTTTTACGTTTGAAAGAAGATAGTGTGTAGATAATTTGCTAGTAACTTCGCTCGATTCTGTATTGGGCAACTAATGATAATTTGCATTGATTTGCACAAAAAAGTATTTTTGTATACTTATTCTCCGTTTATTGTCCGTTTTTCGTAGATTGTTTACGGAAGCTTAACTTGTCCCTTTTACGTTTGAAAGATGATAATATGTAGTTAATTTAGTTTGATTCTGTGTTGGGCCACTGATGGTATTTTCAATTCATTTGCTCAAATAAAATATTTCTTTATATATTGACTCCCTTTGTTGTCTTTTTTTCTTAGGATGTTTACTGAAGCTCAGCTTGTCCGTGTTAAAATTCTTTGTTGGGCCATTGATTGTAATTTTCATTCATTTGCCTAAAAAAGTTATTTTTAATATATTCAACCCGTTTATGCTCCTAAAAAAGTTAATTTTTTTTATATATTAACTCCGTTTGATGTTCGTTTTCGTGCGATGTTTGCGGATGCTCAACTTATCCATTTTACGTTTAAAAGAGTATAGTATGCAGATAGTATGCTATTTATTTTGCTTGATTCTGTGTTGGGCCACTAATGATAATTTCCATTCATTTGCGTAAAAAAGTTAGTTTTTATATATTGACTCCGTTTATTGCCCGTTTTCGTAGAATGTTAATGGAAGCTCAACTTGTAAGTTTTACATTTGAAAGATGATAGTATGTGGATAGTTTGCTAAAAATTTGGTTCGATTCTGCGTTAGGCCACTGATGGTGATTTCCATTGATTTTCACAAAAAGTTTTTTTTCTGTTTATTGTCCGTTTACGGAAGATGAACTTATCCGTTTTACGTTAGAAGGACGATAGTATGTAGATAATTTTGTCGTAATTTGGTTCGATTCTGTTTTGGGTCACTGATGGTAATTTCCATTGATTTGAACACAAAAGGTATTTCATTATATAGTGACTCCGTTTATTGTCCGTTTCTCGTAGGATGTTTACGTAGCATGAACGTGTCCTTTTTATGTTTCAAAGAAGATAGCATGTAGATAATTTGCCAACAATTTTTTTGGAATTTGTGTTGGGCCATAATGGTAATTTCATTCATTTGCTTAAAAATATTATTCTCTATATATTGACTCGGTTTATTATCCGATTTCGTAGGATGTTAATGGAAGCTCAACCTGTCGGTTTTATGTTTCAAAGATGATAGTATTTAGATAATTTGCTAGTAATTTCGCTCGATTCTGTATTGGGCCACTAATGGTAATTTGCATTGATTTGTACAAAAAAGTATTTTTGTATACTTATTCTCCGTTTATTGTCCGTTTTTCGTAGATTGTTTACGGAAGCTCAACTTGTCCCTTTTACCTTTGAAAGATGATAATATGTAGTTAATTTGGTTTGATTCTGTGTTGTGCCACTGATGGTATTTTCCATTCATTTGCTCAAATAAAATATTTCTTTATATATTGACTCCCTTTTTTGTCTTTTTTTGTTAGGATGTTTACTGAAGCTCAGCTTGTCCGTGTTACCCTTAAAATACCATAGTATCTAGATAATTACCTAGTAACTTGATTCGATTCTGCGTTGGGCGGCTTGTGGTAATTTTCATTCATTCCTTTAAACGATATTATACTGTATAATGACTCCGCTAATTGTTCGTTTTCGTAGGATGTTTACGGAAGCTCAACTTGTCCGTTGTACGTTTAAAATATGATAGTATGTAGATAATTTCCTAGTAATTTGGTTCGATTCTTTGTTGGGCCACTGATGGTGATTTCCATTCATTTGCACAAAAAAGTTATTTTTTTCATATATTGACTTCTTTTGTTTTCCACTTTTCGTAGGATGTTTACGGAAGCTCAACTTGTCTTTTCTATGTTTGATAGGTGATAGTATATAAATAATTTACTAGTAATCATTTTAGATTCTGTGTTGGGCCACTGATGGTAATTTCCATTGATTTGCCTAAAAAAAGATATTAATGTGTATTGACTCCGCTTATTGTGCGTTTTCGTAGGATGTTTATGGAAGTTCTATTTGTTTGTTTTACGTTTGAAAGAAGATAGTATGTAAAAAATTTGCTAACAATTTGGTTCGATTCTGTGTTAGGCCAACAATTGTAATTTCTATTCATGTGCAGAAAAAAGTTATTTTTTATAATTTGATTCCGTTTATTGTTCGATTTCTTACAATGTTTATGCATGCTCAACTTGTCCGGTTTACATCTGGAAGAAGATAGTATGTAGATGATTTGCTAGTAATTTGGTTCGATTCTGTGTTGGGCCAGTGATGGAAATTTCCATTCATTTGCCTAAAAAGTTATTTTCTTTTATATGGCCTCCGTTTATTCTCCCTTTTTGTACGATGTTCACGGAAGCTCAACTGGTTCGTTTTACCCTTCAAAGACGTAAGTATGTAGATAATTTGCTACTAATTTGGTTCGATTCTGAGTTGGACAACTAATAGTAATTTCCATTGATTTGCATAAAAAAATCATTGTTTTATATATTGACTCGGTTTATTATCCGATTTCGTAGAATGTTTGCGGAAGCTAAACTTGTCCGTTTTACGTTTGAAAGACGATAATACATAGATAGTTTGCTACTAATTTGGTTGCGCCATTAATGGGAATTTCCATCCATCTACATAAGATGTTTACGGAAGCTCAACTGGTGCGTTTTACGTTTGAAAGATGATATTATGTAGTTGATTTAGTTCGATTATGTGTTGTACCACTAATGGTAATTTCCATTCATTTGCACAAATAAGATATCTTTTTCATACATTGACTCGGCTTATAGACGGTTTTACGTAAGGTGTTTACCGAAACTCAACCGGTTCGTTTTACGTTTCAAAAATGATGGTATATAGATAATTTCCTAGTGATTATATCAATGCTGTGTTGGGCCACTAATGGTATTTTCCCTTGATTTGAACTAAAAAGTACTTTTTAATATATGTATTCCGTTTATTGTTCGTTTACCGTACGAAATTTTATGGAAGCTCAACTTGTCCGTTTTACGTTTGAAAGATAATATTATGTAGATAATTTCCTGGTAATTTGGTTCGATTCTGTGTTGGGCCACTGATGGTAATTTCAATTCATTTCCAAAAAACGTATTTTAAATATATATATATATATATATATATATATATATATATTGACTCCGCTTATTGTCCTTTTTCGTACAATGCTTACCTAAGCTCAACTTGTCCGTTTTACGTTTGGAAGATGATAGTATGTAGATAGTTTGCTAGTAATTTGGTTCCATACTGTGTTTGGCCACTAATGGCAATTTCCATTCATTTACACAAAAAGGTATTTTTTTTCATTGTTTATGGTCCGTTCTTCGTAGCATTTTTATGGAAGCTCAAGTGGTGCGTTTTACGTTTGAAAGATGATATTTTGTAGTTTATTTGGTTTGATTCTGTGTGTTCCCACTAATGGTAATTTACAAAAACATTGTAATTTTTTAATATGTTAACTCCGTTTATTGTTCGTTTTTCGTACGATGTTTACGGAAGCTCAATTTGTCCGTTTTACGTTTGAATTATCATATTATGTAGATAATTTGGTTCGATTCTGTGTTGGTCCACTGATAGTATATTCCATTGACTTGCACAAAAAGAAATTATTTTTTATATTTACTCCGTTTATTGTCAGTTTTTTTATGATTTTTACGGAACCTCAACTTGTCCTTTTTACGTTTGAAAGACAATAGTATGTAGATAATTTCCTAGTAATTTGGTTCAATTCTGTGTTGGGCCACTTATGGTAATATCCATTCCTTTGGGTAAAAAAGATATTTTTGTATAGTGACTCCGCTTTTTGACCGTTTTCGCAGGATGATTACGGAAGCTCAACTTGTACGTTTTAGGTTTGAATGATGATATTGTGTAGATAATTAGTTTGTAATTCGCTTCGATTCTTTGTTGGGCCACTGTTGGTAATTTCCATCACTTTTCATATATTGACTCCTTTTTTATCCTTTTTTCGTAGTATGTTTAGGTAATTTCCATTGATTTGCAAAAAGTTATTCTTTAATAAATTGACTCCGATTACTAGTCCGTTTCCTAGGAAATTTTATGGAAATTCAACTTGTCCGTTTCATGTTTGAAAGATGATATTTTTTAAGATAATTTGCTAGTAATTTGGTTCGATTTTGTGTTGGGCCAATGATAGTAATTTCCATTCATTTCCAAAAAAAGGTATTTTTTTATACATATTGACTCCGCTTATTGTCCTTGTTCGTAGGATGTTTACGGAAGCTGAACTTGTCTGTTTCTCGTTTGAAAAAAGACAGTATGTAGGTAATTTGCAAATAATTTGTTCGATTCTGTGTTGGGCTACTAATTGTTATTTCCTTTCATTTGAATAAAAAAGTTATTTTTTGATATATCAACTCCCTTTATTGTCCGATTTGGTACATTCTTTACGGAAGCTCAACTTTTCCGTTTTCACTTTGAATAGTGATAATATGTAGATAGTGTGCTAGTAATTTTTTTGGATTCTGTGTTGGGCCACTAATGGTAATTTCCATTCATTTATCTGAAAAGTAATTTTTTATATATTGACTCCGTTTATTGTCCGGTATTGTAGAATATTTACTGAAGCTCAACTTGTCCCTTTTACGTTAGAAAGGTAATGGTATGTAGGTAATTTGCTAAAAATTCGGTTCGATTCTGTGTAGGGCCACTGTTGGTAATTTCCATCACTTTTCATATATTGACTCCTTTTTTATCCTTTTTTCGTAGTATGTTTAGGTAAGCCCAAATTATCCGTTTTATATTTGAAAGACGATAATATGTAGATAATTTGCTCCTATTTTTTAGGATTCTGTGTTTATCCACTGATGGTAAATTACGTTCATTGGCGTTAAAAAAATATTTTTAATATACTGAGTCCGTTTATAGTAAGTTTTTTTAGGATGTTTACGGGAGTTTAACTTGTCCGTTTTGCGTTTGAAACACGATAGTATGTAGATAATTTCCTAGTAAAATGTTTCGATTCTGTGTTGGGCCACTGATGAAAATTTCCATGTATTTGCGTAAAAAGTTATTTTCTTATATACTGGCACGGTTTATTGTCCGTTTACTTACGATTGCTTGTAGATCATTTGCCATGTAATTTGGTTCGATTTTCTGTTGAGCTACTAATGGTAATTTCTATGGATTTGCATTTAAAAAATCATTATTTTATATATTGACTCGGTTCATTATCCGATACTTAGAATGTTTACGGAAGCTAAACTTCTCCGCTTTACGTTTGAGAGATGATAGTATATAGATAATTTGCTAGTAATTTGATTCGATCCTGTCTTGGACCACGAATGGTAATTTCCGTTCATTTAGCACAAAAGATGTAGTTTTGTCATTTATTTACTCCGTTTTTTGTCTGCTCTTCGTAGGATGTTTACAAAAGCTCAACTCGTCCGTTTCACGTTTGAAAGATGATAATATGTTGTTAATTTGATTCGATTTTGTGTTGGGCCACTGAGGGTAAATTCCATTAATTTGCACAAAAAAATATTTTTGTATTTACTCCGTTTATTATCCGATTTCATACATTGTTTACAGAAGCTCAACTTGTCCGTTTTACATTTGAAAGGTGATATTATGTAGATGATGTGCTAGTAATTTGGTTTGATTCTGGGTTGGGCCACTAATGGTAATTTCCATTGATTTGCCTAAAAAAGTTATTTTTTATATATTGACTCTTTTTAATGTCCGGTATCGTAGAATATTTACTGAAGCTCAACTCGTCCGTTTTACGTTAGAAAGATGATAGTATGTAGATAGTTTTCTAGTAATTCGGTTCGAATCTGTGTTGCGCCACTGATTGTAAATTCCAATGATTTGCAAGAAAAGAAATTATTTCTTATATTTACTCCGTTTACTGTCCGTTTTCCTTACATGTTTACGGAAGCTGAACTTGTATGTTTTTCGGCTGAAAAACGATAGTATGTAGATATTTTGCTAGTAATTTTTTTCGAGTCTGTGTTGGCCCACTGATGGTAATTTCAATTCATTTGCACACAAAGGTATTTTTTCATATATTGACTCCGTTTATTGTCCGATATCGTAGAATATTAACTGACGCTCAACTTGTACCTTTTACATTAGAAAGATGATAGTATGTAGATAATTTGCTAGTAATTCGGTTCCATTTTGTGTTGAACCACTGTTGGTAATTTCCATCATTGGACAAAAAAGCTATTTTTTTCATATATTGACTCTTTTTATGATCCCTTTTGCGTAGTATATTTAAGGACGCTCAAGTTGTCCATTTTATATTTGAAAGACGATAGTATGTAGGTAATTTACTACTAATTTTGTTCCATTCTATGTAGATACACTGATGGTAAATTACATTCATTTGCCTAAAAAAGTTTTTTTAATATATAGAATCTATTTACAGTCAGTTTTTTAAGGATTTTTATAGAAGCTCAACTTGTCCGTTTTGCGTTTGGAACATGGTAATATGTAGATAATTTGCTAGTAATTTGTTTCGATTCTGTGTTGGGCCACTGATGGAAATTTCCATGTATTTGCCTAAAAAGTTATTTTCTTATATATTGGCACCGTTTGTTGTCCGTTTTCGTACGATGTTTACGGAAGCTTAACTTGTCCGTTTTACCTTTGAAAGACGTTACCATGTAGATAATTTGCCATGTAATTTGGTTCGATTTGAGTTGGGCAACTAATGGTAATTTTTATTGATTTGCATAAAGAAACTCATTATTTTTTATATTGACTCGGTTTATTATCCGATTTCGTAGAATGTTTACAGAAGATAAAATTGACAGTTTTACGTTTAAAAGATGATACTATATATAGATAATTTGCTAGTAATTTTATTCGACTTTTTGTTGGGTCACTGATGGTAGTTTGCATTCATTTGCCCAAAAAAGTATTTTTTGATTTATTGTCTGCGTTTCTTGCGCGTTGTTCGTAGGATGTTTACATAAGCTTAACTTGCCCGTTTTTCGTTAGAAAAACGATAGTATCTAGATATTTTGCTAGTAATTTTGTTCGATTTATTGTTGAGTCGCTGATGGTAATTTGCATTCATTTGCAAAAAAAGGTATTTTTTCGTTTATTGACTGCGTTTATTGTCCGTTTTTCTTAAGATGTTTACGGAAGTTCAAGTTGTCCGTTTTATGTTTGAAAGATGATAGTATGTTGATAATTTTTTAGCAATTCGGTTCGATTCTGTGTTGGGCCACTAATGGTAATTAATAGGCTTCGGATTTTTAGGTCCCAAAAAATTCAAATTAGGAATTTAAAAACTGCATTTTAGGATTTTATAGGTTTTAAAACACCGTTTAGGAATTTTAGCGTTATATTACTGAAACGGAATATTACTACATTTTAAACACTTTTTTTTGGCTATTTCATACTTAAATGGTAACCTTAATTTAGTAAGCTTTATGCTAACCAGTCTTCTGCGTAATAAAAATAATAAAACTCTTCTTACTTTTGACTTTTTTTATAGCTGAAATAAAGTTTAACATATGTATGGCCTGTCGTACTATAATAGTAGTAGTAGTAGTTTTTTTTGTCAGTTTTCTTATATTTGGAATTTTATACAACACCACAAATATCACTTCACTTTTCTAACGATACACTGAGGAAATACGAATGTTCATATATTGTTTTTCCAGCACTTTTCATGTTTTCTATAGCGCAAAAAGTGGTCACTTCACTCTCTGTAATGGCACTGAACAACAAAATATTTGGCAAGATTTTCTGTTGTGAACTTTTTCCTGTCGTCTGACAAAATTCTCTTGAATGCAAAAAAACTGCGTTCCACGTCACACGACGTAAGAGGCGCATATTTCATACTGGCTAATTCCTCGGGATTCCATAGCAAATTTTCTTGGACATTGTCTCCACGAAGAATTTGGCCTACTAGTTGTATCTGTGTGAAATCAGGACTGCGTTTCAAAACCGTCTCCAACTTGTCCGCAATGTTTGTTCCAACTTCCCCAGGTACTTTTTTTTCTTTCACTTCTTGAAGAATTTGAAGAGCTTCTGTTAGTGGAAGAGACTTCTCCAATTCAGTGATGGCTTGAGGCAGATGAGAAAAGTTGGCTTTAATGTAACTTAGTTGTTGTATAGCAAACTATGACTTCTGTGCTTTTTTTTGCAGACGTGATTGAAGCGGCTTCAATCTCGTTGAGCTAATCGATGACCTGAACAATGTTTTCAAAATTATCTGGATAGTACAGTGCTGCTGGGAGCCACGTTCCCCAACGGGACACAACGGGTTGTGGTGGCAGTGGTGTGTTTGGAAGGATATCCTTGAAGGTAGCGACTCTGTTAGGAACTTTCAAGAAAACCTTCTTTACAGATGAAATTATGTCGTTGACGATTGGGTGTAATTCTCGAATGATTTCTGCTACACGATGGAGTCCGTGTGCTAAACAGGTGACATGCAACATGCGAGGATGGAAAGCCTTCAAGAATTCACCCATTTTCAACATATACGCTGCACTGTCTGTAACCAACAATCTCAGTCTATCTTTTTCTTCATTTCGGCAAAGCAATTGTAAAGCTTCCTTAACAGCGATGGCCAACGTCGAATGGTTTGTTTCGGGCAGTTCCTTACATAGAACAACATGAGGGAGTCCCAAAAATAAACTTGCTGCCCCGCTTATTCACAATCACAGCCGCAAATTACAAAGAAACATGCTGTGTGAAGGAAAACTTGTTATTGCATTGTTGAAAACTTGTTGACTACGTGTTTGAAAGTATTTTTAAGTTAAAAATAACTATAAAAAATCATTTAGGACGTTATAGGTTCTAAAAGCTAATTTAAATTTTTTTAGGTCCTAACCCCCCAATTAGGACATTTTAGGTCATATAAAATTAATATAGTTCTACTTATAGCAACTTGAAATGTAAGGAAAACACGAATTTTTTGCATTCACTGCACAGGAATAAAATAGGGAAGAACCTAAGAATCCGGAGCCTAGTAATTAACATTCATTTGGACAAAAAATTTACTTTTTTTATATATTGACTCCATTTATTATCCATTTTTCGTCGTATGTTTACGGAAGCTCAACTTGTCCGTTTTTTGTTTGAGAGATGATAGTATCTAGATAATTTACTAGAATTTTTTTTCGATTCTGTGTTGGGCTACTGATGGGAAATTACATTCATTTCGCCAAGAAAGAATTTTTTTAATATTGATTTCGCTTATTGTCCGTTTTCGAACAATGTTTACGAAAGTTCAACTTGTCTGTTTTACGTTTCAAAGGTGAGAGTATGCAGGTAATTTTCTAATAATTTGGTTGTATTCTGTGTTGGGCCACTTGTGGTAATTCGCATAAATGTGTACACAAATAAATATTTTTTTGATATATATTGACTCTGTTAATTGTCCGTTTTTCATAGGATGTTTACAGAAGCTCAACTTGTCCGTTTTATGTTTGCAAGATGATAATATGTAGATAATTTGGTAGTAATTCGGTTCGATTCTGTGTTGGTCCTCTGATGGTAATTTCCTTTCATTTCGACAAAAAAGGTTTTTTTTCATATATTTACCTTTTTTATTATCCCTCTTTCGTAGGATGTTTACGTAATATCAACTTATACGCTTAATGTTTTTAAGACGGTAGTATGTAGATAATTCGCTAGTAATTTTTTTCGATTCTGAGTTGGGCCACTGAAGATAATTTCCATTTATATGCAGAAAAAACGTATTTCTTTATATATTGACTCAGTTTATTTTCCGCTTTTCGTACGAAGGTAAGTTACATTCATTTGCCTAAAAAATTATTTTTAATATATTGAATCAGTTTTTAATCAGTTTTGTTAAAATGTTTAGAGAAACTCAACTTGTTCGTTTTACGTTTGAAGGACGATAGTATGTAGATATTTTTCTAGTAATTTGGTTCAATTCTCTGTGCGGCTACTGATGGTAATCTTTGTTTTCATTTGCATTAATAAAGTATTTTTCAATACATTGACTCAGTTTATTGTCCGTTTTTCGTAGGATGTTTACCGAAGCTCAGCCGGTCCGTTTTACGTTTCAAACATGATGGTATGTAGATAATTTGCTAGTAATTTGGTTCAATTCTGTGTTGGGACACTAATGTTACTTTTCTTTGATTTGCACAAAAAAGTATTTTTTAATATATTGACTTCGCTTATTAACCGTTTTCCGTAGGAAATTTTATGGAAGCTCAACTTGTCCGTTCTACATTTGAAGGATGATATTATGTAGATAATTTGTTAATAATTTAGTTCGATTCTGTGTTGGGCAACTTATTGTAATTTCCATTCATTTGCCTAAAAAAGTTATTATTCATATATTGTCTCCGCTTATTGTCCGGTATCATAGAATATTTACTGAATCTCAATTTATCCGTTTTTCGTTAGAAAGATGATAGTATGTAAATAATTTGCTAGTAATTCAGTTCGATTCTGTGTTGGGCCACTGTTGGTAATTTCCATCTTTTGGCCAAAAAAGGTATTTCTTTCATATATGAATGGTAAGGGAAAAAAAGAAGGAATGTCACAAAACTGCATTTTGAGAAAACAGCGTTTTAATATTGAAAACCGCGTATAAAATTTGTAAGGTAAGTCAAATCTTTTGACCTTTTCCTTGTACATTTCTACATCTACGGTTGCATGTCACCAACATATAGGACAAAGTGTTTCGAATCTGTGTTGGGCCACTGATGATAATTTCCATTTATATGCAGAAAAAACGTATTTCTTTATATATTGACTCAGTTTATTTTCCGCTTTTCGTACGATGGTTACGGAAATTCAAGTTGTCGGTTCTACGTTAGAAAGATAATAGTATATGGATAATTTGGTAGTAATTTGGTTCCGTCCAGTCTTGGGCCACTAATGGTAAATTCAATTGATTTGCACAAAGAAGGTATTTTTCTCATTTATTGACTTCTTTTATTGTCCGTGTTTCGTAGGATGTCTACTAAAGCTCAACGTATCCCTCTTACGTTTGAAAGATGATATTGTGTAGTTACCTTGGTTCCATTCTGTGTTTGAACACTGAAGGTAATTTCCATTCATTTGCACAAATAACTTAATTTTTTAACATATTGACTTCGTTTATTGACCGCTTTTCATAGGATGTTTTCGGAAGCTCAACTTGTCAGTTTTACGTTTGAAAGACGTTAGTATCTAGATAATTTGCTAGTTATTTGGTTCAATTATGTGTTGGGCCACTGATGGTAATTTGGATTCATTTACAGAAAAAAAATATTTTTTCATTTATTGACTGCGTCTATTGTCCGTTTTTCGTAGGTTGTTTATGAAAGTTCAACTTGTCCGTTTTTTCTGAAAAACGGTAGTATGTAGATTTTTGCTAGTAACTTCCTTCGATTCTGAGTTGGGTCAGTAATAGTAATTTGCATTCATGTGCACAAAAAGGTATTTATTCATTTATTGACTGCGTTTAGAAAAATAAACACACTGCTGAACAAGGCTGCACTTTTTAACTTTGAAAACACATTTACACGTGACGTTTCGGTCTTCTAGCCAAAATACTGATCAGACGTATTTCAAGACGGATCTTGGCTAGAAAGTCGAAACGTCACGTGTAAATGAGTTTTTAAAATTAAATAATTTCAGCCCTGTTCAGCAGTGTGTTTAATTTTCTAATTTTAATCACAAGACGGTGACTATCATTATGTGTCAGTCTGACTGCGTTTATAGTCTGCTTTTTGTGAGATGTTTATGGAAGCACAAGTTGTCCGTTTTATGTTTGAAAAATGATAGTATGATGATAATTTGCTAGTATTTCGGTTCGATTCTGAGTTGTGCCACTGATTGTAATTTCCATTCATTTGGACAAATAAAAAAAATTATACTGACTCCATTTATTATCCATTATTCGTCGTATGTTTACGGAAGCTCAACTTGTACGTTTTACGTTTCAAAGACGAAAATATGTAGATAATTTGCTACTAATTTCGTTTGATTGTGTGTAGGGCCACTAATGGTAATTTCCATTCATATGCATAAGAAAGTTATTTTTTGATATATTTTCTCCGTTTATTGTGCGATTTCATACATTGTTTACGGAAGCTCAACTTGTCCGTTTTTCGTTTGAAAGGTGATAGTATGTAAATAACGTGCTAGTAATGTTGTTCTACTCGGTGTTGAGCCAGTAATGGTAATTTCCCTTCATTTGCTTAAAAAAGTTATTTTTTATATATTGACTCCGCTTATTGTCCGGTATCGTAGAATATTTACTGAATTTACTTAATTTGTCCGTTTTACGTTAGAAAGATGATAGTATGTAGAAAATTTGCTAGTAATTGGGTTCGATTATGTGTTGGGTCACTCTTGGTAATTTCCATCATTTGGACAGAAAGGTATTTTTTCATATATTAACTCTTTTTATTATCCCCTTTGCGTAGTGTCTTCACGTAAGCTCAGCTTATCCGTTTTATATTTGAAAGACGATAGTATGTAGATAATTTACTACTAATTTTGTTCGATTCTATGTTGATCCACTGATGGTAAATTACATTCATTTGCCTAAAAAGATATTTTTAATATATTGAATTCGTTTATATTCATTTTTTTCAGGATGTTTACGGAAGCTCAACTTGTCCGTTTTGCGTTTGAAACACGATACTATGTAGATAGTTTACTAGTAAATTGTTTCTAATCTGTGTTGGGCCGCTGATGGTAATTTCCATTCATTTGCAGAAAAAAGAATTTCTTTATATATTGGCCCAGTATATTTTCCGTCTTTTATGATGTTTACGGAACCTTAACTTGTCGGTTTTACGTTAGAAAGACGATAGTATTTTTTTAATTTTGTAGTAATTTGGTTCGCTCCAGTCTTGGGCCACTAATGGTAATTTCCATTCATTTGCACAAAAAAGGTATTTTTCTCATTTATTGATTTCGTTTATTGCCCTTTTTTCGTGAGATGTTTAGTGAAGCTCAACTTGTCCGTTTTACGTTTGAAAGATGATATTATGTAGTTAATTTGGTTCGATTCTGTGTTGGACCAGTGATGATATTTTCCATTCTTTTGCTCAAATAACCTAATTTTTTAAGATATTGACTTTGTTTATTGTCCGTTTTGATAAGATATTTTTGGAAGCTCAATTTGTTCGTTTTACGTTTGAAAGACGTATGTAGATAATAAGCTAGTAATTTGGTCCAATTGTCTATTTTGCCACTGACGGTAATATGCATTCATATGCACAAATGAGATATTTTTTTCATTTATTGACTGCGTTTAGAAAAATAAACAAAGTGCTGAGCAAACTTCATTTATTTATTTTTAAAAACAGATTTACACGTGACGTTTCGATCTTCTAGCGTAGATCCTCATCAGACGTACTTGATGACGGATCTTAGCTATTGGATCGAAACGCCACGTGTAAATGTGTTTTTAAAATTAAATAAGTGTAGTGTTGTTCAGCAGTTTTTTTTTTCTGATTGTATCGCAAGACGTTGATTATGATTGTGTGTCAGTCTGACGGCGTTTATTGTCCGTGTTTCGTAAGATGTTTACGGAAGCTCAAGTTGTCCGTTTTATGTTTGAAAGGTGATAGTATGTAGATAATTTGCTAGTAATGCGGTTCGATTCTGTGTTGGGCCACTTATGGTAATTTAAATTCCTTTGCCTAAAAAGTTATATTTGTATGTTGACCCCGCTTATTGTTCGGTTTCGTAAGATGCATACGGAAGCTTAACGTGTCGGTTTTACGTTCGAAACAGCACACTACGTAGATAATTTGCTAATTATTTGGTTCGATTTTGTGTTAGGCTACTAATCGTATTTCCCATTCAATATCATAAAAATAGTTATTCTCTTATATATTGACTCGGTTTATTATCCGATTTCGTAGGATGTTTACGGAAGCTCAACTTGTCCGTTTTAAGTTTCAAAGATGATATTATGCAGATAAATTGCTAGTAATTTCGTTCGATTCTGTGTTGGGCCACTAATGGTAATTTGCATTGATTTGCACTAAAAAATATTTTTGTATATTTATTCTCCGTTTATTGTCCGGTTTTCGTATGTTGTTTACGGATGTTCAACCGCTCCCTTTTACGTTTAAAAGATAATAGTGTTAATTTTGTTCGAATCTGCGTTGGGCCACTGATGGTATTTTCCATTCATTTGCATAAATAGGTTATTTCTTGATATATTGACTCCGTTTGTTGTCCGTTTCTCTTAGAACGCGTACGGAATCTGAAGTTGTCAGGTTTACGTTTGGAAGACGATAGTATCTAGATAATTTGCTTGTAATTTAGTTCGATTCTGTGTTGGGCGATTTACGGTAATTTTCATTCATTTGCCTAAAAAAGTTATTTTTGCATATTGACTCCGTTTATAGTACGCCTTAGTAGGGTGTATACGGAAGCTCAACTTTTCCGTTTTTCGTTTAAAAGATGATAGCACGTAGATAATTTGTTAGGAATTTATTTGGATACTTTGTTGGCCACTTACGGTAATTTCTATTAATGTTCCTAAAAAGTTAATTTTTTATATATTAACTCCTTCTGATGTACGTTTTCGTTCGATGTTTACGAATACTCAACTTTTCCGTTTTACGTTTCAAAGAATATAGTATGTAGATAGTATGCTATTTATTTGGCTTGATTCTGTGTTGGGCCACTGATGGTAATTTCCATTGATTTCAAAAAAAGTTTATTTTTTTATTTGAATCTGTTTGTTGCCCGTAAGGAAATCAGAATTTTTCCGTTTTACGTTAGAAAGACGATAGTATGTAAATAATTTGGTAGATTCTGTGTTGGGCCACTGATGGTTATTTCCATTCATTTGCACAAATAAGTTTTTTTTTCATATATTGACTCCGTTTATTGTCCGTTTTTCGTGAATGTTTATGAAAGTTCAACTTGTCCGTTTTACGTTTGTAATATCATAGTGTATATAAAACTTTCTAGTAATTTGGTCCGATTCTGTTATGGGCACGAATGGTAATTTCCATTGATTTCAGAAAAGGGTATTTCTTTACATATTGACTCCGTTTATTGCCCGTTTTTCGTAGAATGTTTATGGCAGCTCAACTTGTTAAATTTTTGTTTCAAAGATGATAGTATGTACCTAATTTGGTTCGATTTTCTGTTAGGCCGCTGGTAGTAATTTCCATTTATTTGGACAAATGAGGTATTTTTTTCTTACATTGACTCCGTTCATTGTCCTTTTTTCGTCGTATGTTTTTTTGGGAAGCTCAACTTGTTCGTTTTACGTTTCAAAGATGAGAGTATGTAGATAATTTTCTAAAATTTGGTTCGATTCTGTGTTGGGCCACAGATGGAAATTTCCATTCATTTGCAAAAAAAAAATGTACTTTTTGCAAAAATGTATATTGACTGTGTTTATTGTCCGTTTTCCGTAGGATGTTCACGGATGCTAAACTTATCCGTTTTACGTTTGAAAGATGATAGTATGTAGATAATTTTCTGCTAATTTGGTGCTATTTTTTGTTGGGACACTTATGGTAATTTCCATTGATTTCCACAAAAAGGTATTTTTATATATATTTACACCGTTTATTGGCACTTTTCGTAGAATGTTTACGGAAGCTCAACTTGTGCCTTTTACGTTTCAAAGATGATAGTATGTAGATAATTTGCTAGTAATTTCGTTCGATTCGGTGTTGGGCCAGTAATGGTAATTTCCATTGATTTGCACTAAAAAGTATTTTTGTATATTTATTCTCCGTTCTTTGCCCGTTTTACGTATGTTGTTTACGGAAGTTCAACTTGTCCCTTTTACGTTTGAAAGATGATAGCGTTAACTTGGTTCGATTCTGTGTTGGGCCACTGATGTGATTTTCCATTCATTTGCACAAATAGGGTATTGTTTGATACATTGACTCCGTCTGTTGACCGTTTCTTTTAGAATGCTTACGGAATCTGAAGTTGTCCGCTTTACGTTTGGAAGACGATAATATCTAGATAATTTGCTTGTAATTTAGTTCGATTCTGTGTTGGGCGATTTACGGTAATTTTCATTCATTTGCCTAAAAAAGTTTTTTTTTTTTTTGCATATTGACTCCGTTTATAGTACGTTTTCGAAGGTGTATACGGAAGGTCAGCTTGTCCGTTTTTCGTTTAAAAGATGATAGTATGTACATAATTTGTTAGGAATTTTTTTCGATACTTTGTTGGCCACTTATGGTAATTACTATTAATGCACCTAAAAAAGTTATTTTTTTATACATTAACTACGTTTGATGTTCGTTTACGTTCGATGTTTACGAATGCTCAACTTGTCCGTTTTACGTTTAAAAGATGATAGTATGTAGATAGTATGCTTATTTATTTGGCTTGATTCTGTGTTGGGCCACTGATGATAATTTCCATTCATTTGCATAAAAAGTTATTTTTTATATAATGACTCCGTTTATTGCCCGTTTTCGTAGAATGTTAATGGAAGCTCAACTTGTCCGTTTTACATTTGAAAGATGATAATATATAAATAGTTTGTTAATAATTTATTTTGATTCTGTGTTGTGCCACTGATGGTAATTTCCATTGATTTCAAAAAAAAATTTTTTTTTGAATCTGTTTATTTTCCGTTTACGGAAGCTGAAGTTGTCCGTTTTACGTTAGAAAGACGATAGTATGTAGATAATTTGGTAGTAATTTGGTTCGATTCTGTTTTGGGCCACTGATGCTTATTTCCATTCATTTGCACATATAAGGTATTTTTTTCGGGTCTAGGTCAAAATCCCCACAGCCAAAACCCCCACACTCAAGAAATGTCAAAACGCCCACACGATCGCTCATAACCCCCACATAAATGGACAAATTCCCCAAACGCACGAACGGTCAAAACTCCCACATCCAAAACCCCCACACTCAAGAAATGTCAAAACGCCCACACGATCGGTCAAAACTCCCACACAAATGGACAAAACTCCCACATATAGCAACGGTCACAATCTCCACATAAATGGACAAAACCCCCACACAAATGGACGAAACCCCCACACAATCGGACAAATCCCCCACACTCTGAAAATACCGTGATTGCACGTCTTTGTTGCGGCTCTTTACGACGCCCACTTTAGTGTTTCTGTCATTACAAAACAGTGCAAGAAGAATAGTTGCAACATCGGTTTAAGTGGAATAAAAAATGTTATTAAAAAGTACAAGGGCAAGACATACAACCAGAATCATTTCAGAGTGTGGGAGATTTGACCGATTGTGTGGGAGTTTTGTCCATTTGTGTGGGGGTTTTGTCCATTTATGTGGGGATTGTGACTGTTGCTATGTGTGGCTGTTTTGTCCATTTGTGTGGGGGTTATGACCGATCGTGTGGGCGTTTTGACATTTCTTGAGTGTGGGGGTTTTGACCGTTCGTGCGTTTGGGGGATTTGTCCATTTGTGTGGGGGTTATGACCGATCGTGTGGGCGTTTTGACATTTCTTGAGTGTGGGGGTTTTGGCTGTGGGGGTTATGACCGTTCGTGTGTTTGGGAGATTTGTCCATTTGTGTGGGGGCTATGACCGTTTGTGTGGGCGTTTTGACATTTCTTGAGTGTGGGGGTATTGGCTGTGGGGGTTTTGACCGATTCCCTTTTTTTCATATATTGACTCCGTTTATTGTCCGTTTTTCGTAGAATGTTTATGGAAGTTCAACTTGTCCGTTTCACGATTCAAACATGGTAGTATGTAGATAACTTTCTAGTAATTTGGTTCGATTATGTGTTGGGCACGAATGGTAATTTCCATTGAATTGAGAGAAAAGTATTTTCTTGTATATTGACTCCGTTTATTGTCCGTTTTCCGTAGGGTGTTTATGGAAGCTCAACTTGTCCGAGTTTTGTTTCAAAGATAATAGTATGTACCTAACTTGGTTCGACTCTGTGTTGGGCCACTGAGGTAATTTCCATTCATTTGCACAAATTATTTATTTTTTTATATATTGACTCCGTTTATTGTTTGTTTCTTTTAGGATGTTTAGGGAAGCTGAAGTGTGCGTGTTACCTTTGAAAGACGATAGTATCTAGATAATGAGCTAGTAACTTGGTTCGATTCCGCGGTGGGCCGCTTTTGGTAATTTCCATTCATTTCTTTAAAAGATATTATATTGTATAATGACTCCGATAATTGTTCGTTTTCGTAGGATGTTTACGGAAGCTCTACTTGTCCGTTTTACGTTTGAAAGAAGATAGTGTGTAGATAATTTGCTAATAATTTTGTACGATTGTGTGTTGGGCCACTAATTGTTATTTCCATTCATTTGCATAAAAAAGTTTTTTTTATATATTGACTCCGTTTATTGTCCGATTTTCGTACGATGTTTACGGAAGCTCAACTTGTATGTTTTACG
Source organism: Thermobia domestica (assembly GCF_964235325.1). NCBI lineage: Eukaryota > Metazoa > Arthropoda > Insecta > Zygentoma > Lepismatidae > Thermobia > Thermobia domestica. Next base: position 142,726,445 of record NC_137463.1, read on the forward strand.
TTTCAAATATGATAGTATGTATATAATTTCTTAGTAATTTTGTTCGATTCTTTGTTGAACCACTGATGGTGAGTTCCTTTCAGTTGCACAAAAAAGTTTTTTTTTTCTTATATATTGACACTTTTGTTTTCTGTTTTTCGTAGGATGTTTACGAAAGCTTAACTTTTCAGTTATATGTTTGACAGGTGATGGTATGTAGATAATTTAATAGTATTTTTTTTAAATTCTTTGTTGGGCCATTGATGGTAATTTTCATTCATTTGCCTAAAAAAGTTATTTTTAATATATTCAACCCGTTTATGCTCCTAAAAATGTTAATTTTTTTTATATATTAACTCCGTTTGATGTTCGTTTTCGTGCGATGTTTACGCATGCTCAACTTATCCATTTTACGTTTGAAAGATGATAGTATGTAGATTGTATGCTATTTATTTGGCTTGATTCTGTGTTGGGCCACTAATGATAATTTCCATTCATTTGCGTAAAAAAGTTAGTTTTTATATATTGACTCCGTTTATTGCCCGTTTTCGTAGAATGTTAATGGAAGCTCAACTTGTAAGTTTTACATTTGAAAGATGATAGTATGTGGATAATTTGCTAATAATTTGGTTCGATTCTGCGTTAGGCCACTGATGGTGATTTCCATTGATTTTCACAAAAAGTTTTTTTTCTGTTTATTGTCCGTTTACGGAAGATGAACTTGTCCATTTTACGTTAGAAGGACGATAGTATGTAGATAATTTTGTCGTAATTTGGTTCGATTCTGTGTTGGGTAACTGATGGTAATTTCCATTGATTTGAACACAAAAGGTATTTCATTATATAGTGACTCCGTTTATTGTCCGTTTCTCGTAGGATGTTTACGTAGCATGAACTTGTCCTTTTTATGTTTCAAAGAAGATAGCATGTAGATAATTTGCCAACATTTTTTTCTTGGAATTTGTGTTGGGCCATAATGGTAATTTTCATTCATTTGCTTAAAAATGTTATTCTCTACATATTGACTCGGTTTATTATCCGATTTCGTAGGATGTTAATGGAAGCTCAACCTGTCCGTTTTATGTTTCAAAGATGATAGTATGTAGATAATTTGCTAGTAATTTCGCTCGATTCTGTGTTAGGCCACTAATGGTAATTTGCACTGATTTGCACAAAAAAGTATTTTTGTATACTTATTCTTCGTTTATTGTCCGTTTTTAGTAGATTGTTTACGGAAGCTCAACTTGTCCCTTTTACCTTTGAAAGATGATAATATGTAGTTAATTTGGTTTGATTCTGTGTTGGGCCACTGATGGTATTTTCCATTCATTTGCTGAAATAAGATATTTCTTTATATATTGACTCCCTTTGTTGTCTTTTTTTCTTAGGATGTTTACCGAAGCTCAGCTTGTCTGTTGTACGTTTAAAATATGATAGTATGTAGATAATTTCCTAGTAATTTAGTTCGATTCTTTGTTGGGCTACTGATGGTGATTTCCATTCATTTGCACAAAAAAGTTTTTTTTTCATATATTGACACCTTTTGTTTTCCATTTTTCGTAGGATGTTTACGGAAGCTCAACTTGTCTTTTCTATGTTTGATAGGTGATAGTATATAAATAATTTACTAGTAATCATTTTAGATTCTGTGTTGGGCCACTGATGGTAATTTCCATTGATTTGCCTAAAAAAAGATATTAATGTGTATTGACTCCGCTTATTGTGCGTTTTCGTAGGATGTTTATTTAAGTTCTATTTGTTTGTTTTACGTTTGAAAGAAGATAATATGCAAATAATTTGCTAACAATTTAGTTCGAGTCTGTGTTAGGCCAACAATTGTAATTTCTATTCATTTGCAGAAAAAAGTTATTCTTTTTAATTTGATTCCGTTTATTGATCGATTTCTTACAATGTTTATGGATGCTCAACTTGTCCGTTTTACATTTGAAAGATGATAGTATGTGGATATTTTGCTAATAATTTGGTTCGATTCTGCGTTAGGCCACTGATGGTGATTTCCATTGATTTTCACAAAAAGTTTCTTTCTGTTTATTGTCCGTTTACGGAAGATGAACTTGTCCATTTTACGTTAGAAGGACGATAGTATGTAGATAATTTTGTCGTAATTTGGTTCGATTCTGTCTTGGGTCACTGATGGTAATTTCCATTGATTTGAACACAAAAGGTATTTTATTATATAGTGACTCCGTTTATTGTCCGTTTCTCGTAGGATGTTTACGTAGCATGAACTTGTCCTTTTTATGTTTCAAAGAAGATAGCATGTAGATAATTTGCCAACATTTTTTTTTGGAATTTGTGTTGGGCCATAATGGTAATTTTCATTCATTTGCTTAAAAATGTTATTCTCTACATATTGACTCGGTTTATTTTCCGATTTCGTAGGATGTTAATGGAAGCTCAACCTGTCCGTTTTATGTTTCAAAGATGATAGTATGTAGATAATTTGCTAGTAATTTCGCTCGATTCTGTGTTAGGCCACTAATGGTAATTTGCATTGATTTGCACAAAAAAGTATTTTTGTATACTTATTCTCTGTTTATTGTTCGTTTTTCGTAGATTGTTTACGGAAGCACAACCTGTCCCTTTTACCTTTGAAAGATGATAATATGTAGTTAATTTGGTTTGATTCTGTGTTGGGCCACTGATGGTATTATCCATTCATTTGCTGAAATAAAATACTTCTTTATATATTGACTCCCTTTGTTGTCTTTTTTTCTTAGGATGTTTACTGAAGCTCAGCTTGTCCGTTGTACGTTTAAAATATGATAGTATGTAGATAATTTCCTAGTAATTTAGTTCGATTCTTTGTTGGGCCACTGATGGTAATTTCCATTGATTTCAAAAAAAGTATATTTTTTTATTTGAATCTGTTTATTGCCCGTTAGGAAATCAGAATTTTTCCGTTTTACGTTAGAAAGACGATAGTATGTAAATAATTTGGTAGATTCTGTGTTGGGCCACTGATGGTTATTTCCATTCATTTGCACAAATAAGTTTTTTTTTTCATATATTGACTCCGTTTATTGTCCGTTTTTCGTAGAATGTTTATGAAAGTTCAACTTGTCCGTTTTACGTTTGTAATATCATAGTGTATATAAAACTTTCTAGTAATTTGGTCCGATTCTGTTTTGGGCACGAATGGTAATTTCCATTGATTTCAGAAAAGGGAATTTCTTTACATATTGACTCCGTTTATTGTCCGTTTTTCGTGGAATGTTTATGGCAGCTCAACTTGTTAAATTTTTGTTTCAAAGATGATAGTATGTACCTAATTTGGTTCGATTTTCTGTTAGGCCGCTGGTAGTAATTTCCATTTATTTGGACAAATGAGGTATTTTTTCCTTACATTGACTCCGTTCATTGTCCTGTTTTCGTCGTATGTTTTTTTGGGAAGCTCAACTTGTCCGTTTTACGTTTCAAAGATGAGAGTATGTAGATAATTTTCTATAATTTGGTTCGATTCTGTGTTGGGCCACAGATGGAAATTTCCATTCATTTGCACAAAAAATGTACTTTTTGCAAAAATGTATATTGACTGTGTTTATTGTCCGTTTTCCGTAGGATGTTCACGGAAGCTAAACTTATCCGTTTTACGTTTGAAAGATGATAGTATGTAGATAATTTTCCGGTAATTTGGTTCTATTTTTTGTTGGGACACTTATGGTAATTTCCATTGATTTCCACAAAAAGGTATTTTTATATATACTGACACCGTTTATTGGCACTTTTCGTAGAATGTTTACGGAAGCTCAACTTGTGCGTTTTACGTTTCAAAGATGATAGTATGTAGATAATTTGCTAGTAATTTCGTTCGATTCGGTGTTGGGCCAGTAATGGTAATTTCCATTGATTTGCACTAAAAAGTATTTTTGCATATTTATTCTCCGTTCTTTGCCCGTTTTACGTATGTTGTTTACGGAAGTTCAACTTGTCCCTTTTACGTTTGAAAGATGATAGCGTTAACTTGGTTCGATTCTGTGTTGGGCCACTGATGTGATTTTCCATTCATTTGCACAAATAGGGTATTGTTTGATACATTGACTCCGTCTGTTGTCCGTTTCTTTTAGAATGCTTACGGAATCTGAAGTTGTCCGCTTTACGTTTGGAAGACGATAATATCTAGATAATTTGCTTGTAATTTAGTTCGATTCTGTGTTGGGCGATTTACGGTAATTTTCATTCATTTGCCTAAAAAAGTTTTTTTTTTTGCATATTGACTCCGTTTATAGTACGTTTTCGAAGGTGTATACGGAAGGTCAACTTGTCCGTTTTTCGTTTAAAAGATGATAGTATGTACATAATTTGTTAGGAATTTTTTTCGATACTTTGTTGGCCACTTATGGTAATTACTATTAATGCACCTAAAAAAGTTATTTTTTTATACATTAACTACGTTTGATGTTCGTTTACTTTCGATGTTTACGAATGCTCAACTTGTCCGTTTTACGTTTAAAAGATGATAGTATGTAGATAGTATGCTTATTTATTTGGCTTGATTCTGTGTTGGGCCACTAATGATAATTTCCATTCATTTGCATAAAAAAGTTATTTTTTATATAATGACTCCGTTTATTGCCCGTTTTCGTAGAATGTTAATGGAAGCTCAACTTGTCCGTTTTACATTTGAAAGATGATAGTATATAAATAGTTTGTTAATATTTAGTTTGATTCTGTGTTGTGCCACTGATGGTAATTTCCATTGATTTCAAAAAAAGTTTTTTTTATTTGAATCTGTTTATTGTCCGTTTACGGAAGCTGAACTTGTCCGTTTTACGTTAGAAAGACGATAGTATGTAGATAATTTGGTACTAATTTGGTTCGATTCTGTTTTGGGCCACTGATGCTTATTTCCATTCATTTGCACATATAAGGTATTTTTTTCGGGTCTAGGTCAAAACCCCCACAGCCAAAACCCCCACACTCAAGAAATGTCAAAACGCCACACGATCGGTCATAACTCCCACACAAATGGAAAAAAACCCAAACGCACGAACGGTCAAAACCCCCACAGCCAAAACCCCCACACTCAAGAAATGTCAAAACGCCCACACGATCGGTCAAAACTCCCACATAAATGGACAAAACCCCCACACAAATGGACAAAACCCCACACAATCGGACAAATCCCCCACACTCTGAAAATACCGTGATTGCACGTCTTTGTTGCGGCTCTTTACGACGCCCACTTTAGTGTTTCTGTCATTACAAAACAGTGCAAGAAGAATAGTTGTAACATCGGTTAAGTGGAATAAAAAATGTTATTAAAAAGTACAAGGGCAAGACACACAACCAGAATCATTTCAGAGTGTGGGAGATTTGACCAATTCTGTGGGAGTTTTGTCCATTTGTGTGGGGGTTTTGTCCATTTATGTGGGGATTGTGACCGTTGCTATGTGTGGCTGTTTTGTCCATTTGTGTGGGGGTTATGACCGATCGTGTGGGCGTTTTGACATTTCTTGAGTGTGGGGGTTTTGGCTGTGGGGGTTATGACCGTTCGTGCGTTTGGGGGATTTGTCCATTTGTGTGGGGGTTATGACCGATCCTGTGGGCGTTTTGACATTTCTTGAGTGTGGGGGTTTTGGCTGTGGGGGTTATGACCGTTCGTGTGTTTGGGAGATTTGTCCATTTTTGTGGGGGTTATGACCGTTTGTGTGGGCGTTTTGACATTTCTTGAGTGTGGGGGTTTTGGCTGTGGGGGTTTTGACCGGTTCCCTTTTTTCATATATTGACTCCGTTTATTGTCCGTTTTTCGTAGGATGTTTATGGAAGTTCAACTTGTCCGTTTCACGATTCAAACATGATAGTATGTAGATAGCTTTCTAGTAATTTGGTTCGATTATGTGTTGGGCACGAATGGTAATTTCCATTGAATTGAGAGAAAAGGATTTTCTTATATATTGACTCCGTTTATTGTCCGTTTTCCGTAGGGTGTTTATGGAAGCTCAACTTGTCCGAGTTTTGTTTCAAAGATAATAGTATGTACGTAACTTGGTTCGACTCTGTGTTGGGCCACTGATGGTAATTTCCATTCATTTGCACAAATTATTTATTTTTTTATATATTGACTCCGTTTATTGTTTGTTTCTTTTAGGATGTTTAGGGAAGGTGAAGTGTGCGTGTTACCTTTGAAAGACGATAGTATCTAGATAATGAGCTAGTAACTTGGTTCGATTCCGCGGTGGGCCGCTTGTGGTAATTTCCATTCATTTCTTTAAAAGATATTATATTGTATAATGACTTCGATAATTGTTCGTTTTCGTAGGAGGTTTACGGATGCTCAACTTATCCATTTTACGTTTGAAAGATGATAGTGTGTAGATAGTATGCTATTTATTTGGCTTGATTCTGTTTTGGCCCACTAATGATAATTTCCATTCATTTGCGTAAGAAAGTTATTTTTTATATATTGACTCCGTTTATTGCCCGTTTTCGTACATTGTTAATGGAAGCTCAACTTGTCCGTTTTACATTTGAAAGATGATAGTATGTAGATAATTTCCTAGTAATTTGGTTCGATTCTGTGTTGGGCCACTGATGGAAATTTCCATTCATTTGCCTAGAAAGTTATTTTCTTTTATATGGCCTCCGTTTATTCTCCCTTTTCGTACGATGTTCACGGAAGCTCAACTGGTTCGTTTTACCCTTCAAAGACGTAAGTATGTAGATAATTTGCCACTAATTTGGTTCGATTCTGAGTTGGGCAACTAATCGTAATTTCCATTGATTTGCATAAAAATAATTATTGTTTTATATATTGACTCGGTTTATTATCCGATTTCGTAGAATGTTTGCGGAAGCTAAACTTGTTCGTTTTATGTTTGAAAGATGATGGTACATAAATAATTTGCTAGTAATTTGGTTCGATTCTGTGTTCGGCCAGTGATGGTAATTTCCATTCATTTGCATTAAAAAGGTATTTTTTATATATTGACTCCGTTGTTTGCCCGTTGTCCGTAGGATGTTTACGGAAGCTCAACTTGTTCGTTTTACGTTTGAAAGACGAAAATACGTAGATAGTTTGCTAGTAATTTGCTTGGGCCACTAATGGTAATTTCCATCCATCTACATAAGATGTTTACGGAAGCTCAGCTGGGGCGTTTTACGTTTGAAAGATGATATTATGCAGTTAATTTAGTTCGATTATGTGTTGTACCACTAATGGTAATTTCCATTCATTTGCACAAATAAGATATCTTTTTTATACATTGACTCGGCTTATTGACGGTTTTCGTAAGGTGTTACCGAAACTCAACCGGTTCGTTTTACGGTTCAAAAATGATGGTATATAGATTATTTCCTAGTGATTATAATCAATGCTGTGTTGGGCCACGAATGGTATTTCCATTGATTTGAACTAAAAAGTACTTTTAATATATTATTCCGTTTATTGTTCGTTTTTCGTACGAAATTTTATGGAAGCTCAACTTGTCCGTTTTACGTTTGAAAGATGATATTATGTAGATAATTTCCTGGTAATTTGGTTCGATTCTGTGTTGGGCAACTGATGGTAATTTCCATTCATTTCCAAAAAACGTATTATATATATATATTATATATATATATATATTGACTCCGCTTATTGTCCTTTTTCATACAATGCTTACCTAAGCTCAACTTGTCCGTTTTACGTTTGAAAGACGATACTATGTAGATAGTTTGCTAGTAATTTGGTTCCATCCTGTGTTTGGCCGCTAATGGCAATTTCCATTCATTTACACAAAAAGGTAGTTTTTTTCATTGTTTATTGTCCGTTCTTCGTTCATTTTTATGGAAGCTCAAGTGGTGCGTTTTACGTTTGAAAGATGATATTATGTAGTTTATTTGGTTTGGTTCTGTGTTGTCCCACTAATGGTAAGTTACAATTATTTACAAAACATTTTAATTTTTTAATATGTTAACTCCCTTTATTGTCCGTTTTTCGTACGATGTTTGCGTAAGATCAACTTATCCGTATTACGTTTGAAAGGCGATAGTTTCTAGATAATTTGCTAGTAATTTGGTTCCATCCTGTGTTTGGCCACTAATCGCAATTTCCATTCATTTACACAAAAAGGTTTTTTTCATTGTTTATTGTTCGTTCTTCGTAGCATTTTTATGGAAGCTCAAGTGGTGCGTTTTACGTTTGAAAGATGATATTATGTGGTTTATTTGGTTTGGTTCTGTGTTGTCCCACTAATGGTAAGTTACAATTATTTACAAAACATTTTAATTTTTTAATATGTTAACTCCCTTTATTGTCCGTTTTTCGTACGATGTTTGCGTAAGATCAACTTATCCGTATTACGTTTGAAAGGCGATAGTTTCTAGATAATTTGCTAGTAATTTGGTTCCATCCTGTGTTTGGCCACTAATCGCAATTTCCATTCATTTACACAAAAAGGTTTTTTTTCATTGTTTATTGTTCGTTCTTCGTAGCATTTTTATGGAAGCTCAAGTGGTGCGTTTTTACGTTTCAAAGATGATATTATGTGGTTTATTTGGTTTGGTTCTGTGTTGTCCCACTAATGGTAATTTACAATTGTTTACAAAAACATTGTAATTTTTAAATATGTTAACTCCGTTTATTGTCCGTTTTTCGTACGATGTTTACGGAAGCTAAATTTGTCCGTTTTACGTTTGAACTATGATATTATGTAGATAATTTGGTTCGATTCTGTGTTGGTCCACTGATAGTATATTCCATTGACTTGGACAAAAGCAAATTATTTTTTATATTTACTCCGTCTATAATCAGGTTTGTGATGATTTTTACGGAACCTCAACTTGTCCTTTTTACGTTTGAAAGACAAAAGTATGTAGATAATTTCCTAGTAATTTGGTTCAATTCTGTGTTTTGCCACTTATGGTAATATCCATTCATTTGGCTAAAAAAGATATTTTTGTATATTGACTCCGGTTTTTGACCGTTTTCGCAGGATGATTATTTTTAATAAATTGACTCCGATTACTAGTCCGTTTTCGTAGGAAATTTTATGGAAATTCAACTTGTTCGTTTCATGTTTGAAGGATGATATTTGTTTTAGATAATTTGCTAGTAATTTGGTTCGATTCTGTGTTGGGCCAATGATAGTAATTTCCATTCATTTCCAAAAAAGGTATTTTTTTATACATATTGACTCCGCTTATTGTCTTGTTCGTAGGATGTTTACGGAAGCTGAACTGGTCCGTTTCTCGTTTGAAAAAAGACAGTATGTAGATAATTTGCAAATAATTTGTTCGATTCTGTGTTGGGCTACTAATTGTTATTTCCTTTCATTTGAATAAAAAGGTATTTTTTGATATATCAACTCCCTTTATTGTCCGATTTGGTACATTCTTTACGGAAGCTCAACTTGTCCGTTTTCAATTTGAATAGTGATAATATGTAGATAGTGTGCTAGTAATTTTGTTTGATTCTGTGTTGGGCCACTAATGGTAATTTCCATTCATTATCTGAAAAGTAATTTTTTATATATTGACTCCGTTTATTGTCCGGTATTGTAGAATATTTACTGAAGATCAACTTGTCCTTTTACGTTAGAAAGGTAATGGTATGTAGGTAATTTGCTAAAAATTCGGTTCGATTCTGTGTTGGGCCACCGTTAGTAATTTCCATCACTTTTCATATATTGACTATTTTTTTATCCTTTTTTTCGTAGTATGTTTAGGTAAGCCCAAATTGTCCGTTTTATATTTGAAAGACCATAATATGTAGATAATTTGCTCCTATTTTTTTTGGATTCTGTGTTTATCCACTGATGGTAAATTACGATCATTGGCGTTAAAAAATATTTTTAATATACTGACTCCGTTTATAGTAAGTTTTTTTAGGATGTTTACGGGAGTTCAACTTGTCCGTTTTGCGTTTGAAACACGAGAGTATGTAGATAATTTCCTAGTAAAATGTTTCGATTCTGTGTTGGGCCACTGATGAAAATTTCCATGTATTTGCGTAAAAAGTTATTTTCTTATATACTGGCACGGTTATTGTCCGTTTACTTACGATTGCTTGTAGATTATTTGCCATGTAATTTGGTTCCTTTTTGAGTTGAGCTACTAATGGTAATTTCTATGGATTTGCATAAAGAAAATCATTATTTATATATTGACTCGGTTCATTATCCGATACTTAGAATGTTTACGGAAGCTAAACTTCTCCGCTTTACGTTTGAGAGATGATAGTATATAGATAATTTGCTAGTAATTTGATTCGATCCTGTTTTGGGCCACGAATGGTAATTTCCGTTCATTTAGCACAAAAGATGTAGTTTTCTCATTTATTTACTCCGTTTTTTGTCTGCTCTTCGTAGGATGTTTACAAAAGCTCAACTCGTCCGTTTCACGTTTGAAAGATGATAATATGTTGTTAATTTGGTTCGATTTTGTGTTGGGCCACTGAGGGTAAATTCCATTAATTTGCACAAAAAAATATTTTTATATTTACTCCGTTTATTATCCGATTTCATACATTGTTTACAGAAGCTCAACTTGTCCGTTTTACATTTGAAAGGTGATATTATGTAGATGAGGTGCTAGTAATTTTGTTCGATTCTGTGTTGGGCTACTAATGGTGATTTCCATTGATTTGCCTAAAAAAGTTATTTTTTATATATTGACTCTGTTTAATGTCCGGTATCGTAGAATATTTACTGAAGCTCAACTCGTCCGTTTTACGTTAGAAAGATGATAGTATGTAGATAGTTTTCTAGTAATTCGGTTCGAATCTGTGTTGGGCCACTGATTGTAAATTCCAATGATTTGCAAGAAAAGAAATTATTTCTTAAATTTACTCCGTTTACTGTCCGTCCGTTTACTGATTGCCGCGTACCTATTGCTGCTTAATACACATAAATTGAATGCATTGTTTCTATTAAAAACAATAAATAACTTTGCCCGAAACATACCCAAATAATGTAACTTACACAGATAAATTTAAGCGTTCGTCTTTTGCAGAGGGAAAGGAAAAAATGTATCAAAAATTACAGTGCATTATGACAGGTCTCCAATTGCTCCCTGTAATTAGCAGAACACGAAAACCTTATTCTTCTTTGTTATAAAAAATAAAATATCAAGTGTCCTAAAAATAGGACACTGGTCCCAAATGGGTTAGTATATAGAATTTGTTTACAGTCAGTTTTTTAGGATTTTTATAGAAGCTCAACTTGTCCGTTTTGCGTTTGGAACATGGTAATATGTAGATAATTTGCTAGTAATTTGTTTCGATTCTGTGATGGGCCACTGATGGAAATTTCCATGTATTTACCTAAAATGTTATTTTCTTATATATTGGCACCGTTTGTTGTCCGTTTTCGTACGATGTTTACGGAAGCTTTACTTGTCCCTTTTACCTTTGAAAGATGTTACCATGTAGATAATTTGCCATGTAATTTGGTTCGATTTCAGATGGGCAACTAATGGTAATTTTTATTGATTTGCATAAGGAAACTCATTATTTTTTATATTGACTCGATTTATTATCCGATTTCGTAGAATGTTTACAGAAGATAAAATTGACAGTTTTACATTTGAAAGATGATACTATATATAGATAGTTTGCTAGTAATTTTATTCGACTTTTTGTTGGGCCACTGATGGTAATTTCCATTCATTTGCTGAAAAAAGGTATTTCTTTCTATTGACTCAGTTTATTTTCCGCTTTTCATAGGATGTTTACGGAACCTCAACTTGTCCGTTTGACGTCAGAAATATGATAGTATGTAGATAATTTTGTATTACTTTGTTCGACCAAGTCTTGGGCCACTAATGGTAATTTCCAAACATTTACAAAAAAAGGATTTTTTCCCATTTATCGACTCCGTTTATTGTCCGTTTTTCGTAGGATGTTTACTGAAACCTCAACTTGTCCGTTTTTCGTAGGATGTTTACTGAAACCTCAACTTGTCCGTTTTACGTTTAAAATATCATATCATGTAGTTAATTTGCTTCGATTCTGTGTTGGACCACTGATGGTAGTTCGCATTCATTTGCACAAAAAAGGTATTTTTTCATTTATTGACTGCGTTTCTTGCGCGTTGTTCGTAGGATGTTTACATAAGCTTAACTTGCCCGTTTTTCGTTAGAAAAACGATAGTATCTAGATATTTTGCTAGTAATTTTGTTCAATTCATTGTTGAGTCGCTGATGGTAATTTGCATTCATTTGCAAAAGAAAAGTTATTTTTTCGTTTATTGACTGCGTTTATTGTCCGTTTTTCCTAAGATGTTTACGGAAACTCAAGTTGTCCGTTTTATGTTTGAAAGATGATAGTATGTTAATAATTTTCTAGCAATTCGGTTCGATTCCGTGTTGGGTCACTAATGGTAATTATTAGGCTTCGGATTTTTAGGTCCCAAAAAATTCAAATTAGGATTTTAAAAACTGCATTTTAGGAATTTTATAGGTTTTTAAACACTGTTTAGGATTTTTAACGTTATATTACTGAAAACGGAATATTACTACACTTTGAACACTTTGTTAGCTATTTCATACTTAAATGGTAAACTTAATTTAGTAAGCCTTATGCTAACCAGTCTTCTGCGTAATAAAAATAATAAAACTCTTCTTACGTTGGACTTTTTTTATAGCTGAAATAAAGTTTAACATATGTATGGCCTGTCGTACTATAATAGTAATAGTAGTAGTTTTTTGTCAGTTTTCTTATATTTGGAATTTTATACAACACCACAAATATCACTTCACTTTTCTAACGATACACTGAGGAAATACGAATGTTCAAATATTGTTTTTCTGGCACTTTTCATGTTTTCTATAGCGCAAAAAGTGGTCACTTCACTCTCTGTAATGGCACTGAACAACAAAATATTTGGCAAGATTTTCTGTTGTGAACTTTTTTCTGTCGTCTGACAAAATTCTCTTGAATGCAGAAAAACTACGTTCCACGTCACACGACGTAAGAGGCGCATATTTCATACTGGCTAATTCCTCGGGATTCCATAGCAAATTTTCTTGGACATTGTCTCCACGAAGAATTTGGCCTACTAGTTGTATCTGTGTGAAACCAGGACTGCGTTTCAAAACCGTCTCCAGCTTGTCCCCAATTTTTGTTCCAACTTCCCCAGGTGTTTTTTTTCTTTCACTTCTTCAAGAATTTGAAGAGCTTCTGTTGGTGAAAGAGACTTCTCCAATTCAGTGATGGCTTGAGGCAGATGAGAAAAGTTGGCTTTAATGTAACTTAGTTGTTGTATAGAAAACTATGACTTCAGTGCTTTTTTTTGCAGACGTGATTGAGCGAATCGATGACCTGAACAATGCTTTCAAAATTATCTGGATAGTACAGTGCTGCTGAGTGCTACGTTCCCCAATGGGACACAACGGGTTGTGGTGGCAGTGGTGTGTTTGGAAGGATATCCTTGAAGGTAGCGACTCTGTTAGGAGCTTTCAAGAAAACCTTCTTTACAGATGAAATTATGTCGTTGACGATTGGGTGTAATTCTCGAATGATTTCTGCTACACGATGGAGTCCGTGTGCTAAACAGGTGACATGCAACATGCGAGGATGGAAAGCCTTCAAGAATTCACCCATTTTCAACATATACGCTGCACTGTCTGTAACCAACAATCTCAAAGAAACATGCTGTGTGAAGGAAAACTTGTTATTGCATTGTTGAAAACTGGTTGACTACGTGTTTGAAAGTATTTTTCAAGTTAAAAATAACTATAAACAATCATTTAGGACTTTATAGGTTCTAAAAGCTAATTTAGAATTTTTTAGTTCCTAACTCCCCAATTAGGACATTTTAGGTCCTATAAAAATAATATAGTTCTACTTATAGCAACTTGAAATGTAAAGAAAACACGAATTTTTTGCATTCACTGTACAGGAATAAAATAGGTTAGAACCTAAGAATCCGGAGCCTAGTAATTAACATTCATTTGGACAAAAAATTTACTTTTTTATATATTGACTCCATTTATTATCCATTTTTCGTCGTATGTTTACGGAAGCTCAACTTGTCCGTTTTTCGTTTGAAAGATGATAGTATCTAGATAATTTACTAGAATTTTTTTTCGATTCTGTGTTGGGCTACTGATGGCAAATTACAGTCATTTCTCTAAGAAAGAATTTTTTTTTATATTGATTTCGCTTATTGTCCGTTTTCGAACAATGTTTACGAAAGTTCAACTTGTCTGTTTTACGTTTCAAAGGTGAGAGTATGCAGGTAATTTTCTAATAATTTGGTTCGATTTTGTGTTGGGCCACTTGTGGTAATTCGCATAAATATGTACACAAATAAATATTTTTTGGTATATATTGACTCTGTTAATTGTCCGTTTTTCATAGGATGTTTACAGAAGCTCAACTTGTCCGTTTTATGTTTGCAAGATGATAATATGTAGATAATTTGGTAGTAATTCTGCTCGATTCTGTGTTGGGCCTCTGATGGTAATTTCCTTTCATTTCGACAAAAAAGGTTTTTTTTCATATATTTACCTTTTTTATTATCCCTCTTTCGTAGGGTGTTTACGTAATATCAACTTGTACGCTTAATGTTTTTAAGACGGTAGTATTTAGATAATTCGCTAGTAATTTTGTTCGATTCTGGGTTGGGCAATGAAGGTAAGTTACATTCATTTGCCTAAAAAAATTATTTTTAATATATTGAATCCGTTTTTAATCAGTTTTCTTAAAATGTTTAGAGAAACTCAACTTGTTCGTTTTACGTTTGAAGGACGATAGTATGTAGATATTTTTCTAGAAATTTGGTTCAATTCTCTGTGCGGCTACTGATGGTAATCTTTGTTTTCATTTGCATAAATAAAGTATTTTTTAATACATTGACTCAGTTTATTGTCCGTTTTTCGTAGGATGTTTACCGAAGCTCAGCCGGTCCGTTTTACGTTTCAAATATGATGGTAAGTAGATAATTTGCTAGCAATTTGGTTCAATTCTGTGTTGGGCCACTAATGTTAATTTTCTTTGATTTGCACAAAAAGTATTTTTTAATATATTAACTTCGCTTATTGTCCGTTTTCCGTAGGAAATTTTATGAAAGCTCAACTTGTCAGTTCTACATTTGAAAGATGATATTATGTAGATAATTTGCTAATAATTTAGTTCGATTCTGTGTTGGGCAACTTATTGTATTTTCCATTCATTTGGACAAAAAAAGGTATTTCTTTCATATATGAATGGTAAGGGAAAAAAAGAAGGAATGTCACAAAACTGCATTTTGAGAAAACGGCGTTTTAATATTGAAAACCGCGTATAAAATTTGTAAGGTAAGTCAAATCTTTTGACCTTTTCCTTGTACATTTCTACATCTACGCATGCATGTCAACAAAATATAGGACAAAGTGTTTCGAATCTGTGTTGGGCCACTGATGATAATTTCCATTTATATGCAGAAAAAACGCATTTCTTTATATATTGACTCGGTTTATTTTCCGCTTTTCGTACGATGGTTACGGAAGTTGAAGTTGTCGGTTCTACGTTAGAAAGATAATAGTATATAGATAATTTGGTAGTAATTTGCTTCCGTCCAGTCTTGGGCCACTAACGGTAAATTCAATTGATTTGCACAAAGAAGGTATTTTTCTCATTTATTTACTCCTTTTATTGTCCGTGTTTCGTAGGATGTCTACTAAAGCTCAACGTATCCCTTTTACGTTTGAAAGATGATATTATGTAGTTAACTTGGTTCCATTCTGTGTTGGAACACTGAAGGTAATTTCCATTCATTTGCACAAATAACTTAATTTTTTAATATATTGACTTCGTTTATTGTCCGTTTTTCATAGGATGTTTTCGGAAGCTCAACTTGTCAGTTTTACGTTTGAAAGACGTTAGTATCTAGATAATTTGCTAGTTATTTGGTTCAATTATGTGTTGGGCCACTGATGGTAATTTGCATTCACTTACAGAAAAAAATATTTTTTCATTTATTGACTGCGTCTATTGTCCGTTTTTCGTAGGTTGTTTATGGAAGTTCAACTTGTCCGTTTTTTTTCTGAAAAACTGTAGTATGTAGATTTTTGCTAGTAATTTGCTTCGATTCTGAGTTGGGTCAGTAACAGTAAATTGTATTCATGTGCACAAAAAGGTATTTATTCATTTATTGACTGCGTTTAGAAAAATAAACACACTGCTGAACAAGGCTGCACTTTTTAATTTTGAAAACACATTTACACGTGACGGTTCGGTCTTCTAGCCAAAATACTGATCAGACGTATTTCAAGACGGATCTTGGCTAGAAAATCGAAACGTCACGTGTAAATGAGTTTTTAAAATTAAATAATTTCAGCCCTGTTCAGCAGTGTGTTTATTTTTCTAATTTTAATCGCAACACGTTGACTATGATTGTGGGTCAGTCTGACTGCGTTTATAGTCTGTTTTTTGTAAGATGTTTATGGAAGCACAAGTTGTCCGTTTCATGTTTGAAAAATGATAGTATGTTGATAAATTGCTAGTATTTCGGTTCGATTCTGTGTTGTGCCACTGATTGTAATTTCCATTCATTTGGACAAATAAAAAAAAATTATATTGACTCCATTTATTATCCCTTATTCGTCGTATGTTTACGGAAGCTCAACTTGTACGTTTTACGTTTCAAAGACGAAAATATGTAGATAATTTGCTACTAATTTCGTTCGATTTTGTGTTGGGACACTAATGGTAATTTCCCTTCATATGCATAAGAAAGTTATTTTTTGATATATTGACTCCGTTTATTGTGCGATTTCATACATTGTTTACGGAAGCTCAACTTGTCCGTTTTTCGTTTGAAAGGTGATAGTATGTAAATAACGTGCTAGTAATGTTGTTCTACTCGGTGTTGAGCCACTAATTGTAATTTCCCTTCATTTGCTTAAAAAAGTTATGTTTTATATATTGACTCCGTTTATTGTCCGGTATCGTAGAATATTTACTGAAGTTTAATTTGTCCGTTTTACGTTAGAAAGATGATAGAATGTAGAAAATTTGCTAGTAATTGGGTTCGATTATGTGTTGAACCACTCTTGGTAATTTCCATCATTTGGACAAAAAGGTATTTTTTCATATATTAACTCTTTTTATTATCCCCTTTGCGTAGTGCCTTCACGTAAGCTCAACTTATCCGTTTTATATCTCAAAGACGATAGTATGTAGATAATTTACTACTAATTTTGTTCGATTCTATGTTGATCCACTGATGGTAAATTACATTCATTTGCCTAAAAAGATATTTTTAATATATTGAATTCGTTTATATTCATTTTTAAATAATGTTTACGGAAGCTCAACTTGTCCGTTTTGCGTTTGAAACACGATAGTATGTAGATAGTTTACTAGTAAATTGTTTCTAATCTGTGTTGGGCCACTGATGGTAATTTCCATTCATTTGCAGAAAAAAGGTATTTCTTTATATATTGACCCAGTTTATTTTCCGTCTTTTAGGATTTTTACGGAACCTTAACTTGTCGGTTTTACGTTAGAAAGACGATAGGATTTTTTTTTTAATTTTGTAGTAATTTTGTTCGATCCAGTCTTGGGCCACTAATGGTAATTTCCATTCATTTGCACAAAAAAAGTATTTTTCTCATTTATTGATTCCGTTTATTGTCCTTTTTTCGTGGTATGTTTAGTGAATCTCAACTTGTCCGTTTTACGTTTGAAAGATGATATTATGTAGTTAATTTGGTTCGATTCTGTGTTGGACCAGTGATGATATTTTCCATTCTTTTGCTCAAATAACCTAATTTTTTAATATATTGACTTTGTTTATTGTCCGTTTTTATAAGATATTTTCGGAAGCTCAATTTGTTCGTTTTACGTTTGAAAGACGATAGTATGTAGATAATAAGCTAGTAATTTGGTTCAATTGTCTGTTCGGCCACTGACGGTAATATGCATTCATTTGCACAAATGAGATATTTTTTTCATTTATTGACTGCGTTTAGAAAAATAAACACAGTGCTGAGAAGACTTCATTTATTTATTTTTAAAAACAGATTTACATGTGACGTTTCGATCTTCTAGCGTAGATACTCATCAGACGTACTTGATGACGGATCTTAGCTAGGGGATCAAAACGTCACGTGTAAATGTGTTTTTAAAATTAAATAAGTGTAGTGTTGTTCAGCAGTGTTTTTTTTCTGATTGTATCGCAAGACGTTGATTATGATTGTGTGTCAGTCTGACTGCGCTTATTGTCCGTTTTTCGTAGGATGCATACGGAAGCTTAACGTGTCGGTTTTACGTTCGAAACAACACACTACGAAGATAATTTGCTAATTATTTGGTTCGATTTTGTGTTAAGCTACTAATCGTATTTCCCATTCAATATCATGAAAATAGTTATTCTTTAATATATTGACTCGGTTTATTATCCGATTTCGTAGGATGTTTACGGAAGCTCAACTTGTTCGTTTTAAGTTTCAAAGATGATAGTATGTAGATAATTTGCTAGTAATTTCGTTCGATTCTGTGTTGGGCCACTAATGGTAATTTCCATTGATTTACACTAAAAAATATTTTTGTATATTTATTCTCCGTTGATTGTCCGGTTTTCGTATGTTGTATACGGATGTTCAACCGCTCCCTTTTACGTTTAAAAGATGATGGTGTTAATTTTGTTCGAATCTGTGTTGGGCCACTGATGGTATCTTCCATTCATTTGCATAAATAGGTTATTTTTGATATATTGACTCCGTTTGTTGTCCGTTTCTCTTAGAACGCTTACGGAATCTCAAGTTGTCCGTTTTACACTTGAAAGACAACAGTATCTAGATAATTTTCTAGTAATTTTATTGGATTCTGTGTTGGGCCAACGATGGTATTTTCCATTCCTTTCCAAAAAGAAAATATTTTTTTTTATATTGACTCCGTTTTTTGTTCGTTTCTTTTACGATGCTTACGGAATCTGAAGTTGTCCGGTTTACGTTTGGAAGACGATAGTATCTAGATAATTTGCTTGTAATTTAGTTCGATTTTGTGTTGGGCCATTTACGGTAATTTTCATTCATTTGCCTAAAAAAGTTATTTTTGCATATTGACTCCGTTTATAGTACGCTTTAGCAGGGTGTATACGGAAACTCAACTTTTCCGTTTTTCGTTTAAAAGATGATAGCATGTAGATAATTTGTTAGGAATTTATTTGGATACTTTGTTGGCCACTTATGGTAATTTCTATTAATGCTCCTAAAAAGTTAATTTTTTATATATTAACTCCTTCTGATGTACGTTTTCGTTCGATGTTTACGGATACCCAACTTTTCCGTTTTACGTTTCAAAGTATATAGTATGTAGATAGTATGCTATTTATTTGGCTTGATTCTGTGTTGGGCCACTGATGGTAATTTCCATTGATTTCAAAAAAGTTTATTTTTTTATTTGAATCTGTTTATTGTCCGTTTAGGGAAGCAGAATTTTTCCGTTTTACGTTAGAAAGACGATAGTATGTAAATAATTTGGTAGATTCTGTGTTGGGCCACTGATGGTTATTTCCATTCATTTGCACAAATAAGGTTTTTTTTTCATATATTGGCTCCGTTTATTGTCCGTTTTTCGTAGAATGTTTATGAAAGTTCAACTTGTCCGTTTTACGTTTTAAATATCATAGTGTATATAAAACTTTCTAGTAATTTGGTCCGATTCTGTTTTGGGCATGAATGGTAATTTCCATTGATTTCAGAAAAAGGTATTTCTTTACATATTGACTCCGTTAATTGTCCGTTTTTCGTAAAATGTTTATGGCAGCTCAACTTGTCCAATTTTTGTTTCAAAGATGAGAGTATGTACATAATTTGGTTGGATTCTGTGTTGGGCCACTGATGATGATCTCCATTCATTTGCACAAAAAAGGTATTTTTTCCATATATTGACTCCGTGTATTGTCCCTTTTCCATAGAATTTTCAGGGAAGCTCAACTTGTCCGTTTAAGGTTTGAAAGACGATAGTATGTAGATAATTTGCTAGTAATTTGGTTCGATTGAGTGTTGGGCCACTGATGGTAATTTCCATTCATTTGCACAAAAAAGTTATTTTTATATTTATTGACACCGGTTATTTTCCGTTTTCGTAGGAGGTTTAAGAAGCTCAAATTATCAGTTTGACGTTTGAAGGACGATACCATGTAGATAATTTGCCAGTAATTTGGGTCGAATTTGTGTTGGGCCACTAATGGTAATTTTCATTGATTTACTTTAAAAAAAGTATTTTAATATGTATTGAATTGGTTTATTATCCGATTTTTTAGGATGTTTACGGAAGGTCAAATTTTCCGTTTTACGATTTTAGACGATAGCAAGTAGATAATTTGTTAGGCATTTGTTTTGATTCTGTGTTGGGCCACTGATTGTAATTTCAACTTATTTGCAAAAAAAAGGTATTTGTTCTATATTCTCTCCGTTTATTGAGTTTTCTGAGCATGCTAAGGGTACCTCAACTTGTCCGTTTTACGTTTGATTGACGATCGTATGTATATAATTTGCTATTAATTTGGTTCGATTCTGTGTTGGGCCACTAATGGCAATTTCCGTTCATTTGGACAATAAAGTTTATTTTTTCATTTATTGACTCCGTTTATTGTCCGTTTTTGGTAGTATGTTTGCGGAAGCTCAACTTGTCCGTTTTTTACCTTTGAAAGATGATAGTTTTTAGTTAATTTGGTTCGATTTTCTGTAGTAATTTCTATTTATTTGGACAAATGAGTTATTTTTTCCTTACATTGACTCCGTTCATTGTCCTTTTTTCGTCGTATGTTTTTTTGGGAAGCTCAACTTGTCCGTTTTACGTTTCATAGATAATTTTCTATAATTTGGTTCGATTCTGTGTTGGGCCACTGATGGTAATTTCCATTCATTTGCATAAAAAAAATATTTTTTATATATTGACTCCGTTTATTGCCTGTTTTCGTAGAATGTTAATGGAAGCTCAACTTGTCCGTTTTACATGTGAAAGACGATAGTATATAGATAGTTTGTTAATAATTTAGTTTGATTCTGTGTTGTACCACTGATGGTAATTTCCATTGATTTCAATAAAAGTTTTTTTTTATTTGAATCTGTTTATTGTCCGTTTACCGAAGCTGAACTTGTCCGTTTTACGTTAGAAAAACGGTAGTATGTAGATTTTTGCTAGTAATTTGCTTCGATTCTGAGTTGGGTCAGTAATAGTAATTTGTATTCATGTGCACAAAAAGGTATTTATTCATTTATTGACTGCGTTTAGAAAAATAAACACACTGCTGAACAAGGCTGCACTTTTTAATTTTGAAAACACATTTACACGTGACGTTTCGGTCTTCTAGCCAAAATACTGATCAGACGTATTTCAAGACGGATCTTGGCTAGAAAATCGAAACGTCACGTGTAAATGAGTTTTTAAAATTAAATAATTTCAGCCCTGTTCAGCAGTGTGTTTATTTTTCTAATTTTAATCGCAAGACTATGATTGTGGGTCAGTCTAACTACGTTTATAGTCTTTTTTTTTGTAAGATGTTTATGGAAGCACAAGTTGTCCGTTTCATGTTTGAAAAATGATAGTATGTTGATAATTTTCTAGTATTTCGGTTCGATTCTGTGTTGTGCCACTGATTGTAATTTCCATTCATTTGGACAAATAAAAAAAATTTTTATAGACTCCATTTATTATCCCTTATTCGTCGTATGTTTACGGAAGCTCAACTTGTACGTTTTACGTTTCAAAGACGAAAATATGTAGATAATTTGCTACTAATTTCGTTCGATTGTGTGTTGGGACACTAATGGTAATTTCCATTCATATGCATAAGAAAGTTTTTTTTTTGATATATTGACTCCGTTTATTGTGCGATTTCATACATTGTTTACGGAAGCTCAACTTGTCCGTTTTTCGTCTGAAAGGTGATAGTATGTAAATAACGTGCTAGTAATGTTGTTCTACTCGGTGTTGGGCCACTAATTGTAATTTGCCTTCATTTGCTTAAAAAAGTTATGTTTTATATATTGACTCCGTTTATTGTCCGGTATCGTAGAATATTTACTGAAGCTTAATTTGTCCGTTTTACGTTAGAAAGATGATAGTATGTAGAAAACTTGCTAGTAATTGGGTTCGATTATGTGTTGGGCCACTCTTGGTAATTTCCATCATTTGGACAAAAAGGTATTTTTTCATATATTAACTCTTTTTATTATCCCCTTTGCGTAGTATCTTCACGAAAGCTCAACTTATCCGTTTTATATTTTAAAGACAATAGTATGTAGATAATTTACTACTAATTTTGTTCGATTCTATGTTGATCCACTGATGGTAAATTACATTCATTTGCCTAAAAAAATATTTTTAATATATTGAATTCGTTTATATTCATTTTTTAAAGATGTTTACGGAAGCTCAACTTGTCCGCTTTGCGTTTGAAACACGATAGAATGTAGATAGTTTACTAGTAAATTGTTTCTAATCTGTGTTGGGCCACTGATGGTAATTTCCAATCATTTGCAGAAAAAAGGTATTTCTTTATATATTGACCCAGTTTATTTTCCGTCTTTTAGGATTTTTACGGAACCTTAACTTGTCGATTTTACGTTAGAAAGACGATAGTATTTTTTTAATTTTGTAGTAATTTGGTTCGATCCAGTCTTGGGCCACTAATGGTAATTTCTATTCATTTGCACAAAAAAAGTATTTTTCTCATTTATTGATTCCGTTTATTGTCCTTTTTTCGTGGTATGTTTAGTGAAGCTTAACTTGTCTGTTTTACGTTTGAAAGATGATATTATGTAGTTAATTTGGTTCGATTCTGTGTTCGACCACTGATGATATTTTCCATTCTTTTGCACAAATAACCTAATTTTTTAATATATTGACTTTGTTTATTGTCCGTTTTTATAAGATATTTTCGGAAGCTCAATTTGTTCGTTTTACGTTTGAAAGACGATAGTATGTAGATAATAAGCTAGTAATTTGGTTCAATTGTCTGTTCGGCCACTGACGGTAATATGCATTCATTTGCACAAATGAGATATTTTTTTCTTTTATTGACTGCGTGTAGAAAAATAAACACAGTGCTGAGCAAACTTCATTTATTTATTTTTAAAAACAGATTTACACGTGACGTTTCGATCTTCTAGCATAGATCCTCATCAGACGTACTTGATGACGGATGCTAGGGGATCAAAACGTCACGTGTAAATGTGTTTTTAAAATTAAATAAGTGTAGTCTTGTTCAGCAGTGTTTTTTTTTTCTGATTGTATCGCAAGACGTTGATTATGATTGTGTGTCAGTCTGACTGCGTTTATTGTCCGTTTTTCGTAAGATGTTTACGGAAGCTCAAGTTGTCCGTTTTACGTTTGAAAGGTGATAGCATGAAGATAATTTGCTAGTAATGCGGTTCGATTCTGTGTTGGGTTACTTATGGTAATTTCCATTCCTTTGCCTAAAAAGTTATATTTGTATGTTGACCCCGCTTATTGCTCGTTTTCGTAGGATGCATACGGAAGCTTAACGTGTCGGTTTTACGTTCGAAACAACACACTACGTAGATAATTTGCTAATTATTCGGTTCGATTTTGTGTTAGGTTAGTAATCGTATTTCCCATTCAATATCATAAAAATAGTTATTCTTTAATATATTGACTCGGTTTATTATCCGATTTCGTAGGATGTTTACGGGAGCTCAACTTGTTCGTTTTAAGTTTCAAAGATGATAGTATGTAGATAATTTGCTAGTAATTTCGTTCGATTCTGTGTTGGGCCACTAATGGTAATTTCCATTGATTTACACTAAAAAATATTTTTGTATATTTATTCTCCGTTTATTGTCCGGTTTTCGTATGTTGTTTACGGATGTTCAACCGCTCTTTTTTACGTTTAAAAGATAATGGTGTTAATTTTGTTCGAATCTGTGTTGGGCCACTGATGGTATTTTCCATTTATTTGCATAAATAGGTTATTTTTTGATATATTGACTCCGTTTGTTGTCCGTTTCTCTTAGAACGCTTACGGAATATCAAGTTGTCCGTTTTACATTTGAAGGCAACAGTACCTAGATAATTTTCTAGAAATTTTATTGGATTCTTTGTTGGGCCAACAATGGTATTTTCCATTCCTTTCCAAAAAGAAATTTTTTTTATATATTGACTCCGTTTGTTGTTCGTTTCTCTTACGATGCTTACAATATCTGAAGTTGTCCGGTTTACGTTTGGAAGACGATAGTATCTAAACAATTTGCTTGTAATTTAGTTCGATTCTGTGTTGGGCCATTTACGGTAATTTTCATTCATTTGCCTAAAAAAGTTATTTTTGCATATTGACTCCGTTTATAGTACGCCTTGTAGGGTGTATACGGAAGCTCAACTTTTCCGTTTTTCGTTTAAAAGATGATAGCATGTAGATAATTTGGTAGGAATTTACTTGGATGCTTTGTTGGCCACTTATGGTAATTTCTATTAATGCTCCTAAAAAGTTAATTTTTTATATATTAACTCCTTCTGATGTACGTTTTCGTTCGATGTTTACGGATACTCAACTTTTCCGTTTTACGTTTCAAAGAATATAGTATGTAGATAGTATGCTATTTATTTGGCTTGATTCTGTGTTGGGCCACTGATTGTAATTTCCATTGATTTCAAAAAAAATTATTTGAATTTTTATTTGAATCTGTTTATTGTCCGATTAGGGAAGCAGAATTTTTCCGTTTTACGTTAGAAAGACGATAGTATGTAAATAATTTGGTAGATTCTGAGTTGGGCCACTGACGGTTATTTCCATTCATTTGCACAAAGAAGGTTTTTTCATATATTGGCTCCGTTTATTGTCCGTTTTTCGTAGAATGTTTATGAAAGTTCAACTTGTCCGTTTTACGTTTTAAATATCATAGTGTATATAAAACTTTCTAGTAATTTGGTCCAATTCTGTTTAGGGCACGAATGGAAATTTCCATTGATTTCAGAAAAGGGTATTTCTTTACATATTGACTCCGTTTATTGTCCGTTTTTTGTAGAATGTTAATGGCAGCTCAACTTGTCCAATTTTTGTTTCAAAGATGATAGTATGTACCTAATTTGGTTCGATTCTGTGTTGGGCCACTGATGATGATCTCCATTCATTTGCACAAAAAAGGTATTTTTTCCATATATTGACTCCGTGTATTGTCCCTTTTCCATAGAATTTTCAGGGAAGCTCAACTTGTCCGTTTAAGGTTTGAAAGACGATACTATGTAGATAATTTGCCAGTAATTTGGTTCGATTGAGTGTTGGGCCACTGATGGTAATTTCCATTCATTTGCACAAAAAAGTTATTTTTATATTTATTGACTCCGGTTATTTTCCGTTTTCGTAGGTTTACGGAAGCTCAAAATATCAGTTTTACGTTTGAAGGACGATACCATTTAGATAATTTGCCAGTAATTTGGGTCGAATTTGTGTTTGGCCACTAATGGTAATTTTCATTGATTTACTTTAAAAAAAGTATTTTTATATGTATTGACTTGGTTTATTATCCGATTTTTTAGGATGTTTACGGAAGATCAAATTTTCCGTTTAACGTTTTTAGACGATAGCAAGTAGATAATTTGTTAGGCATTTGTTTTGATTCTGTGTTGGGCCACTGATTGTAATTTCAAATTATTTGCAAAAAAAGGTATTTTTTCTATATTCTCTCCGTTTTTTGTTTTTTTTTTTTGAGCATGCTAAGGTACCTCAACTTGTCCGTTTTACGTTTGACTGACGATCGTATGTATATAATTTGCTATTAATTTGGTTCGATTCTGTGTTGGGCCACTAATGGCAATTTCCGTTCATTTGGACAATAAAGTTAATTTTTTTCATTTATTGACTCCGTTTATTGGCCGTTTTAGGTAGTATGTTTACGGAAGATCAACTTGTCCGTTTTTTAACTTTGAAAGATGATAGTTTTTTGTTAATTTGGTTCGATTTTCTGTTAGACCGCTGGTAGTAATTTCCATTTATTTGGACAAATGAGGTATTTTTCCTTACATTGACTCCGTTCATTGTCCTTTTTTCGTGGTATGTTTTTTTGGGAAGCTCAACTTGTCCGTTTTACGTTTCAAAGATGATAGTATGTAGATAATTTTCTATAATTTGGTTCGATTTAGTGTTGGGCCACTGATGGTAATTTCCATTGATTTCCACAAAAAGGTATTTTTCATATATATTGACACCGTTTATTGTCACTTTTCGTAGAATGTTTACCGAAGCTCAACTTGTGCCTTTTACGTTTCAAAGATGATAGTATGTAGATAAGTTGCTAGTAATTTCGTTCGATTCTTTGTTGGGACACTTATGGTAATTTCCATTGATTTGCATTAAAAAGTATTTTTGTATATTTATTCTCCGTTCTTTGCCCGTTTTACGTATGTTGTTTACGGAAGTTCAACTTGTCACTTTTACGTTTGGAAGATGATAGTGTTAACTTGGTTCGATTCTGTGTTGGGCCACTGATGTGATTTTCCATTCATTTGCACAAATAGGGTATTGTTTGATATATTGACTCGGTTTGTTGTCCGTTTCTTTTAGAATGCTTACGGAATCTGAAGTTGTCCGCTTTACGTTTGGAGGACGATAGTATCTAGATAATTTGCTTGTAATTTAGTTAAATTCTGTGTTGGGCGATTTACGGTAATTTTCATTCATTTGCCTAAAAAACTTATTTTTGCATATTGACTCCGTTTATAGTACGTTTTCGAAGGTGGATACGGAAGCTCAACTTGTCCGTTTTTCGTTTAAAAGATGATAGTATGTGAATATTTTGTTAGGAATTTTTTTCGATACTTTGTTGGCCACTTATGGTAATTACTATTAATGCACCTAAAAAGTTATTTTTTTTATATATTAACTACGTTTGATGTTCGTTTCGTTCGATGTTTACGAATGCTCAACTTGTCCGTTTTACGTTTAAAAGATGATAGTATGTACATAGTATGCTTATTTATTTGGCTTGATTCTGTGTTGGGCCACTAATGATAATTTCCATTCATTTGCATAAAAAAGTTATTTTTTATATATTGACTCCGTTTATTGCCCGTTTCCGTAAAATGTTAATGGAAGCTCAACTTGTCCGTTTTACAATCAAAAGATGATAGTATATAGATAGTTTGTTAATAATTTAGTTTGATTCTGTGTTGGCACGAATGGTAATTTCCATTGAATTGAGAGAAAAGTATTTTCTTATATATTGACTCCGTTTATTGTCCGTTTTCCGTAGGGTGTTTATGGAAGCTCAACTTGTCCGGGATTTGTTTCAAAGATAATAGTATGTACCTAACTTGGTTCGATTCTGTGTTGGGCAACTGATGGTAATTTCCATTCATTTGCACAAATTATTTATTTTTTTATATATTGACTCCGTTTATTGTTTGTTTCTCTTAGGATGTTTAGGGAAGCTGAAGTGTGCGTGTTACCTTTGAAAGACGATAGTATCTAGATAATGAGCTCGTAACTTGGATCGATTCCGCGGTGGGCCGCTTGTGGTAATTTCGATTCATTTCTTTAAAATATATTATATTGTATAATGACTCCGATAATTGTTCGTTTTCGTAGGATGTTTACGGAAGCTCTACTTGTCCGTTTTACGTTTGAAAGAAGATAGTGTGTAGATAATTTGCTAATAATTTGGTACGATTGTGTGTTGGGCCACTAATTGTTATTTCCATTCATTTGCATAAAAAAGTTTTGTTTATATATATTGAATCCGTTTATTGTCCGATTTTCGTACGATGTTTACGGAAGCTCAACTTGTATGTTTTACGTTTCAAATATGTAGATAATTTCTTAGTAATTTTGTTCGATTCTTTGTTGAACCACTGATGGTGATTTCCGTTCATTTGCACAAAAAAGTTTTTTTATATATTATTGACACTTTTGTTTTCTGTTTTTCGTAGGATGTTTACGAATGCTTAACTTTTCAGATATATGTTTGATATGTGATGGTATGTAGATAATTTAATAGTATTCTTTTAAAATTCTTTGTTGGGCCATTCATGGTAATTTTCATTCATTTGCCTAAAAAAGTTATTTTTCATATATTCAACCCGTTTATGCTCCCAAAAAAGTTAATTTTTTTATATATTAACTCCGTTTGATGTTCGTTTTCGTGCGATGTTTACGGATGCTCAACTTATCCATTTTACGTTTAAAAGAGTATAGTATGTAGATAGTATGCTATTTATTTGGCTTGATTCTATGTTGGGCCACTAATGATAATTTCCATTCATTTGCGTCAAAAAGTTATTTTTTATATATTGACTCCGTTTATTGCCCGTTTTCGTCGAATATTAACTGACGCTCAACTTGTACGTTTTACATTAGAAAGATGATAGTATGTAGATAATTTGCTAGTAATTCGGTTCCATTTTGTGTTGAACCACTGTTGGTAATTTCCATCATTCGGACAAAAAATCTATTTGTTTCATATATTGACCCTTTTTATGATCCCTTTTGCGTAGTATGTTTAAGGACGCTCAAGTTGTCCGTTTTATATTTGAAAGACGATAGTATGTAGATAATTTACTACTAATTTTGTTCCATTCTATGTAGATACACTGATGGCAAATTAGATTCATTTGCCTAAAAAAGTTCTTTTAATATATAAAATCTGTTTACAGTCAGTTTTTTAGGATTTTTATAGAAGCTCAACTTGTCCGTTTTGCGTTTGGAACATGGTAATATGTAGATAATTTGCTAGTAATTTGTTTCGATTCTGTGTTGGGCCACTGATGGAAATTTCCATATATTTGCCTAAAAAGTTATTTTCTTATATATTGGCACCGTTTGTTGTCCGTTTTCGTACGATGTTTACGGAAGCTTAACTTGTCCGTTTTACCTTTGAAAGACGTTACCATGTAGATAATTTGCCATGTAATTTGGTTTGATTTGAGTTGGGCAACTAATGGTAATTTTTATTGATTTGCATAAAGAAACTCATTATTTTTTATATTGACTCGGTTTATTATCCGATTTCGTAGAATGTTTACAGAAGATAAAATTGACAGTTTTACGTTTGAAAGATGATACTATATATAGATAATTTGCTAGTAATTTTGTTCGACTTCTTGTTGGGCCACTGATGGTAATTTCCATTCATTTGCTGAAAAAAGGTATTTCTTTTTACTGACTCAGTTTATTTTCCGCTTTTCATAGGATGTTTACGGAACCTCAACTTGTCCGTTTGACGTCAGAAATATGATAGTATGTAGATAATTTTGTATTACTTTGGTTCGATCAAGTCTTGGGCCACTAGTGGTAATTTCCAATCATTTACACAAAAAAGGTATTTTTCTCATTTATCGACTCCGTTTATTGTCCGTTTTTCGTAGGATGTTTACTGAAACCTAATTATGCCCGTTTTACGTTTAAAATATCATATCATGTAGTTAATTTGCTTCGATTCTGTGTTGGACCACTGATGGTAGTTCGCATTCATTTGCACAAAAAAGGTATTTTTTTATTTATTGACTGCGTTTCGTGCGCGTTGTTCGTAGGATGTTTACATAAGCTTAACTTGCCCGTTTTTCGTTAGAAAAACGATAGTATCTAGATATTTTGCTAGTAATTTTGTTCGATTCATTGTTGAGTCGCTGATGGTAATTTGCATTCATTTGCAAAAAAAGGTATTTTTTCGTTTATTGACTGCGTTTATTGTCCGTTTTTCCTAAGATGTTTACGGAAGCTCAAGTTGTCCGTTTTATTTTTGAAAGATGATAGTATGTTGATAATTTTCTAGCAATTCGGTTCGATTCTGTGTTGGGCCACTAATGGTAATTAATAGGGTTCGGATTTTTAGGTCCAAAAAAATTCAAATTAG
This sequence comes from Thermobia domestica, assembly GCF_964235325.1. Lineage (NCBI taxonomy): Eukaryota > Metazoa > Arthropoda > Insecta > Zygentoma > Lepismatidae > Thermobia > Thermobia domestica. The sequence continues at coordinate 142,756,166 of NC_137463.1, forward strand.
GATTTTAAAAACTGCATTTTAGGATTTTATAGGTTTTTAAACACCGTTTAGAATTTTTAGCGTTATATTACTGAAAACGGAATATTACTACACTTTAAACACTTTGTTAGCTATTTCATACTTAAATGGTAACCTTAATTTAGTAAGCCTTTTGCTAACCAGTCTTTTGCGTAATAAAAATAATAAAACTCTTCTTACCTTGGACTTTTTTTATAGCTGAAATATAGTTTAACATATGTATGGCCTGTCGTACTATAATAGTAATAGTAGTAGTTTTTTTGTTAGTTTTCTTATATTTGGAATTTTATACAACACCACAAATATCACTTCACTTTTCTAACGATACACTGAGGAAATACGAATGTTCAAATATTGTTTTTCCGGCACTTTTCATGTTTTCTATAGCGCAAAAAGTGGTCACTTCACTCTCTGTAATGGCACTGAACAACAAAATATTTGGCAAGATTTTCTGTTGTGAACTTTTTCCTGTCGTCTGAAAAAATTCTCTTGAATGCAGAAAAACTGCGTTCCACGTCACACGACGTAAGAGGCGCATATTTCATACTGGCTAATTCCTCGGGATTCCATAGCAAATTTTATTGGACATTGTCTCCACGAAGAATTTGGCCTACTAGTTGTATCTGTGTGAAATCAGGACTGCGTTTCAAAACCGTCTCCAACTTGTCCGCAATTTTTGTTCCAACTTCCCCAGGTACTTTTTTTCTTTCACTTCTTGAAGAATTTGAAGAGCTTCTGTTAGTGGAAGAGACTTCTCCAATTCAGTGAGGTCTTGAGGCAGATGAGAAAAGTTGGCTTTAATGTAACTTAGTTGTTGTATAGCAAACTATGACTTCAGTGCCTTTTTTTGCAGACGTGATTGAAGCGGCTTCAATCTCGTTGAGCGAATCGATGATCTGAACAATGCTTTCAAAATTATCTCCATAGTACACTTCTGCTGAGAGCCACGTTCCCCAACGGGACACAACGGGTTGTGGTGGCAGTGGTGTGTTTGGAAGGATATCCTTGAAGGTAGCGACTCTGTTAGGAACTTTCAAGAAAACCTTCTTTACAGATGAAATTATGTCGTTGACGATTGGGTGTAATTCTCGAATGATTTCTGCTACACGATGGAGTCCGTGTGCTAAACAGGTGACATGCAACATGCGAGGATGGAAAGCCTTCAAGAATTCACCCATTTTCAACATATACGCTGCACTGTCTGTAACCAACAATCTCAGTCTATCTTTTTCTTCATTTCGGCAAAGCAATTGTAAAGCTTCCTTAACAGCGATGGCCAACGTCGAATGGTTTGTTTCGGGCAGTTCCTTACATAGAACAACATGAGGGAGTCCCAAAAATAAACTTGCTGCCCCGCTTATTCACAATCACAGCCGCAAATTACAAAGAAACAGGCTGTGTGAAGGAAAACTTGTTATTGCATTGTTGAAAACTTGTTGACTACGTGTTTGAAAGTATTTTTGAAGTTAAAAATAACTATAAACAATCATTTAGAACGTTATAGGTTCTAAAAGCTAATTTAGAATTTTTAGGTCCTAACCCCCCAATTAGGACATTTTAGGTCATATAAAATTAATATAGTTCTACTTATTGAAACTTGAAATGTAAAGAAAATACGAATTTTTTGCATTCACTGTACAGGAATAAAATAGGTTAGAACCTAAGAATCCGGAGCCTAGTAATTAGCATTCATTTGGACAAAAAATTTACTTTTTTATATATTGACTCCATTTATTATCCATTTTTCGTCGTATGTTTACGGAAGCTCAACTTGTCCGTTTTTTGTTTGAAAGATGATAGTATCTAGATAATTTACTAGAATTTTTTTTCGATTCTGCGTTGGGCTACTGATGGCAAATTACATTCATTTCGTTAAGAAAGAATTTTTTTTTATATTGATTTCGCTTATTGTCCGTTTTCGAACAATGTTTACGAAAGTTCAACTTGTCTGTTTTACGTTTCAAAGGTGAGAGTATGCAGGTAATTTTCTAATAATTTGGTTGGATTCTGTGTTGGGCCACTTGTGGTAATTCGCATAAATGTGTACACAAATAAAATATTTTTTTGATATATATTGACTCTGTTAATTGTCCGTTTTTCATAGGATGTTTACAGAAGCTCAACTTGTCCGTTTTATGTTTGCAAGATGATAATATGTAGATAATTTGGTAGTAATTCGGTTCGATTCTGTGTTGGTCCTCTGATGGTAATTGCCTTTCATTTCGAAAAAAAGGTTTTTTCATATATTTACCTTTTTTATTATCCCTCTTTCGTAGGATGTTTACGTAATATCAACTTGTACGCTTAATGTTTTTAAGACTGTAGTATGTAGATAATTCGCTAGTAATTTTGTTCGATTCTGGGTTGGGCCACTGAAGGTAAGTTACATTCATTTGCCTAAAAAAATTATTTTTAATATATTGAATCCGTTTTTAATCAGTTTTCTTAAAATGTTTAGAGAAACTCAACTTGTTCGTTTTACGTTTGAAGGACGATAGTATGTAGATATTTTTCTAGTAATTTGGTTCAATTCTCTGTGCGGCTACTGATGGTAATCTTTGTTTTCATTTGCATAAATAAAGTATTTTTTAATACATTGACTCAGTTTATTGTCTGCTTTTCGTAGGATGTTTACCGAAGCTCAGCCGGTCCGTTTCACGTTTCAAACACGATGGTATGTAGATAATTTGCTAGTAATTTGGTTCAATTCTGTGTTGGGCCACTAATGTTAATTTTCTTTGATTTGCACAAGAAAGTATTTTTTTAATATATTGACTTCGCTTATTGTCCTTCTTCCGTAGGAAATTTTATGGAAGCTCAACTCGTCCGTTCTACACTTGAAAGATGATATTATGTAGATAATTTGTTAATAATTTAGTTCGATTCTGTGTTGGGCAACTTATTGTAATTTCCATTCATTTGCCTAAAAAAGTTATTATTTATATATTGTCTCCGTTTATTGTCCGGTATCATAGAATATTTACTGAAGCTCAATTTGGCAGTTTTTCGTTAGAAAGATGATAGTATGTAAATAATTTGCTAGTAATTCGGTTCGATTCTGTGTTGGGCCACTGTTGGTAATTTCCATCATTTGTACAAAAAAGGTATTTCTTTCATATATGAATGGTAATGGAAAAAAAGAAGGAATGTCACAAAACTGCATTTTGAGAAAACGGCGTTTTAATATTGAAAAACGCGTATAAAATTTGTAAGGTAAGTCAAATCTTTTGACCTTTTCCTTGTACATTTCTACATCTACGCATGCATGTCACCAACATATAGGACAAAGTGTTTCGAATCTGTGTTGGGCCACTGATGATAATTTCAATTTATATGCAGAAAAAACGCATTTCTTTATATATTGACTCAGTTTATTTTCCGCTTTTCGTACGATGGTTACGGAACTTGAAGTTGTCGGTTCTAAGTTAGAAAGACAATAGTATATAGATAATTTTGTAGTAATTTGGTTTCGTCCAGTCTTGGGCCACTAATGCTAAATTCAATTGATTTGCACAAAGAAGGTATTTTTCTCATTTATTTACTCCTTTTATTGTCCGTGTTTCGTAGGATGTCTACTAAAGCTCAACGTATCCCTTTTACATTTGAAAGATGATATTATGTAGTTAACTTGGTTCCATTCTGTGTTGGAACACTGAAGGTAATTTCCATTCATTTGCACAAATAACTTAATTTTTTAATATATTGACTTCGTTTATTGTCCGTTTTTCATAGGATGTTTTCGGAAGCTCAACTTGTCAGTTTTACGTTTGAAAGACGTTAGTATCTAGATAATTTGCTAGTTATTTGGTTCAATTATGTGTTGGGCCACTGATGGTAATTTGCACTCATTTACAGAAGAAAATATTTTTTCATTTATTGACTGCGTCTATTGTCCGTTTTTCGTAGGTTGTTTATTGAAGTTCAACTTGTCCGTTTTTTTTCTGAGAAACGGTAGTATGTAGATTTTTGCTAGTAATTTGCTTCGATTCTGAGTTGGGTCAGTAAGAGTCATTTGCATTCATGTGCACAAAAAGGTATTTATTCATTTATTTACTGCGTTTAGAAAAATAAACACACTGCTGAACAAGGCTGCACTTTTTAATTTTGAAAACACATTTACACGTGACGTTTCGGTCTTCTAGCCAAAATACTGATCAGACGTATTTCAAGACGGATCTTGGGTAGAAAATCGGACTACTGATGGCAAATTACATTCATTTCGCTAAGAAAATTTTTCTTTATATTGATTTTGCTTATTGTCCGTTTTCGAACAATGTTTACGAAAGTTCAACTTGTCTGTTTTACGTTTTAAAGGTGAGAGTATGCAAGTAATTTTCTAATAATTTGGTTGGATTCTGTCTTGGGCCACTTGTGATAATTCGCATAAATGTGTACACAAATAAATATTTTTTGATATATATTGACTCTGTTAATTATCCGTTTTTCATAGGATGTTTACAGCTAAACTTGTCCGTTTTATGTTTGCAAGATGATAATAAAGGTGATAATTTGGTAGTAATTTGGTTCGATTCTGCGTTGGGCCTCTGATGGTAATTTCCTTTTATTTCGACGAAAAAGTTTTTTTCATATATTTACCTTTTTTATTATCCCTCTTTCGTATGATGTTTACGTAATATCAACTTGTACGCTTAATGTTTTTAAGACGGTAGTATGTAGATAAATCGCTAGTAATTTTGTTCGATTCTGGGTTGGGCCACTGAAAGTAAGTTACATTCATTTGCCTAAAAATATTTTTAATATATTGAATCCGTTTTTAATCAGTTTTCTTAGAATGTTTAGAGAAACTCAACTTGTTCGCTTTACGTTTGAAGGACGATAGTATGTAGATATTTTTCTAAGTAGGGGAGATATGTATGTTTTGCCCCACTTTCCCCCTCTACCCCCTAACTGCCCCAAAAAATTATGAAGCCGCCACTGACCATTGTACTTTAGCACAGAAGGATACCCCAAAGTGAGATCGCATATTCTTTTATGACATTTCAAATCATAAAAATTTACACCTAAACTTACATCTAAAACTTACAACTTATAGCGCTGTCTTTGATTGAAAAAATAGTTTTTGTTTGGTGTAAATTTGTTCAAAAATAACTGAATTATAAGAAGATAAAGTTTACTATGTTGCATACTACAGATATATGTATATACACTCTCGCTCAATCGCACACACACATTTACAATATCAGCTGTCGAGCACACATATACATATATAGCAAAGAACAAGAAGGAGGAGGTAAAACTTGGACGCTTGCCAATTTTTTTCTCTCTCTCATTCTCTCTCTCTTTCCTTCCCATCAGCTCTGAACGACAGAGAGGTTTATACAATAGAAACAGAGAGAGAATGATTAACGCCGCAGTGTGTTTCGCTTTCCATATAAATAACATTGGATTTAACGGCTTCACATAGCTCGAGCGCAGTATTCTTCGCTAAACTTTTCTCTCTTAACGATCAGAATTCGAGCGAAACATTTCGCGCTGTTACACGGCGGACTTTGGCTGTGAGCATCCTTGTCGACAGAGACGCTATTTAGTTCCAAAACGTGCCACATGCGCGCGCTAGTGTACCATATACAAAATGTATTTCTCGCATCCCTTTTTCTCTCCACAGATCTCTAGGGTTGAAAGCATTCAATAGCTGAGTTGTATTTGTATATCCAAAGGTCTTAGTTTTATGGCTTTATCACCATAAAAACACTTAAAACATACTTAAAATTACAAGTTCGGATACTGATAATGGAATCTTCTGTTAATTTCGTTCTCTATAGGAAACAATGATTTCTTAAACTCTGTCCATTGATCGTAATTCAAGCTGAATAGACAACCGTTAATATCAAAAACCACTTGAACTTCGGTTTGCACATTTTTCACAATTACATTAAAGTTATTAGTAAGAATGAACTTTTTGTGAGGGTCCATTTCTAAACACTTCATCTTTTGGTTCTGACAACATATTTTTGTTCATTTTCATTCATTTTTGGATTTACATACAGAACTCAACAGTTGGATAGTTTTCTTTTAGACCAGTGTATTTGATTTTTATTCCATCTTTAACGATCTCATCAATCATTTTATCTGTTAAGTGTTTTGTAAATCTAGGTGTAAGAAAAATTTTAAACTTCTCACACTCGGCTAATATGCTCTTTCCAAATTTAGTTTTAATCTTTTCCATTTTTACAATTTTATATTCCGTATTTAATTCTAATTCTCTTAATCCAATAACCTGTTTTTGCTCAAGTTTTCCAAGCTTGTTTAAAAAATCAACGTGTTTTGCCATCGTATTTATTATATAGAAAATCAATCTTCAATTTTTATCTTCACCAAAAAATATTTAATCATTTTTATCAATTTCGTTTGATGGAAAAACTTCCATAAAACAATCGTTAATGAAAACAGTTTGAGGATGCAAGGGTATTTTTCGATACTCTTATGCCCGTTGATATTTTGCTAACTATCTAAAACTCCTCTACTACTTTCTCATTCTTGGGATCATATGTGAAGTTCTTTCGCCCAATTAAAATCGCATAACATATAGTATCAGCAACCACAGCTTCTGCAAAGTCTACAACAATCTTTATGTTTGTTCTCTCATTTACCGATACATTCTTCCTCTTACTATAATTAATCACATACATTGGTCTGTTGTCTATAAACTCTTTAGGGTCATAGTACATTTCGGTGTTGCCACATGTTATTCTCTTAAACGCAGTATAATCTTCGTACATCTTGAAATATTCCTTATTAGCAATATCTAAGTTTCTTGATTCTTTTGGAAATACCTCATTCCTCCCATTCTTAAGATAGATATTCTTTACCTTACAATGATCAAACTTACTTGCATCCGCCGTTTGTTTACCACTTCTATCAGTTTGGAACATTACAACTACGAAATCAGGCATATCAAATTTTCTAGAATTAAATTGAGTAGTAACATCAAACTCCAAGAAAGAACCTATAACAGTCTTTTGAACACATTGATAAGTATGGAATGAAAACATGATTTTTGGTTCTTTAAGAATATTCAACTTTAACTTGTTTTCGTAATTAGACTCGTATTCAACAATAGGCATTCTTATCTCCATACTTTTTATTGTTATTTTTCCATCATGAGGAGCTGCTCCCGATCCAGCCCATTTGTACAAAACATCGTTATTGTTGATAGCTTTTGTAAATGTTATTCTCAATCCGCCTTTCCACATAACCTCTTTATAATCACTTAAGAAGCCTGGAATTAATCTTAATGGATACAAAACACTAAAGTCCTTTCTTAGACCAAGTTTATCATCTGTTTCAAATCCTGCTTGTTTTAAATATTGAACTTCTGGCTTGGAAATCTTTAATGTTCCGACAGCTGTAGATGTAATTCCAGGTAGCTCAATCTTATCTACAACAACTCCATGCTTTCTAACCTCAATTTGAGAAAAGAAGAATGGGAAGAAGTTATCTACAAGTTTTATAGTATCGTTTGCGCCAAATATTCCTCCAACTGATGCACCAACAACTTCAAAAGTCATATGGCAATCTGCTTTGTGTGGATGTACGAACCCATCACCCACGTCGAAATCAAACTCAATATCTTTGTTAGCTTCATTCAAATTATTAAATGTTCTTGTGTTAGCTTTAAAACTCTGTAACTCATAACTCTCAACACTATCCATTTATTATAAAGAAAATCTTGAAACAACGCTTTGATGGGATATACCCATAAAAGAATCATTGGTCCTTCACATGTGAAGGGCATATTAACAGTCAAAAACTTATAATCCCCATCCCAACTTAACCTTAGCATTCATAGCAGTACCAACCCCAAAAGCAGCTAATCGTTCACCAATTGACGCATCACTACTAAATGCTCTTTTCCATGCTTTAGTTTCCAGTTCCTTATCTGCAATATGTCTCGACTCTGTATCTTTATTGTCTCTGTTGTATATATCGTGTTCTTTACAAGCCTCATCTAATGGGTTAATACCTTCATCAAATAGGTAAGAAACTTAGGTTGCGTTGCTTCAACTACCCCAGTTTCAACTACCTTTTACAAAATTTTCTACATAACAATACCACAGCACATTACATAGAGTTACAATGTTTCCAAGACACAGGTTATAGTTACAAATTTTTCTCGAACACCTTATGGACAGAAGAAGCAATTCCAGAACACTTACAACCTTTCCCCATATCTAAAGCACAAGTTACATTTTTCCATATCTAAAGCACAAGTTACATTTTCCCATATCTAAAGCACAAGTTACAGTTACAAACATCTTTTTTTCCATATCTAAAGCATAAGTTACAGTTACAAAGTCTTTTTTACATATCTAAAGCACAAGTTACAGTTACACACAGTCTATAAGTGCGTACACTCTACAGTTATATAAGTCTTCCTCTTACACAAATCTTACAGTTACAGTTTACAGTTTACAGTTACTGATTTTTACGCTCGCATTCTTCTATATACTCTGCAGGTGTCTTGTAAACGAAATAATTTGTTCTATTTTTGATTCCCACTTTGTCTTTTACATTTGTACCTATATTTAGACTTGTTATTGCTCCGAAAATGATTATTTTTTTCCTTCTTGTAATAAATATGGAGGTAAAAAATATGGTTACGACTACCAATTATACTATTACAGAGCTACTAGCGAGTGTTTCTAAGCCTACAAACGAGCGTTTTAGTTTGTGGCTTTTAACAGAGAACTTACACCAGAACAATTTACTAACAAACATTGGGGATTTAGATTACACAGAAGGACAGGATAGATTAGATTGTTTAAGAGAAATTACAGAACCATTTTGTGACAATATTATGGTTGTTAAGATTACAGATTTCCAACATTGTGAGGGTAGGTTAGGTGGCAAATTCCTACTAAAGAAAGAGGCATTTGGATCTTTTAACTACTTTCTCCGTTCTATATTTTCGAATTGGGTTGTGGCAAAGCACGGAGTTAAAGCCAAATTACCTTTTCTTTTAGACTCCAACACAAAACGAGCAAAGGGAGTAAACCAAATAATACAGAGATACAGGAAAGACATAGACAGAAAATATAAAAGACCAGTAGTTGTCCCTTACAAAATTGAGCTCGCTGATCTTCCCATAGCTACCATTTTTTAGCATTTACCAGTCATTTTAACAGAGTTAGAGAAGGAACATTACTTTTTGTTGGATTTTGATATTACACAAGACTTCGCAGGCATTTTTAATAAACAAGAAGTAATCCAACACTTATTAGACAATTTCAAGTTTTGTATGGAAGGCAGCGTGAGAGAATATTTAAGAGATTTAGAAGAGGAAGACAGAGACAAATATTTATCCAGCTTAAAGGTAATATGTGAGAACGATAACACAGTTGGTAAGTTACGTTACAATTCTAAAAACTCCTCTGTAAAGGTCTACAACAAATTTATTTGCCAAATTACAAGTCCTGGAGTTACTAAGCAGTTAGGTAATCACGTAATAGACTACTTGTTATGTCCCGATAACAGACTTAGAGAAACATTTTCTTCTACATTAGCCAAGGAGTATGGTATAACGAGATTAGAAGCTACAATTTATAATTATTACGACGAACAGTACTCTTGTGATAAGACCTTTGATCCTGTAGCCGATTGTTTAAAGTTGTTAAAAAGAAGTAAGGAGTATTTCCAAGATGCACCCTTCTATAAAGTACCTATTCGAGACATGTGGACCAGACTATGTAATTCTTTGCTAAATAGTTGTTGTGTTGTTAATAGAGAAGAAAGACTTTTGCATTATGCGTTTTGGGGGAATATACATACAACTAAGCTAACAGGAATACGTGTAAAGCTACCAGAAGACAAACAGAAGCAGGATAAATTGATTTCTTACGCTCTTTCTGCATTTTCTTTTAATCTCTTACCCGTTAACTATATAGAAGTAATTCCGGATCCAGACGATACAACAGAAGTTTCTATAGTACAAAAATGTTACTTAAAGCAAGGGAAGACATACTTTTCCAATACAAACACGCCCTTCTCTACGATTCCTGCCGACATCAACATAGAAGAAGCTGGTTTAATAGCAACAGAGAATTTAACTCCAGAAGTAAGCCGAAAAAGAATTAATAATACTAACGCTCTTAATCCATATCCTCTTCGTCCGATTGAACCTATTAGAAATGTTTACTTGAAGTCCCGTTCCAAGAGAGAAGCAGAGTTATTGGAATTACAAGATAGAAGAAATGCACTGGATTATGCCGCTAAGTTACAACATGTAAGACAAGAGTACCTCGATACATTGGAGAAGAATACCTTACGAGAAGAGAGAGAACAAGAATTAATATCTTTGTTTAACCGGCGTTGGGGAGATTTGAATTAGAAGCTACTTACAACCTACATGTATTTCTAGTTAACGATAGAAGTAAATTTACTTTTGTTGGTGTTCTTGTGGAGTTGGATGGCTTTAAGTCCGTTCGATACATTAAGGGATTGTTTAAAATGCATCTAGTAAATCTTTACAGGTACAATACGGATGAGTTGCGAAGTGATGGTTTTTGTTTGTTACCTTATAACGAGATGGAAATTGTGTATTTTCCAAGCGAGAAACCTTTTGCAGTTCTTAAGACGGATGGTATAGAAAGTTATAATGGCCATACGTTTCCAAAAGTTGCTAGCTTACGGGTAAACTAGAATGTTTTAAAGAATAAGGAAAACTACATTGATTACACACAAGAGATTTCGGAGCAAGCGGATGCAGTTAAAATGGAGGATATTCTAGGACCTGTAAAAGTTTTGGAATGTAAGAGATTAGAAGAGTTGGCCTCTGGGACAGAACTGTTTGTAACTGCTCTAATGATTGTACAATATAGAAATAACGAAAGATACATTCTAAAATTCGAGAACATCCAGGATTTGTTTGTGTCTAATTATTGGTTGCAAAAAGAAATTAAGGACAGAGGTTTGAATTTATCCATTAAGTTTAAAATTAAGTTAGACCGACTTAAGGTGACGCCAACTAAGAATAAAGAGAGATTTGTTTTCTGCATGTAATTTTAGCTTGTAGATTCTTAGTTTGTTAGTTAGCTTTGTTGTATATTTGTTTGGCGTTAGTGCCTTTATGGACAATGTTTATAAAAGCCCCTGTGTGTGTGTGTGTGTGTGCCTATCGAAAAGAACTTCTGTTAAGCACATTGGTTTGTGATAGAATGGGTAGCAAACAAAGAGCAACAATGATCAAACAAACAAAAAATAATATAGTGTACAACAGATATGGATGATCTTGTTAACGAATTAAATTCTTGTTCCGTGTCTACCTATAACTTTATTCCTTTAAAACAGGTTGAGTTAGGCGTTAGACATCAAGTTAAGTCTTTCGATCTAGTTAAAACAAAGTACGGAGACAAGGCTGTGTTGCATACGTCTAGGTTTTCTGTTTTCCTTCCTGATCGTTACTCCAAACTACTCCAACCACAAACTTTAGAACGATTTAAGAACTCTACTGGCAAACTATATTTTTCTTATAATGGCAAGGAATCAATATCTGATGGTAAGTCTAGGCACAAGTTGCTTTTCCATTCTAGTTTAGCGGAAGAAGAAGAGAAAGAAGACTTAAGCAATTGCGATGCGTCTAGTGTGGATGACTTGTTAGTAGAAGAAACCAAGAACAAAGCTTTAAGGAAGAGACACTCTAGGAAGTAATTTTAGTTTTTCTTAGTTCTTTATGGAAAAGTCTATAAAGGACATTTGGGAAGTATTCTTATACAATAAATGGACTCCAATGCAAAGCTAAGAACAAAACGTGTAGTACCCTTCTCCTATTTAACTCCGAACAAACCATACTTAATACACGACATTATACGTAACGAGGAGAGATCGGGATCTAGTACTAGTGTCTATGTGGAATTATCTAACTTCTTTGTAGCTTTACCTAGTATGTATGTCGAAGATGTGGTATTAGAGGCTTTACAGAGTAAACGATACAGACGTTATTTGTCTTATTCTTCTTCCCAATCTCTATCTCTCTCCTTGGAGGTCTCGCAAGTTAGGCCAAAATAAGTTTTGCAAGAAATGTGTACTAAGGATCTTTCCTTCTTTAATTTTGAACAACACGAGTTAACTACAATTATGGATGCAGAGGTGTTGTATGGTAGCAGACGTTTTTAGGACACTGATCAAGCTATAAGAGAATCTCGAAGATAAGAGAAAGTTTTTTTTTTTAATTTCAATATCCATGGAAACTTTATTTTTCTCCGCGAGTACGGTCTTTATCTAAGCAACTTAATGCAAGATGATTTACAATAGAATCAAAGAAGAACACATTATAACTAAATACAACTCTTTAAGCATAACATTACCAGACCTCGAAACCCATATGTTAGATTGCTTTTCTCCATATTAATAAGCTATAACAACTCGCTTCCGCTATTAATTCTTTTTGGTAGGGCTTTATGTGATTTTCACCTAAAGCCAATCTTAATAAGCAACCAAGAGTATAAGTTCAAAATTGTGTGTGTGTGTGGGGGGGGATGCTGAACTTCCGAGGTCGTTACGTTCTGTGGTGCAATCTACTAGTTCCGGCTGTGTTACGTGTTTTTCCAAGAAGAGGCGTCGTCCTAGCAATGCCTGTTACATTCCAATGGTGCAATGCTATGTGTAATGCCAAGCGTAGGTTGTATTAGTAATATCCAGGAGCGTAATATTCCAAGAAAGCATAAGATTCCAAGAAAAGATGTAGCCTATGCAGTTTCTTAGTAATGCCTGATAGCGTAAGCGTTTCGATGCAATCTGGTGTGTTTATATAGTTCGGTTAGCAAAGGGGAAGCCTCAATCCCAAGCACAGAACGAGAGCCAAGAACAACTCGTCAGCACAGAAAGAAGCAGGAAGCGGTTGCAGAAAGGAAGTTACCCAGTGCCTCGGACTTTGTAATTTTTGTGTGTTGTTTTAAGCAAAGAACTTTGTAGGTAGAAAAACAGCCAAAGAGGACAAGAAGAAAGAAGTTAAGTAGTGCCTCGGATACCGTAACTCAGCTGTAGACTTTATAGAAAGAACATAGACTAAAACTTTAGAAGAGAGAAAAGAAACTTTTAAAACATCGCAACCAAAACCTGCCTTAACTGGTAGATTGACGCTAAATAGATAAGGAAGTTGCACAGGATTATATTCTTAGTTTTTGTGCATATGTAATTTCTGTGCTTGTGTTTGTGCGTGTGTGTTAACTAATAACTAATGGAATACTACGATTTCGACCATCCAGAACTAATACAACCTAACAAAACTACTTCTACAACAAACTGGAAATTGGACTACAAACTTGAACGTATTGGACAGCAGTTATTTGGAGAAGTGTTTAGAATTAGTAACCCAGAAGAAGCTTGCCGCACCTTTCTAACTATACTACGACGAGAAAAGCTTATTAGAAGACCTGCACCAAAATTACAAGTTTCGCCTTTAAAGCCATGGATCACCAAAGGTATTCGAAGATCTATCCAGATACGCAACAAGCTGAGAAGAAAGGGAAACCTAGAATTGGCAAGAAAATACGCTTCCAAAATTCGACACTACATAAACATCCTAAGAGAGAAGTACTATCGAGAAGAAATTCTAAAGTCGAACAGAAATAGAATGTGGAAGCTAGTCAACGAATATCTAAAGCGTGATCAATCCATCTTAGCTTCTAACGAAGTTAGCTTAAGGAAAACACCAATTAGAAACAACAGTAAACCATTTAAAGGAGACGTGGAATCGCTAAACACCTTCTTTACCTCAATTGGACAGCAAATACAGGAGACAATACCTACAGGAAAACGGACCAAAGAAGACCATCTACAAGGCAGCCTAACATGGAAACCCATAACGAACAAAGAAATAGAAGACTGCATAAAGAAGATGGAGTGGGGAAGACAACAGCAGAAGACGGTGTTAGTGTGTCTTTCTTAAAAAATTTCAAGTGTTTAGTGTCCAGTGTTTTGGCTTACATCTATAATTTGTGTTTGCAAGAAGGCTACTTCCCCAAAGTGCTAAAGAAAGCTACGATTACCCCAATCTACAAAGGACAAGGCGACACCACAGAACCAGGTAACTTTAGACCAATAAGCATATTATCTAATGTGGCCAAATTATTCGAAAAGTGCATCTATGTTAGGCTAGTGGAGTATTTAAACAAGGAAAACTTCTTCTACAAGTATCAATTTGGATTTAGAGAGAACATATGTACCGAAGACGCTGTTTACAATTGGTTAAAGAGATACAAAAAAACAATAACCCAAAATTAGCTATCTATTTAGACATTAAAAAAGCATTCGATACAGTGTCCCATAAACTATTAATCAATAAGCTAAGAAATCTAGGTATTAAAGGTAACGTGTTAAAACTATTTGGGTCGTTTTTGGCCAACAGAATTTGTAAAACAAGAGTAGGAGACAAACTGTCTGGTTATTCTAAAGTAACATGCGGAGTGCCACAAGGTTCTTGCTTATCTCCACTATTATTTCTTATTTATGTAAACAGTATTGGCTCTCTAAAATTGCACGGTAGGCTTTTATTATTTGCAGACGACATGGCTCTTGTTGTAGAATGTAATCAAGCAGGTGGTATGTATACAAAAGCAATGGACGATTTAGACAAAATTAGAAACTGGTTAATCTCTTACAAACTATGTGTAAATGTTAGCAAGACAGAGTATATGTGTTTCTATATTAGCAAGGAAGCAGCAACAAACAAAAGATTATACATACACGATTACAATTGTCCTGGTAAAAATTGTGCATGCTCGCCACTTAAACATGTTAGAAAATTTAAGTACCACGAGAAGAAAGCATAAAAGTTAGGTTGGACAAACGGTATTTGGAAAAGGTAGAGAAGGGAAAGGAAGCATCCATAGAGAACGCAAAAATTAACTTCCAAATAAAAGCTCAAAAGGTATCTCCATGGTTAAATAAATACGGCAAGAAAAATCCATCAACTTAGAACAAAATTATCGTCCTTCTTTTAATATTTAAAGGCAAGCAAAGCCAACTCGTTCTTACTTTCCCCGTTACTAAAAGCATGCATAAAGTTTCCTTTTCTTTCTTTCTGTATACGTATTGCATAACAGTACTGTAAGAGTGAACTCGCTCAAGGTTAGCATAATGAACTCTAGTTGGCAGTTCTCCAAGGTCGCTTTAATAACTGTTTTTTTCCTCGTCTTCCTGGCACGCGGGAGGGGATATGGCACAGCAGACAAGGCAATCGAAATTGAAAGTTGCAAACAGCCTTCCGTTATTCTTCTAAACATATTTTTCCATTTCCTTCTTGTTAATTGGCTTTATATAACATGCATACACATATACATACAGAAGTCTTTAAGTAATAGGTTATCTGCAAATTAGAACGTAAACACAGGGTGTCTGAGAATTAACGTAATACAGGGTGCTCGGAAATACACGTTACATACAGGGTGTTCGCAAATTAACTGGTAGGAACTTAAAAGGATAGAAACATGGGAAAGATACTAAAACGTTACGTTCTTACATGTTTTGGGACGTTACATACAGGGTGTTCGCGAATTAACTGGTGGGAACATGAAAACGTAAAAACATGGAAAACGTACTATGTTCTTACGTTTCTTACGTTTACTTATGTTTCTGTGTGTTACGTTTCTTGCGTTTACTTGTGTTTTTGTGTTCTTACGTTTCTTGCGTGTACTTGTGTTTTTGTGTTCTCACGTTTCTAGCGTTTACTTGTGTTTTTGTGTTCTTGCGTTTACTTTGTTGCGTTTTAGTTATTGTACGTATTTTGCTTTCGTTTCTGCGTACTAAGTTGGAACCTTCTTTATTTCGCTAACGAGCTCTCTACAACTAAACATGCTTAAGGTAGATTGGGGTAACTTCCTTTCTGCAACCGCTTCCTGCTTCTTTCTGTGCTGACGAGTTGTTCTTGGCTCTCGTTCTGTGCTTGGGATTGATGCTTCCCCTTTGCTAACCGAACTATATAAACACACCAGATTGCATCGAAACGCTTACGCTATCAGGCATTACTAAGAAACTGCATAGGCTACATCTTTTCTTGGAATCTTATGCTTTCTTGGAATATTACGCTCCTGGATATTACTAATACAACCTACGCTTGGCATTACACATAGCATTGCACCATTGGAATGTAACAGGCATTGCTAGGACGACGCCTCTTCTTGGAAAAACACGTAACACAGCCGGAACTAGTAGATTGCACCACAGAACGTAACGACCTCGGAAGTTCAGCATCCCCCCCCCCACACACACACTTTTGAACTTATACTCTTGGTTGCTTATTAAGATTGGCTTTAGGTGAAAATCACATAAAGCCCTACCAAAAAGAATTAATAGCGGAAGCGAGTTGTTATAGCTTATTAATATGGAGAAAAAGCAATCTAACATATGGGTTTCGAGGTCTGGTAATGTTATGCTTAAAGAGTTGTATTTAGTTATAATGTGTTCTTCTTTGATTCTATTGTAAATCATCTTGCATTAAGTTGCTTAGATAAAGACCGTACTCGCGGAGAAAAATAAAGTTTCCATGATTTTGAAATTAAAAAAAAAAAAAAAACCTTCTCTTATCTTCGAGGTTCTCTTATAGCTTGATCAGTGTTCTAAAAATTTCTGCTACCATACAACACCTTCTGCATCCATAATTGTAGTTAACTCGTGTTGTTCAAAATTAAAGAAGGAAAGATCCTTAGTACATATTTGTTGCAAAACTTATTTTGGCCTAACTTGCGAGACCTCCAAGGAGAGAGATAGAGATTGGGAAGAAGAATAAGACAAATAACGTCTGTATCGTTTACTCTGTAAATCCTCTAATACCACATCTTCGACATACATACTAGGTAAAGCTACAAAGAAGTTAGATAATTCCACATAGACACTAGTACTAGATCCCGATCTCTCCTCGTTACGTATAATGTCGTGTATTAAGTATGGTTTGTTCGGAGTTAAATAGGAGAAGGGTACTACACGTTTTGTTCTTAGCTTTGCATTGGAGTCCATTTATTGTATAAGAATACTTCCCAAATGTCCTTTATAGACTTTTCCATAAAGAACTAAGAAAAACTAAAATTACTTCCTAGAGTGTCTCTTCCTTAAAGCTTTGTTCTTGGTTTCTTCTACTAACAAGTCATCCACACTAGACGCATCGCAATTGCTTAAGTCTTCTTTCTCTTCTTCTTCCGCTAAACTAGAATGGAAAAGCAACTTGTGCCTAGACTTACCATCAGATATTGATTCCTTGCCATTATAAGAAAAATATAGTTTGCCAGTAGAGTTCTTAAATCGTTCTAAAGTTTGTGGTTGGAGTAGTTTGGAGTAACGATCAGGAAGGAAAACAGAAAACCTAGACGTATGCAACACAGCCTTGTCTCCGTACTTTGTTTTAACTAGATCGAAAGACTTAACTTGATGTCTAACGCCTAACTCAACCTGTTTTAAAGGAATAAAGTTATAGGTAGACACGGAACAAGAATTTAATTCGTTAACAAGATCATCCATATCTGTTGTACACTATATTATTTTTTGTTTGTTTGATCATTGTTGCTCTTTGTTTGCTACCCATTCTATCACAAACCAATGCGCTTAACAGAAGTTCTTTTCGATAGGCACACACACACACACACACACACACACACACACACACACACACACACACACACCTGTTTGTCTACCCTACAAAAGGCGTATGCGAGCTGGGCCATAGGAAAACCGAGTATGCACTCATATCTGCTTTATTAATGGAGCTATTTTCCTGATACGCTCCCAAAAGTTGCGTCACCGATAAAGCTACGTTTCAAGAGGCACCAGAATGCAGTATCTCGTCCTTGACTGGATACGTACAAATGAGCATTCAAACCAACTGGGCATTTGCAAAACGAGTAAATGTAACAAACGAAGACACTAACAAACAAACAAAGATATTGTGTGTAAAATGTGTAAAACGCGAGTTCAGTGAGTAAATTTGAGCAATGCAATTAGAGCAATTGCTTTAAACACTAGTTAACTTTGTAACAAATGAAACACATGGATTAATGCTGTTGACTTTCTTGGGTCCTCCAATTTCCTTCCACATTTCCTTTCCGCCAATTATTTCATAATCATTCACTCTCATTAATCACACGTCTATTATAAGCTATGGAGTATAACCAAGGGATGTAAAATTAGAAATTTCATTTCATTTCGAATGGAATAGCGCATTGATTCAATCCCCCGGAGAAGTTAGTTTGTGTGTCCACCACAAACAACATCGTTTCCATGGGTTTTCTCGGAGTACTCCCATTTTCTTCCACATTCTCAATCCACTAATTGTGGGGCCGCGGTGGCTCAGTGGTAGAGCGTTCACCTCTGGTGCTTGGGGTCCCGGGTTCGACCCCAGCCCCCGCCAAGTGAACTTTGTGGTGGACAAACACCGTGTGCGTGGGTTTTCTCGGGGTTCTCCCGTTTCCTCCCACTTTCTTCATTCCACCATTTCATTCATTACTCATCATCACCGTCTCCTTTAGCCTAACCGGCATAACCGTGCGACGTAAAACCCAAAGCTTTCCTTTCCTTTCATTTCAATCCACTAATTCTTCCATCATCATTCACTTGCTTTAGTCATCGCCTCCCTTAACCAAACGGTCACAATCGTGGGACGTTAAACTGTAAGATTTCATTTCATTTTGAAATGGAATGGCGAGATCAAAGTAGGGTTATATCTGTTTGTGTGTTTGATGAAGGTTATTGTTTCTTTCTGCACCGAGGCTGTATGAGACGGAGATCTATAGTTCAAGGTGGAGTCCGAACCACTATAATAGTTCAGATTTTATAGTTGCTTCCATGAGACAATGTGACCAAAGGGGCACATGCCAGCTACAAAGCCAGTGGGAGAACAATATTATATGCCTACAAGAAACACCGAAACAAGATACATTATTCATACCAGTTGGAAAACCCGGTTTCTGGCGGGAGCTCATGTTATTCGGATTCCATTTTAATCAATGGGTCCCGTCTCACATAGCCTCGCTGCTTAAAGGGACGTTAAACACAAA
The DNA here is from genome assembly GCF_964235325.1 of Thermobia domestica. Lineage (NCBI taxonomy): Eukaryota > Metazoa > Arthropoda > Insecta > Zygentoma > Lepismatidae > Thermobia > Thermobia domestica. The sequence continues at coordinate 142,775,185 of NC_137463.1, forward strand.
ATCAACTTAACTCAACTATTCGTACCATCGAATTTAATATTTTTGCTATAACGTCGAAAATGAAGTACTAAACGGCAAGAATACTGCAAAACATGATATAATATAAAACAATAAAACGAAACAGGCAGTAAGTTTAAAATTGACAAGGGAGGGATTTTAAAAGGTTAAGACATTATCATGTTACTTGCGTTAACACTTAGCAACAACATACAAATATACTATTATACTATTGAACTAATAAACTATTAGTTCGTATACTATGAATAATATACTATTAAACGTCGTAATCTTGTATCACTTAAAATTTTTGTTGCTCTGGAATATTATAATATATTTGTCTAATCGAATCAATTTATCTATTTTACTATTTTATCCGTAGTAAGTATGAAACAAACCATAGCTTATGCTAATACGCAAAGTTTTCAATTTTAATGCGAATAATTAGCAATAATCTGTGCCTTCACTTTTTTGACAACTTTTTTTATCCGTCTGTCTTCACATATTTACAGTACTCTTTCAGATTTTTTTTTTTTTACTTCGATCTCTCCATGAAATCCATATATTTGCTCCCAAGGGATTCAACTGTTAATTTAATGAGAGAATAGCGAGACCATTGGAATCCAAAATTAGTGACCAACAAAACTTGATTCCTGGCTTTTACATGTGCACCATTGTCCTCTCATTTTTCTGTCCCACCGGCTTGCTTCAAAGACTCAGTCCTTATGAACTATTGCGAAACTCAAATGCTACTAAATGATTCATATAAGCTATATATAGCTACCTATGAGATTTCGTAGTTGACTTCCCAACTTCAGGGAACAAAACCTAATTGCAACATTCTATTCATTATTAATAATTATTATTATAATAGTAACAGTAATAATAATAATAATAATAATGTGCAACTCTGTTACTGCTCAACTACTGACATTTGCTCTAGCCACTTGATAGACATATACTTTCAGTTTAGTTGATTTTGAGTTTAACATCCCTTTAAGCAGCGAAGCTATATGAAACGGGACCTACTGATTAACGTGGAATTCGAACTACATGAGCTTCCGCCGAGGATCGAACCCGGGTCACCCACTCCAAAGGCGAGCACGATAACCGCTTAGCCACGAAGAACCTCATAGACATATTTGCTTTCGGTGTAGTTTTCATTTTTCTATTGCAAAATAACTCATTTCTTTATATTTTGGCGCACTGTATTTGTATATACATAAATGTACTACCTCAGTCTCTTGAATCATTACAGGATAAAATTAATGTCAAATTTGCAGTACCTAGACAAAATCCTATTTTTCAATATAATCCTCCTGTTCCGCCATTACATACTTCAATATCACCACCACAACTAGAGAAAGATCAGAAGTCTAACCTCAACATCGTAGAACTTCCACACCAGCAGAAAATTCCTGTTTAAAATGATTTTTCTTCCATGGCCAATAAAATGGCAGAGCCCTATTTAATAGTTGCACAAACCAGTTTGCATAACCAAAATAGAAAGAGGAATTAAGGGAATAAACGTCGAAACAAAAACAAAACTATTAGAACGGGGTGAAGTATAGAGGAAAGAAAACAGGGGACACCACCAAACCTCCAACAAAATCCACAACAGAAGATCAAATACTGGACTTCGCAATATGCAGAAAGCGTAGGTACTGTGGTTCTACCTATATTAAACGTCCAAAAAGCGAATATTGCCGACCCTTGTTCAGGAGTCAAAGATCAAGCAATTCTAATGACAGAACAAGCCTATAAATAGTCACTAAATTACACAGACGAACAGTGCTACTGGAAACTGAATCCCGCATTTTCATCTGGCCTTTCGAATATTTGCTTCCCGATGTGCAATTAATACCACATAAAACAGCGGTTAAAGAGATATAAAATAAAATTATTACCTTGAAATATATAGCAATTTTATCATTCAAAGTTGGGAAACGACATTCTGTCATTACTTTCGTATGAGGAAGAAATCATGTATTCCAGTTATTTTTAGTTTAGACTTTCTTAAACGCTTATCTTACAATCGATTTAACAAAGAATCTTATATCTCTATTTAAAAATCATATGAAGCCAACATTACCAGAAAAGAACCAGAAAAACATTTTATCACAACACACGACTCATATACTTAGACAAAGACAAGCTTGCTCTTTTATCGACAAACGCATTACGTTAGTTTAACTTTTCCACGCATTTATTCCGGTAATAGCATAAAGACAGATTGAAGATTATACATCTTTCTTCGTATCGTTTCTCTACGACTTCCTTGACAAGGTAAACAACATGACGTAATTTCTAATCCAAATAATTATCCTGCAACTTTAAGGAAAAATACGTCGGTGGTGGACCTTGTGGCATGCCAGGATTGATCTTTTCCAGCAATGAAAGCGTACAAAATAGAAGAAAATAAAAATTGTACAGGAAAGGAGGAGGTTGTCATTTCTTTGAAGTATAGATAAAATTTTTCAAAATTTATGTTTTTGATATTAATCCTAATTTAAACCAGTCGCAGAAACAGGCCATTCATGAGTTATTATACAAATATAAAAATGTTTTTATACACTCTGGACGGAATTGGACATTAAAGGGGCTACAATCACAAAGAATCCCTAAATCGGCAGTGTTCTCCAGATCTTGCTCCATCCGAGAAACCGCTGATACATGATCTTCAAGGTCAATCACACAAGAAATTCTTACAAAATTCTCATATGCGGGATGGGTCATAAAACTACCACGCAAGCGCTCTTAATTGCAACTAGGATGATTTTACATTGATTAACGAATAAGATCCTTTGCCGGTGACATCGTGCTGGGAGGCTACAGTTTTCAACAATAGCTATCGGAATTTTATTTTAAAAATTAAATAAAGTTTTGTGCTTCACCTAAGACAAATTTATTTTACTCAGAGCTGAATGTTTTCGGATATTTAGTATCAGGCAATTCTATTAAAATCTCAGCAAGAAAGCCAAAAATACAGAATTCAAGATCCCACCGAAAGTGAATTTTGCAAACTTTTACGGGCTTATGTTCCTACTTACTGGCACGTATCAAGGATTTTGTCATGAAAATAGAACCTTTTTAACAAATGTTTCCACAACAATATTTGTACTTTTCAAATAATTTTGTGGATTATGTTCCTGGTGTGGGGGCTGTAAGGTTCCGTACCTCAGGTGTAATAAACTACTATAAAGCATGCTTCATTAACGAGCACGTGTTTTCTATTCAAAACATAATCACGAACAGACGGTGTAAGGAGGATACCTGAAATACGCAAAGTTGGTTCCAAAGAAAATCGAAGATGGCCAACCCTCTCCTCACGAACTTTCTTTTCAGAGGACAGCTATAAAAGAAGACCTCAAGTGGACAGAAGAATAAGTTCCAGTGCTGATCGCTAATCTTCCTAAAGTATTCCTGAAATCGTTTTGTGTTAAGGAGATTTCCTTAAATCCAACTTCTGAAGCCGTAATAGGCAAAGGAATATTTCTATAACTACCTGCCCCGGAGCACGTATAAGCAGAGAGATACAAATATACTATCTTCTCAAACTACGACAAGTAAGAAAGATATCCTTTAAATCACCACCCTAGGTCGCTGTAGGATAGAAGATTTTACCTTTTAATCTTAAGCTACTTATCACCATCGACTTCGGTAGAGGCAAAAGCATTACAGCTTAGTCGCATGGTGTTGCTACTGTCGTTGCAACCATAACACCGATCTGAAAATAAGCTAGCAATTATTTATTTCAAACTAATTTATGGCTTTAAACTTTTTCCAGAGGCATATTGAAACGTGTGTCGCATGGATATTCACTGAACCCTCAGATATTTACAAACCCGACTATCTATCCGCAAACTTGATTCGTGTTGCAAGATGATACACTAGACCTACCTGTGAAGACCCTCCTAAATGACGCCCCTGTATCCATTACACGTTACCACTGTTAGCTTCATGGATAGGTTTTCTTATTGTTTCTTCTAGGTGTAGAATATGATTTTCAAACATCTTATGTGTTCGTTAGTGCTCGCCAATATTCCAAATATGTGAAATTTAGCGATCTGTATTGCCATTTGTTTATTTCATTATTTTAGCATTTATGTCGATATGTTCAGTTTGTTAATAAAGTTCACATTCCATATTTCAGGCTTATTTCGGAGCCATTTTACATCTTTTTACCAAGAGGCAGTTCAATGTGTTAAAATGTCTGGGGCTACCTCCTTTCCCCTGAAAATGTAAACTAATATTAACATGTTTATATTTCCAGGTTTACTTTCGGAAAATGCTTAGCACTCTTGAGTTAGGTACTAATTTGTGCAAAACAAAAAGTTGGACACCAGTCAAGTCCCCTCCTGAAATTGGGGGAGGCAGTGCTCCCTTACACCACCCTTCCGTCTTGTTACGGCACTACGAGTTTTGTGAATTCTGATGCAGGGACGACCATGTTTTCAATGATTTTGTATCCATTCAGCACAGGTTGCTAGTATAGAACATATAATTAGGCCCAAATAAAGATCAATAATACAGTGAGAGCAGCTAGATGCACTTCTTCCACTCTTCAATAAAATTCACAAAGCATTGTTATTTCCCTTTCCAGTAATGCTACATGATTTGCTATATCTATGCGATGAGCATTGTTAAATCAGTGTACAAAAGCACTTTTTCTCGCTACAAGTGAATGTCGCAACAGATCAACGAAAGATACAAATATCTGCCAAGACACACTACATAAAATCAATAGATTTCGTTCTGAAACAATCACAGGAAAATATGGATGTTATTAATATGGTTGTTTAGCATGTGGAAAACATTTAGATATCAATGTTCAGCTAGGAGCGCACAATGTAGGAATTGCAACGAATATAATCATTTTGCACACTATTGTCCGAAAGGTATACAAATAGGTACATAAGAAGAATCAATGAGTTACCTGATGAAGATATTCAGAAGGAAGACAAGATCTTTATCCTTACTAAATTACAGAAGAATTAGATGACAGAATCAAATACGAATGTAGAAGATGAACGAAATTTAGTTCAATGGAAATTATATGTTAAGCTCCATTCAGGTAGCCAATACAGAGAAGAAAATATGTTCACTAGAATTAATCGAATTTAATTGGTAAAACGAAATTCAGAGGTTAAACACGAGAATCGTGAACCAGAAAATCGATAATAGAGGAATCAGGTCTGTAGACACACCGACACACCGACAAACAGGTAGTAGAAACGGAATACCTTAGTATGAATCAGGGAATACCTACAAGGTCAACAATAATAGAAGGAAAGAATACAAATAATAGAAGTCCAAAACAAATATGGCAAACAGGTGAGAATAGAAAATAAAGTTACGAAAGAAAGAAGCAGAACAAAACAATACAGAAATGTAGATAGTGGAATAATAAGGATGTGTAAAAATAAAAGAGAAGGCGAAGATATAGAGGAATTAATCAAGAAAAAAGATCTAGAGGATAAGTTTAAAGAATTGATATAAAAAGATGATGGATGGAAGGGAGTCTGAAGAATTGAAGCAAACCGTTGACACACAGGTGAAGAAGAGAGTCAGAAAGAAAAGGAATGCGTACAAGCTTACTTTTGGCGCACCACTAGAAACAAATGTTAAAACTTATAATTCTTTCACTAATTTCCTTCTTATTGTCCCCTAAAAGGATTCTCTTGGCGACATAAAAATGTCTCACTTGGCATAGATAAAATACAGGGATGAATAATTAAATATTATAGTGCAAAAACTCAAACCAACCTGGTTAGATGGCCATTAAAACACGAATGCTATCCACTCGGACCAGAGAAGAATAAAGCTAGTTAGCCCGTACGCTAGCGCGGGATTGCGTCCGAAAGGAACAGGTCTGTCAGCAGTCGGGGATAAATGCGCAAGCCAAGATGGAAAGGAATGGGTTTTGTCAATGGTACGAATTTCAATAGCACTTTAATGGTTTCGTACTAATAACGTTGCACTTGAACACATAAAATACAGGTTTTGTACATTGTGCAAAAATATGCTTCTAGTGGAAAATAACATCTAATAGTACCATCTTTCATGTACACTCACTTATTATATCCGGCATAAAGCACTTGTAATCATTTTAGACTAGGAACACTACACTTGTAAACTTATAATACAGAGTATTACTTTGTGTTTCATTCTTTCTCCTCAGATATTTGTTCCTTATAAACATGCCTATTCATACAAAGAATGGAATTTTACATGTAAATAGTTCCAAGTGTCGTGCGCCAAAGCTACACCTGCACATAAGAATGAGATACAGGTGAAGACGTGGGTCAAGAGGGAAAGAAGCTGCAAAAAAGAGTGAAAAGGGAGAAATTTTTGTATGATGGTTATTAGTAGCGAACAATACATTAATGAAGTGCCATCTGACAAAGTAGAAGAAGGAAAGAAAACGGGAAAAAAGTTCTGATATAAAACAGTTGAATATTTGTTGTTTGTAGTTGAAAGATAAAGTGTTGAATGTTTGTTGATTTTGGCTCCTATTGCCTATTGGCTCCTATTTCGTGTGCTTAAAGGAACCCAAACGATGTTTCCGAATAACGTAGCTTTTGATATGTTAATAGTATTGAGTGAAGTCGGCAGAATTATCGCGAGGCTGCGCGGCTATATGGTCAACGGTTTCCCAATCGTGCTGGGCAGTCGAGGGAAGCATTTCGTCTCTTGGACTTGGTGTGCAGAGGACTGGGCATGTCCCTCCTCAACACAAAAGACGTCAGCAGATCAGACACCGTGTTAAGGATAAACGATCTCTCGGCATCCTTGCTGCAGTCCATGTGGTTCCCCAAATCTCGAAAACACGATTCTCCAAGGATGCTGCGATAAGCAACATGACGGTTTGGAGGATTCTGCTCAACAACGTGCTCCATCTTGATCACGTTCATCTGTATCAGGAACTCCCGAGAACAAGCTTTACATATCCGTCTTGAGATTTGTCAGTGGATGAGTGCCAGGAAACCCATGTTTCCACCGGAACATTCTGTGGACGGATGAAGCGACCTTCAAGAGTAATGGAGATGTCAGCATACACAACGCACACTACTGGTCCAGTTTGAATCGTTTTTTGAAGTATCCACGTGCACTACGAACAGAGAAAAATGCCTGCGCCGGGTGGACTGATAGTAGCAATTCAACTTCAAATAACAGACGTAGATCCCAAACCGTAGAATTTAACGAAAAGTGTTTCCCGTTAAAGTTGTTTCTATTTCAATAATACTTCCAAACAAATCGAAATTAATACAAATTTCCATTTGAAATATTGGAGTTGACCACCGTGGATGTATCCCCGCTACGCCAATTGATATAGAAGCATCACCATTGATTTTTCTCGCACGATTTGGTCATTCAGTTTTTTGTTGTTGTTTGAAGTGTCTGCGTGCACTACGAACAGAGGAAAATGCCTGAGATGGGTGGTCTGAAGTGGCAATTAAACAACAAATAACATAAGTAGAAACAAACCGTAGAATATGACGAAAAGTGTTTCCCGTTAAAGTTGTTTCTTTATAAGTAAAACTTCCAAAGAAGTCGAAATTGATACCAGTTTCCATTAAAAATTTTGGAGTTGATCCCTTTGATGCATTTCCACTACGCCACTGGATATGGAAGTATCACCATTTGATTCTTCAAGTACCATGTGGTCATTCATTTTTTGTTTCCAGTGTCTACGTGCACTAGAAGCTGAGAAAAATGCCTAAGACTGGTAGTCTGATACACCCTCTGCCCCTCCCTAAATTGCAACGTCAAACTAAAATGATAAAAGTCATCCCAGTCCTAACTTCATCCATGTTGAAAATTTGAATGACATCGGTTTGGTAGTTCCAAAGTTATGAAGTTTTACTAGTATATACCCGCTTCGCTGAGTGAAATGAAAATTTAAATGCACAATTCCGTATCTCATGTGTTTTGTACCTGTTAAATATGCTGTTTTCGTTTTTAATGGCATCGAATTAAACGGCATCGTAAAGATCATTGATCACCTCGGCGACCTCAAAAACCATGTATTCGACGCTAATATTAATCATTTTCGATCATTTTATTATCTCCCAAGCTAAGGGCTCAGTTTGGTTTCAAACGGGTTCGGAAGTGTCATTCTTCATCTCAGCGACCCTAAAAACTACGGATCAGACACTAATGTCGGATAATTTTGAACATTTTTATATATCTCCCCCTCCTCTTCTTTCATGTTGTGCGGCACGGCATTGGATGTGTCATCGGTCATCTCAGTCACCCCGGAAACTATGGATTCGACACTAATATGGGTTATTTTTTATTTCCCTCTCCCCCTCTCCGAAGACGCGCGGCTGAATTTGGAATTAACACCACAAGAAGTGTCATTGTTCATCTCGGCGATCCCAAAAACTATAGATTCAACACTAATTTCGAATCATTATATCCCCCTCCCCCATGTTGTGGCCCATGTCATCGGAAGTGCCACCGTCCATCTCAGCGACCCTAAAAATGTGGATTCAGCACTAATATCGGTCATTTTCGACCATTTTTAAACTCCCCCTCAACCAAGTTGAAGCTTTTAATCTGAATTTAAACGGGATCGAAGGTATCACTGTTCATCTAAGCGACCCAGAAAACTATAAATTCTACTGATAGTGGACATTTTCGACCATTTTTATTATATTTCTTTCTCCCCCTCCTTCAACTTGTGGAGCTGATTTTGGATTTAAACCGGATCGGAAATGTCACTGTTCATCTTAATGATCCCGAAAACTACGGATTGTACACTAATATTGGTCATTTTTGATCATTATTATAAACAGCTCTTCCTCCCCTTCAACTGTGCTGCGGCACACGGCATCAAAATTGTCACTGTTAATCGCAGCAAATCCTAAAACTATGGATTCGACACAAATATTAGCCATTTCCAATCATTTTTAATGCTTATTCCCCTCCCCTACGTTGGAACTTTCCCGTCCCCAACTATCAGGGCTGAACGTGGATTGTTACAGCATCAGAAGTGTCACTGTTTCTATCATTGACCCCAAAACTGTGGATTCAACACTAATATTGGTCATTTTGAACATTTTTAAATTTCTCCTCCTTCCCCCTACCCTACGTTGCATCGCCAAAGTGAGTAGCCTAAAGTAATCCCTGCCCGAAAACTCATATATGTTGAAAATTTGATTCGGATGGTTTAGGAGAGATAAAGTCACAAAGACAGTCATTTTTATTTTTTTTACATATATTTCTCCCTCCCCTCCCCTATGGTGGCTTGTCATAGTGAAAGATAAAAAGCACCCAAGGCCCGACCCTCATACTTGTTGAAAATTTGATCTAGATTGGTTAGGTGGTTCAAAAGTTATTAGTTTTTATTCATGTCTTTCTCCCCTCCCCTTCCCTAGGATCTACCGTTCAAGTAAAATTACAAAAATATTTCCAGATCCGAATCTCATGTATGTTGAAAACTTAAATGAGATCGGTCGGATAGTTCAAGATTTATTAAGTTACAAAAATAGTCACTTTCAGTCTTATATAAATTGATTTTTATATACCTCCCCCTCCTTCTCCAACCATACGTTGCTCAGTCAATTTTAAATCATAGAAACGATCCCAGGACTAAACCTCATATATGTTGAAAATTTGATCAAGATCGGTTGAGTAGTTCGGGAATTAAGTTTTATTTATTTTTTATACCCATTCCCCCTCCCCCCTCACTTTTACCATCCAAGTGAATAGCCTAAAATTTGTCCAAGTGAATAGCCCGAGCAGTTTGTCCAAGTGAATTTGTCCAAGTGAATAGCCCGGTCTTGAACCTCATCTATGTTACAAATTTGATCGAGATCGATCAGGCGGTTCAGCAGATTTAAAGTCACAAACATAGTGATTTTCAATTTTGTATATATAGATTTATTTTTATATACACACCTCTCCCTCCCCCTCTCCTTCTTCCCAGTTCAAGCAAAAACATTTCAGACATAGGGTTATTTTTACGTACTATTCATATCCGAGTTCTTATTGTGAATAATTCATTCCTATAGCTGCTAATTTTCTTTAACGTTTCAACAAATACTTGATTCGCAACAATGGTGAACGCAGCCGCTGGGAGTTTGAATTGCTCTAGTTCCTGCTTGGAATACACACGTAGATGGCACTGCGTCCGAATACCCACCGATCGAGAAACGAAATTTTTCAGTCTGAACACACACTTTACACACACAACCGGCTGTATCCGTATAAAGGAGCGGAGTCAAAAGAACTCGCGGGGGGACCCCTATAAGAGTCCTGAACGCGTTAAAAGTGAAAAACATTTCGAGCAACCACTAAAAACTGCTCGCTTTGAAAAAATTGCTCAGAGTACTGTTGTGTAGACCGATCGACCTACAAAGATTGGCGGGTTCACCAACGCACACACACACACACAGGGGCTTTTATAAACATTGTCCATAAAGGCACTAACGCCAAACAAATATACAACAAAGCTAACTAACAAACTAAGAATCTACAAGCTAAAATTACATGCAGAAAACTAATCTCTCTTTATTCTTAGTTGGCGTCACCTTAAGTCGGTCTAACTTAATTTTAAACTTAATGGATAAATTCAAACCTCTGTCCTTAATTTCTTTTTGCAACCAATAATTAGAAACAAACAAATCCTGGATGTTCTCGAATTTTAGAATGTATCTTTCGTTATTTCTATATTGTACAATCATTAGAGCAGTTACAAACAGTTCTGTCCCAGAGGCCAACTCTTCTAATCTCTTACATTCCAAAACTTTTACAGGTCCTAGAATATCCTCCATTTTAACTGCATCCGCTTGCTCCGAAATCTCTTGTGTGTAATCAATGTAGTTTTCCTTATTCTTTAAAACATTCTAGTTTACCCGTAAGCTAGCAACTTTTGGAAACGTACGGCCATTATAACTTTCTATACCATCCGTCTTAAGAACTGCAAAAGGTTTCTCGCTTGGAAAATACACAATTTCCATCTCGTTATAAGGTAACAAACAAAAACCATCACTTCGCAACTCATCCTTATTGTACCTGTAAAGATTTACTAGATGCATTTTAAACAATCCCTTAATGTATCGAACGGACTTAAAGCCATCCAACTCCACAAGAACACCAACAAAAGTAAATTTACTTCTATCGTTAACTAGAAATGCATGTAGGTTGTAAGTAGCTTCTAAATTCAAATCTCCCCAACGCCGGTTAAACAAAGATATTATTTCTTGTTCTCTCTCTTCTCGTAAGGTATTCTTCTCCAATGTATCGAGGTACTCTTGTCTTACATGTTGTAACTTAGCGGCATAATCCAGTGCATTTCTTCTATCTTGTAATTCCAATAACTCTGCTTCTCTCTTGGAACGGGACTTCAAGTAAACATTTCTAATAGGTTCAATCGGACGAAGAGGATATGGATTAAGAGCGTTAGTAATATTAATTCTTTTTCGGCTTACTTCTGGAGTTAAATTCTCTGTTGCTATTAAACCAGCTTCTTCTGTGTTGATGTCGGCAGGAATCGTAGAGAAGGGCGTGTTTGTATTGGAAAAGTATGTCTTCCCTTGCTTTAAGTAACATTTTTGTACTATAGAAACTTCTGTTGTATCGTCTGGATCCGGAATTACTTCTATATAGTTAACGGGTAAGAGATTAAAAGAAAATGCAGAAAGAGGGTAAGAAATCAATTTATCCTGCTTCTGTTTGTCTTCTGGTAGCTTTACACGTATTCCTGTTAGCTTAGTTGTATGTATATTCCCCCAAAACGCATAATGCAAAAGTCTTTCTTCTCTATTAACAACACAACAACTATTTAGCAAAGAATTACATAGTCTGGTCCACATGTCTCGAATAGGTACTTTATAGAAGGGTGCATCTTGGAAATACTCCTTACTTCTTTTTAACAACTTTAAACAATCGGCTACAGGATCAAAGGTCTTATCACAAGAGTACTGTTCGTCGTAATAATTATAAATTGTAGCTTCTAATCTCGTTATACCATACTCCTTGGCTAATGTAGAAGAAAATGTTTCTCTAAGTCTGTTATCGGGACATAACAAGTAGTCTATTACGTGATTACCTAACTGCTTAGTAACTCCAGGACTTGTAATTTGGCAAATAAATTTGTTGTAGACCTTTACAGAGGAGTTTTTAGAATTGTAACGTAACTTACCAACTGTGTTATCGTTCTCACATATTACCTTTAAGCTGGATAAATATTTGTCTCTGTCTTCCTCTTCTAAATCTCTTAAATATTCTCTCACGCTGCCTTCCATACAAAACTTGAAATTGTCTAATAAGTGTTGGATTACTTCTTGTTTATTAAAAATGCCCGCGAAGTCTTGTGTAATATCAAAATCCAACAAAAAGTAATGTTCCTTCTCTAACTCTGTTAAAATGACTGGTAAATGCTAAAAAATGGTAGCTATGGGAAGATCAGCGAGCTCAATTTTGTAAGGGACAACTACTGGTCTTTTATATTTTCTGTCTATGTCTTTCCTGTATCTCTGTATTATTTGGTTTACTCCCTTTGCTCGTTTTGTGTTGGAGTCTAAAAGAAAAGGTAATTTGGCTTTAACTCCGTGCTTTGCCACAACCCAATTCGAAAATATAGAACGGAGAAAGTAGTTAAAGGATCCACATGCCTCTTTCTTTAGTAGGAATTTGCCACCTAACCTACCCTCACAATGTTGGAAATCTGTAATCTCAACAACCATAATATTGTCACAAAATGGTTCTGTAATTTCTCTTAAACAATCTAATCTATCCTGTCCTTCTGTGTAATCTAAATCCCCAATATTTGTTAGTAAATTGTTCTGGTGTAAGTTCTCTGTTAAAAGCCACAAACTAAAACGCTCGTTTGTAGGCTTAGAAACATTCGCTAGTAGCTCTGTAATAGTATAATTGGTAGTCGAAACCATATTTTTCACCTCCATATTTATTACAAGAAGGAAAAAAAATTAATCATTTTCGGAGCAATAACAAGTCTAAATATAGGTACAAATGTAAAAGACAAAGTGGGAATCAAAAATAGAACAAATTATTTCGTTTACAAGACACCTGCAGAGTATATAGAAGAATGCGAGCGTAAAAATCAGTAACTGTAAACTGTAAACTGTAACTGTAAGATTTGTGTAAGAGGAAGACTTATATAACTGTAGACTGTATGCACTTATAGACTGTGTGTAACTGTAACTTGTGCTTTAGATATGTAAAAAAGGGTTTGTTACTATAACTTATGCTTTAGATATGGAAAAAAAGATGTTTGTAACTGTAACTTGTGCTTTAGATATGGGAAAATGTAACTTGTGCTTTAGATATGGAAAAATGTAACTTGTGCTTTAGATATGGGGAAAGGTTGTAAGTGTTCTGGAATTGCTTCTTCTGTCCATAAGGTGTTCGAGAAAAATTTGTAACTATAACCTGTGTCTTGGAAACATTGTAACTCTATGTAATGTGCTGTGGTATTGTTATGTAGAAAAGTTTGTAAAAGGTAGTTGAAACTGGGGTAGTTGAAGCAACGCAACCTAAGTTTCTTACCTATTTGATGAAGGTATTAACCCATTAGATGAGGCTTGTAAAGAACACGATATATACTACAGAGACAATAAAGATACAGAGTCGAGACATATTGCAGATAAGGAACTGGAAACTAAAGCATGGAAAAGAGCATTTAGTAGTGATGCGTCAATTGGTGAACGATTAGCTGCTTTTGGGGTTGGTACTGCTACGAATGCTAAGGTTAAGTTGGGATGGGGATTATAAGTTTTTGACTGTTAATATGCCCTTCACATGTGAAGGACCAATGATTCTTTTATGGGTATATCCCATCAAAGCGTTGTTTCAAGATTTTCTTTATAATAAATGGATAGTGTTGAGAGTTATGAGTTACAGAGTTTTAAAGCTAACACAAGAACATTTAATAATTTGAATGAAGCTAACAAAGATATTGAGTTTGATTTCGACGTGGGTGATGGGTTCGTACATCCACACAAAGCAGATTGCCATATGACTTTTGAAGTTGTTGGTGCATCAGTTGGAGGAACATTTGGCGCAAACGATACTATAAAACTTGTAGATAACTTCTTCCCATTCTTCTTTTCTCAAATTGAGGTTAGAAAGCATGGAGTTGTTGTAGATAAGATTGAGCTACCTGGAATTACATCTACAGCTGTCGGAACATTAAAGATTTCCAAACCAGAAGTTGAATATTAAAAACAAACAGGATTTGAAACAGATGATAAACTTGGTCTAAGAAAGGACTTTAGTGTTTTGTATCCATTAAGATTAATTCCAGGCTTCTTAAGTGATTATAAAGAGGTTATGTGGAAAGGCGGATTGAGAATAACATTTACAAAAGCTATCAACAATAACGATGTTTTGTACAAATGGGCTGGATCGGGAGCAGCTCCTTATGATGGAAAAATAACAATTAAAAGTATGGAGATAAGAATGCCTATTGTTGAATACGAGTCTAATTACGAAAACAAGTTAAAGTTGAATATTCTTAAAGAACCAAAAATCATGTTTTCATTCCATACTTATCAATGTGTTCAAAAGACTGTTATAGGTTCTTTCTTGGAGTTTGATGTTACTACTCAATTTAATTCTAGACAATTTGATATGCCTGATTTCGTAGTTGTAATGTTCCAAACTGATAGAAGTGGTAAACAAACGGCGGATGCAAGTAAGTTTGATCATTGTAAGGTAAAGAATATCTATCTTAAGAATGGAAGGAATGAGGTATTTCCAAAAGAATCAAGAAACTTAGATATTGCTAACAAGGAATATTTCAAGATGTACGAAGATTATACTGCGTTTAAGAGAATGACATGTGGCAACACCGAAATGTACTATGACCCTAAAGAGTTTATAGACAACAGACCAATGTATGTGATTAATTGTAGTAAGAGGAAGAATGTATCGGTAAATGAGAGAACAAACATAAAGATTGTTGTAGACTTTGCAGAAGCTGTGGTTTCTGATACTATATGTTATGCGATTTTAATTGGGCGAAAGAACTTCACATATGATCCCAAGAATGAGAAAGTAGTAGAAGAGTTTTAGATAGTTAGCAAAATATCAACGGGCATAAGAGTATCGAAAAGATACACTTGCATCCTCAAACTGTTTTCATTAACGAATGTTTTATGGAACTTTTTCCATCAAACAAAATTGATAAAAATGATTAAATATTTTTTGGTGAAGATAAAAATTGAAGATTGATTTTCTATATAATAAATACGATGGCAAAACACGTTGATTTTTTAAACAAGCTTGGAAAACTTGAGCAAAAACAGGTTATTGGATTAAGAGAATTAGAATTAAATACGGAATATAAAATTGTAAAAATGGAAAAGATTAAAACTAAATTTGGAAAGAGCATATTAGCCGAGTGTGAGAAGTTTAAGATTTTTCTTACACCTAGATTTACAAAACACTTAACAGATAAAATGATTGATGAGATCGTTAAAGATGGAATAAAAATCAAATACACTGGTCTAAAAGAAAACTATCCAACTGTTGAGTTCTGTATGTAAATCCAAAAATGAGTGAAAATGAACAAAAATATGTTGTCAGAACCAAAAAATGAAGTGTTTAGAAATAGACCCTCAAAAAAAGTTCATTCTTACTAATAACTTTAATGTAATTGTGAAAAATGTGCAAACCGAAGTTCAAGTGGTTTTTGATATTAACGG
The DNA here is from genome assembly GCF_964235325.1 of Thermobia domestica. Lineage (NCBI taxonomy): Eukaryota > Metazoa > Arthropoda > Insecta > Zygentoma > Lepismatidae > Thermobia > Thermobia domestica. The sequence goes on from NC_137463.1 coordinate 142,790,859, forward strand.
TTGTCTATTCAGCTTGAATTACGATCAATGGACGGAGTTTAAGAAATCATTGTTTCCTATAGAGAACGAAATTAACAGAAGATTCCATTGTCAGTATCCGAACTTGTAATTTTAAGTATGTTTTAAGTGTTTTTATGGTGATAAAGCCATAAAACTAAGACCTTTGGATATACAAATACAACTCAGCTATTGAATGCTTTCAACTCTAGAGATCTGTGGAGAGAAAAAGGGATGCGAGAAATACATTTTGTATATGGTACACTAGCGCGCGCATGTGGCACGTTTTGGAACTAAATAGCGGCTCTGTCGACAAGGATGCTCACAGCCAAAGTCCGCCGTGTAACAGCGCGAAATGTTTCGCTCGAATTCTGATCGTTAAGAGAGAAAAGTTTAGCGAAGAATACTGCGCTCGAGCTATGTGAAGCCGTTAAATCCAATGTTATTTATATGGAAAGCGAAACATACTGCAGCGTTAATCATTCTCTCTCTGTTTCTATTGTATAAACCTCTCTGTCGTTCAGAGCTGATGGGAAGGAAAGAGAGAGAGAATGAGAGAGAGAAAAAAATTGGCAAGCGTCCAAGTTTTACTTCCTCCTTCTTATTCTTTGCTATATATGTATATGTGTGCTCGACAGCTGATATTGTAAATGTGTGTGTGCGATTGAGCGAGAGTGTATATACATATATCTGTAGTATGCAACATAGTAAACTTTATCTTCTTATAATTCAGTTATTTTTGAACCAATTTACGCCAAACAAAAACTATTTTTTCAATCAAAGACAGCGCTATAAGTTGTAAATTTTAGATGTAAGTTTAGGTGTAAGTTTTTATGATTTTAAATGTCATAAAAGAATATGCGATCTCACTTTGGGGTATCCTTCTGTGCTAAAGTACAATGGTCAGTGGCGGCTTCATAATTTTTTGGGGCAGTTAGGGGGTAGAGGGGGAAAGTGGGGCAAAACATACATATCTCCCCTACTTTTCTAGTAATTTGGTTCAATTCTCTGTGCGGCTACTGATGGTAATCTTTGTTTTCATTTGCATGAATAGAGTATTTTTTAATACATTGACTCAGTTTATTGTACGTTTTTCGTAGGATGTTTACCGATGCTCAGCCGGTCCGTTTTACGTTTCAAAGATGATGGTAGTTAGATAATTTGCTAGTAATTTGGTTCAATTCTGTGTTTGGGCACTAATGTTAATTTCCATTGATTTGCACAAAAAAGTATTTTTTTTAATATATTGACTTCACTTGTTGTGCGTTTTTCGTAGGAAGTATTATGGGAGCTCAACTTGTCCGTTCTACGTGTGAAAGACGATAGTATGTAGATAATTAGCTAGTAATTAGTTTCAATTCTCTTTTCGTCCACTGATGATAATTTCCTTTCATTTGAATAAATAAGGTATTTTTTCATACATTACTCCGTTTAGTGTCCCTTTTTTGCAGAATGTTTACCGAAGCTCAACCGGTCCGTTTTACGTTTGATAGATGATATTATGTAGATAATTTGCTAGTAATTTCGTTCGATTCTGTGTTGAACGGCTAATTGTAATTTTCATTGATTTGCATAAAAAATTTATTTTTTGATATATTAACTCCGTTTATTGTCCGATTTCATACATTGTTTACAGAACCTCAACTTGTCCGTTTTACATTTGAAAGTTGATGGTATGTAGATAATGTGCTAGTAATTTTGTTCGATTCTTTGTTGGGCCATTAATGGTAATTTCCATTCATTTGCGTAAAAAAGTTATTTTTTATGTATTGACTCCGTTTATTGTCCGGTATCGTAGAATATTTACTGAAGCTCAACTAGTCCGTTTTACGTTTGAAAGATGATATTATGTAGTTAATTTGGTTTTATTCTGTGTTGGACCACTGATGGTAATTTCTATTCATTTGCAGAAATAACTTATTTTTTTAATATATTGAGTTCGTTTATATTCTGTTTTTCATAAGATGTTTTCGGAAGATCAACTTGTCAGTTTTACGTTTGAAACACGTTAGTATCTAGATAATTTACTAGTTATTTGGTTTAATTATGTGTTGGGCCACTGATGATAATTTGCATTCGTTTGCATTCATTTATTGGCTCCGTTTGTTGTCCGTTTTTTGTAGGATGTTTACGGAAGATCAACGTGTCCGTTTTTCTTCTGAAAAACGATAGTATGTAGATCTTTTGCTAGTAATTTCGTTGGATTCTGTGTTGGGTCACTGATGGTAATTTTCATTCATTTGCAGAAAAAGGTATTTTTTCACATATTGACTGCGTTGAGAAAAATAAGCACACTGCTAAACAAGACTACATTTATTTAATTTTGAAAACACATTTACACGTGACGTTTCGACCTTCTAGCCAAGATGCTGATGTCACATGTAAATGAGTTTTGAAAATTATATAATTGCAGTCCTGTTCAGCAGTGTTTTTTTTTTCTGATTTTATTCGCTAGACGTTGTCTATGACTGTGTGTCATTCTGACTGCGTTTATTGTCCGTTTTTCGTAAGAAGTTTACCGAAGCTCAACCGGTCCGTTTTACGTTCGGAAGACGATATTATGTAGATAATTTGCTAGTAATTTCGTTCGAATCTGTGTTTGGCCACTAATTGTAATTTACATTAGGGATGGCCAGATCCGGATATTTTTGATCCGGATATCCGAATCCACTTGGGTCCGGATATCCGGTATCCGGATATCCGGACACTGGATCCGGATCCGAAAAACCGGATCTTGGATCCGGATCCGAAAAACCGGATCTTGGATCCGGATCCGAAATTTCGCATCTTGGATCCGGATCCGAAAAAACGAATCTTGGATCCGGATCCGAAAAAACGGATCTTGGATCCGGATCCGAAAAACCGGATCTTGGATCCGGATTCGAGAAACCGAATGTTGGATCCGGATCCCAAAATCCGTGTCAGAAAATTCGGGTATTTCGAATCAGCAAAATTTTCGAAATTATTGACAAAGTGATTTTCATTCCTATTCTTAAAATATGATTTTAAGACACTTTTGGTATCTGATCGTGTGACAGCCTTGCGTTCTCTTCATTCCAAATTTGATTGAGTAAAACTGTCGACTTAGGTGAGAGCAATCTCATTGTCAGATTCGATTCTAGTGGAAATACTTGACCGAAAAGGTAGTAAATGTTTTTTTAAAGCGGTCGTCCTGATGGAAATTTGTCCTTTGTTTTCTGTAACACTAGTCAAATGCTGGGATGAAACCTTAGTCTCAAGCTTTTTCATTAGACTCAGGCTGCTTACTTTTCTAATTCTTTCTGAGTTATTGTGGTCACTGGATGAGGCCATTTCCTAGTCGTGATGGGCTAGGCCATTGCTAATGGAACAGCCCATAAAATATAGATCAAATCAAATTAAGGAGCAACTTCCTTTTCTTGCTCTTGATGAGCTTTTTTTTCTTTCTTTAAAAATACGTTTCTCTGTGACCGTACCACTCCAGTTAGAATTAAGAATTGTAGTAGAGATGAAGTTCTAAATGGCAATTAATGTATCAAAATCAATGTACTGTATGTGTATACAAAATACCATATGGAGGCACGAGCAGTAACACGTATCTTTGTAATTAGTAATCCACTGCTTTAACTCTGCATAGGTTGTATAAGGAGCTATATCATTCATGTAAACACATAGGCGGATGCAGGGGGAGGGCGAAAAGTCGTTCGCCCCTACCCAGCGCCACCATTAACAGTGTACTTTAGTAGTAATTTGTGGCACTTTCAGATCATCTAAGTAATTTTTCACTGCTAGCATCCTCAACCGCCCCCTCCAGGAGTCCGTTCTGGATTCGCCCCTGCGCAAACATAATATACAACTCATTCAAGAGTACATTTTGGTAGCTTTTTAAAATTTTTATCTTAAAGGATTGTCATTTCTCGTGGCTACTTATGCAATTTTGTCCACAGGCATACATGCAATTTCCAGTCATTACGCAAATACATTTATATACTTAATAGACCTCGGCTAGTTGGGGGCTTCGCCACTGGACCCCCGTTACTAGGGCCTCGCACCACAAAAGCCTCTAATCATAATCAATTTAAAAAGAAATATCTGGGAATTTGCCCTTAGACCCTCTGATATCTCATTTGATCGGCCTATGACCTCGTACCTCGTAAACCTACAACCATACCGAATCTCAGTTCAAATATCAAATTGTATGTAATAAGATTCTGGTATAATGAGACATACCGAATTTCCGTGCGAGTACATGGGGGCCCTCCCCCCAGCCCACACATTTGCTCGGTCTACGGCCTCGCAAATCATACGCCTGCAAACATAACGAATTTTTAAGGGGCTGCGGTGGCTCAGTGGTAGAGCGTTCACCTCCGGAGTTTGGGGTCCCTGGTTCGATCCCAGATCGCGCCGTGTGGACTTTGTGGTGGACAAACACCGTGCTCGTGGGTTTTCTCGGGGTTTTCCCGTTTCCTCCCACATTCTTCATTTCATTTATTTCTCATAATCACCGTCTCCTTTAGCCTAACTGGCATAAACGTTGGACGTAAAACTCAAGGATTTCATTTCATAACGAATTTTTGTTCAAATAACAAGTTTCATTTGTCTAACATTCCAGGATTCCGAGATATAAAAGTCTTTTCTCCCCGCCCCTTTTCTTCTCCTCTAAGACATACATCAAAAAACGCTTAAGTACATACCTAATTATTTCAAATGTAAAGTCCAAATACCAAATTCTATGCTCCTAACCTTCAGAGGTTCCCAGAAATCGACATGTTATTATAATAATTACAATCCCCACTCTCTTTCCCTTCCATCTCTTTTCTTTTCCTTTTTACTAAAACGTCAAAAAACACTGAAACACATGTCAAATTATTTTCAATGAGAAATGCAAATACCAAATTTCAAGTCTCTAACCTTAAAGGATATAACATATTAATACAGTAATTGTAATCCCCACTTAATTTTCTTCTCGCCCTTTTCCTTCCCTTCTGGGCCACACACACACACACACACACACACACACACACACATATATATATATATATATATATATATATATATATATATATATATATATATATATATATATATATATATATATATATAAAAGTTGAAATACGTATCTAATTATTTTAAGTGAGAAGTCCAAATACCAAATTCCATGTTTCTAACCCTTTAAGTTTCCGAGATATTGGCATATTATTATACTAGTTGCAATAATTGCAATACCACCTGCTCTTTTACTTCCTATATCTTCTCTGCCCCTTCTAATTTAAATATCAAAAAGTACTTAAACAAGTACCAAATTATTTTCAATGAGAAACCCAAATATCAAATTTGAAGTATCTAACGTCAAGTCCTTCCTTACTGGTATCCTACGTCACAAAGCCTATAAACTGTCCAAATTTCAAGTTTGTAGCTTAAGCGATTTGGCCTGTACGGTGATCTGTCACTCACTCACTCAGTCACTCAGGACTTTGCCCTTTTTATATAGAGAGATTTAAGATTTTATGGGAAAACCATGGATTTTGTCCTAAGGCCGCCAGTGTCTTAGAAATGTAATAGCTTTGCTATAAACTTTAAGCAATCAACTGACTGATCTGCGTCTATATGTATTATGTAAAATACCGCTTATGATATTTATTTTGCTCGTAATAAAAAAAAAATAGAAATGATGACGAAAATTCAAAGACATCCATGATTTTAGCGTAATGCTGCAGGAGTTCAGATCATTGAATTAATCATAAGAGCCGACTGTATAAGATAGACTACATTAAATTCCAATGTGGCACAAAGAAAGTATGCAGCATTACTATGCAGTTTTACAACGTTATAACTCATTCTGAAAATATTATCATAGGTCTCACAAACAATCGAATTTTAATCCTAACTCGATTAATATATAACAAAAGGCAGATCTATACAACTACTGACTTGAGATGAAAGTGGCATACTTGTAGTACGTTTAAAGATATACTAAAGACTAAATGATGGGGTGTGCGCAACAATGGTCTACACCCCGAAAAATGTGAAAATGAAATTTTGATGTAATCTTTTGTCATTTAAATTGAATTGTCTTCCCACTGAGTTAGATAAAATTCACCTAGTAAATTTTATATATATGGATATTTTAGTTCTGGGTCTCAATCTAAGGCCTAAAATATTCAAAACAGGAGTCCGAATCTGAACTTCGAAACTTCGGATCCGGATCCAAGATACAAAACTTCGCATCCGGATCCAAGATCCGATATTCAGGATCCGGATCCAAGATACAAAACTTCGGATCCGGATCCAAGATACAAAACTTCGGATCCGGATCCAAGATCTGAAATTTCGGATCCGGATCCAGGAACCGGATATCCGGATCCGGATCCGAGATCCGGATCTTCTAGGATCCGGATATCCGAGATCCGGATCCGTCTGGCCATCCCTAATTTACATTCATTTGCATAACAACGTTTTTTTATATATATTGGCTCCGTTTATTGTCCGATATCGTAGAATTTTTACTGAAGCTCTATTTGTCCGTTTTACGTTAGAAAGATGATAGTATGTAGATAATTTTTCTAGTAATTCGGTTCGATTTTGTGTTGAGCCACTGCTGGTAATTTCCATCAATTGAACAAAAAGGGTATTGTTTCATATATTGACTCCTTTTATTATCCCCTTTTGCGTAGTATGTTTACGTAAACTCAACTTATCCGTTTTATATTTGAAAGGCGATAGTATGTTGATAATTTAATATTAATTTTGTTCGATTTTATGTTGATCCACAGATGATAAATTACATTCGTTTGTCTAAAAAAATATTTTTAACATATTGAATCCGTTTATAGTCAGTTTTTTTTTAAGAATTTGTACGGAAGCTCAACTTGTCTGTTTTTCTTTTAAACACGATAGCATGTAGATAATTTGCTAGTAATTCGGTTCGATTCTGTGTTGGGCCACTGTTGGTAATTTCCATCAATTGAACGAAAAAAGGTATTTTTTCATATACTGACTCTTTTTATTTCTCCTTTTGCGTAGTATATTTACGTAAGCTCAACTTGTCCGTCTTACATTTGAAAGGTGATAGTACGTAGATGATGTGCTAGTAATTTTGTTCGATTCTGTGTTGGGCCACTAATGGTAATTTCCATTTATTTGCCTAAAAAAGTTATTTTTTAATATATTGTCTTCGTTTATTTTCCCTTTTTCATAGGATGTTTTCGGAAGCTCAACTTGTTCGTTTTACGTTTGAAAGACAATAGTATGTAGCTAATTAGCTAGTAGTTTGGTTCAATTCTCTCTTCGGCAACTGACGGTAATATGCATTCATTTGCACAAGAAAAGGTATATTTTCATTTATTGACTGCGTTTAGAAAAATAAACATACTGCTGAAGAAGACTGTACCTATTTAATATTAAAATCACATTTACACGTGACGTTTCGATCTTCTACCCAAGATCCTCATCAGACGTGTTTGATGACGGATCTTATCTAGAAGATCGAAACGTCACGTGTAAATGGGTTTTTAAATTTAAATAAGTGTAGTCTTGTTCAGCAGTGTGTTTATTTTTCTGATTGTATTTGCAAGACGTTGACTATGATTGTGTGTCAGTCTGACTGCGTTTATTGTCCGTTTTTCGTAAGATTTTTACGGAAACTCAAGTTGTCCGTTTTATGTTTGAAACATGATAGTATGTAGATAATTTGCTAGTACAGTGAAACCTCTCTAAAGCCGACAGCCGTGGGGAATCAAAAATTGTCAGCTATAGAGAGGTGTCCGCCTTACAGAGGTTTCATTATTTTCTTACGTAAATTAATAAACAAGGTAATATGTAGTTACAATTTTTTTTTTTTGCAGGAATCGCGTATTTATGAATATTACCAAAATGTTACTGTACCTGCATTATCTTGCGCCATCCAATTCAAGGCACAACATGGGAATGTTATAGTTCTCTGCGCTTTACACTTAAAGCTACTTACTACGTTTTCGGTGTGTTGCTTTAATTTGTGAGTTAATTGCAGTCCAGCAATGACTTTTTTTTAAAAGGACGATGAGTGGGACTGGAATGCAAGCAAAGGATATAAGGGTGTTGTAAGACAAAGACCCTTCCTCTGGGTTGCTGAATAGACAGTTGAGGATTCAAAATGTTGTCACACCCTCATGTTCTTCCTTGGTGACATAGTATGAATTACTAAATGTGTATTTTTATTGTACTTTTCAACTTGTTTCTAGACAAAGTGTCCGTAATAGAAGGTAAATAGAACCTATAAAAGACAAGAAAGAGTGTCCGTGTCCGTAATAGAGAGTGTCCGCTTTAGAGAGGTTTGCCAACACGCGTTTTCCTATTACGGCGAACGGGGATTACAAAATATGTCCGTTATGGGAGTTGTCCGCTTTATAGAGGTGTCCGTTATTAGAGGTTTCACGGAAATTCGGTTCGATTCTGTGTTGGGTTAGTGATGGTAATTTCCATTCAATTGGACAAAAAGGCATTTTATTATCCCTTTTTCGTGGGATGTTTACGTAAGATCAACCTGTCCGCTTTACGTTTTAAAGATAATAGTATATAGATAATTTACTAGTAGATTTGTTCGATTCTGGGTTGGGCCACTAATGGTAAATTACATTCATTTGCCTAAAAAAAATATTTTTAATATATTGAATCCGTTTATAATCAGATGTTTAGAGAAGCTCAACTTGTTCGTTTTACGTTTGAAACACAATAGTATGTAGATAATTAGGTAGTAATTTGGTTCAATTCTCTGTTGGGCTGTTGATGGTAATTTCCTCTCATTTGCACAAATAAGGTATTTTTTTTCATACATTACTCCGTTTATTGTCCCTTTTTCGCAGGATGTCTACCAAAGCTCAACCGGTACGTTTTACATTTGAAAGAAGAAATTATGTATATAATTTGCTAGTAATTTGGTTCGATTCTGTGTTGGGCCATTAATGCTAATTTGCATTCATTTGCCTAAAAAAATATTTCTTATATATTAACTCCGCTTGTTGTCCGGTATCGTAAAATATTTACTGAAGCTTAACCTCTCCGTTTTACGTTAGAATGATAATTTTCTAGTTATTCGGTTGGATTCTGTGTTGGCCCACTGTTGGTAATTTCCATCATTTGGACAAAAAGGTACTTTTTCCATATAATGACTCCTTTTCTTTATCTCTTTTGCGTAGTATATTTACGTAAGCAAAACTTATCCGTTTGATATTTGAAAGATGATAGTATGTACATAAGTTACTACTAATTTTGTTCGATTCTATGTTGATCCACTGATGGTAAACTACATTCATTGGCCTAAAAAAAAATTTGTAATAAATAGAATCCGTTTATAGTCAGTTTTATTAGGATGTTTACGAAAGCTTAACTTGTCCGTTTAGCGTTTGAAACACGATAGTATGTAGATAATTTGCTAGTATATTGTTTCGAATCTGTTTTGGGCCACTGATGGTAATTTCCATTCATTTGCAGAAAAAAGGTATTTCTTTATATATTGACTCAGTTTATTTACCGCTTTTCGTAGGACGGTTACGGAACCTCAACTTGTCCTTCTTACGTTAAAAGATGATAGTATGTAATTAATTTGGTAGTAATTTGGTCCGGTCCAGTCTTGGGTCACTGTTGGTAATTTCCATTATTTGGACAAACAATGTAGTTTTTTCATATATTAACTCTTTTTCTATCCCTTTTTCTCTGTGTTGGGCACTAATTCTAGTTTCCATTCACCAAAAAAAGTTATTTTTTATATATTTACACCGTTTATTGTCCGGTATCGTAGAATATTTACTGAAGCTCTACTTGTCCGCTTTACGTTAAAAAGATGATAGTATGTATAGAATTTGCTAGTAATTCGGTTCGATTCCCTGTTGGGCCAGAGTTGGTAAATTCCATCATTTGGATAAAGAATGTATTTTTTTCATATATTTACTCATTTTATTATTCCTTTTGCGTAGTACATTTACGTAAGCTCAACTTGTCAGTTTTACATTTGAAAGGTGATAATATGTAGATAATGTGCTAGTAATTTTGTTCGATTCTTTTTTGGGCCACTAATAGTAATTTCCACTCATTTGCTAAAAAAGTTACTTTGTGTATATTGACTCCGTTTATTGTCCGATATCGTAAAATATTTTCTGAAGCTCAACTTGTCCGTTTTACGTTAGAAAAATGATAGAATGTAGATAACTTGCTAGTAATTCTGTTCGATTCTGTGTTGGGCCACTTTTGGTAATTGTCATCATTTGGACAAAAAGACATTTTTTTAATATATTGACTTTTTATTATCTCTTTTTCGTAGTATGTTTACGTAACCTCAACTTGTCCGTTTTATTTTTGTAAGATGATAATATGTAGTTGATTTGCTTCGAGACTGTGTTGGACCACAGATGGTAATTTACATTCATTTGCACAAATAACGCAAATTTTTTATATATATTGATTACATTTATTTTCCGTTATTCACAGGATGTTTACGGAAGCTCAACCTGTTCATTTTACGTTTACGAATTAGAATATTAAGTTAACGGAGTTCTTGATAAAGGACTTCAAATCTTGGAAGAAAGAAAGAGCAGGAATATACAATAAATTTAAGACGCAAGAACAACCAGTAATTAATGCTATCCAAAATTTAGGAAGTGAGATCAAAGAAGAAGCAGAACAAAATAAAAATCTAATAACTGAACTTATCCAGCTGTACATAAGACGGCTTCAATAGATCCTAGTCTACTAGAAACACCTAAAAAGATAACTTATGATAGTCCTCCAAGTAGTAGTGATACACATATAACAGGAGAAATAAAACAAATGAGAAAACAAATTAAAGACAAAGTCGAAGGAGTAGAGTCTTTAACAGCAGCGCAATCATTTGGTAAGATTGCAACAAAATATTATAGTAAAAGAAATGATAGTGTATTTCGAATAAGAGCTGTTGAAAAAGATGGAAGAGTTATAAATAAGAAAGAGAAATTCTGAAGTTAAAGTGAGTGGTGATGATTTGATAATTAATTTTAAAACTTATAAAGGAACAGAAGGTCTATGGGAATTGTTAACGATGAATACTAATAAAACCATTTAAGATTATGATGATGACGATTTTGAACAGTACAAGGAAATAATAATAGAATCAGATGCTGCCTTCCAAAAATATAATCAAGATAAAATAGTAGCATCTAATAGAGGTTCTAAGTACATTAATATTATCAAGCCTATTTGGAATGAATATATTAAACTATCTTTACCTCCAACTCCTAAAGGGAACACGACACCTAAAAAGACTGGTGAAGGAATTAAACAATATACAGAGATACCTAAACAATATATGTGGATGGATAATGTGAGAAAGTTAATTGATCTGTTAATAGTTATAGATGGAGAAGAAAAGGCTGGTAATAATAACGTTTATAATGAGAAAGTAGGTATAGTGAACATGATTAATAATAAGCTTTCGCAATTTATTTCTAATGATCCGAAAGGTATAGGTTATTTGATTAAGATCTTAAATACATTACCACCACGATTCTGGAATGATGAGAAGCTTGAAAAGGATTAGTAACTGATTAGATTAATAAACTTCCATTTGAATTACATATTCCAATCTTTCCGTACTGTGGTCCAGACACTAAGCTACAAGAAAGATTAGAAAGAGGTGATAAAGGTATTAACCCATTAGATGAGGCCTGTAAAGAAAATGTGCCTCATCCTTACAGTGAACTAAAGGATTTAAATATCGATCATGTATTAACAAAGAAACAACTTAACGATAAATCCAAGAAACTTAAAGAAGGTAAAGGTATGGATTTAACACTAACTACTGCACAAATGAAAAAGATTAAGAAAGAGCATATGGGTGGTTTTCTCTTTACAATTCTAGCCATTTTAGCAGCTTTAGGAGCAGTTGGTTCATTAGCAGGTAGTGCAGCAGCGATTACTAAAACTGTACTTGATGCCAAGAAAAATAAACAAGAACTTGAAGAACAAAAAAGACACAATATGGTTATAGAAGAAAAGCAAGGAGCAGGTAAACCAAAGAAGTCGAAAAACTGAAACCATTGACCAACTTCGATATAGAGAGGCTGGTTAAAGAATTAAAGATAAAACGATTTAGAGATGTATTTATGAGTGACGAACTTCCAAAAAACCCTATATAAATGAGTGTGGTATAGTTAACTTCAATAAATCAGAAATCATTGGTACTCATTGCATATGCTATTGGAAAGATAACAACGAAAAGTACGTGTTCGATTCTTATGGTGGTGTTCCTCCTAAACAACTAGTACAATATCATGGTACCAAAAACTTATTTTACAATAACGAACGAATACAAGACTTTAATTCAGTTATATGTGGTCATCTTTGTGTTAAGGTTTTAAATCTTGTGTTCAGGTATTTTGAGTATGTTAGTGAGATAGACTTAAAAGATAGAAACAACGTATATGAAGTTATTGATTTATGGAGAACGTTAATACGTAACTTTATACACGGATGAAGAGTTGAAAAAGTTACGTCCAATAATTACCTTAAAGGAGTTGTTGTCAAATTATAGCTTTAGACCATTAGAATGCAGTAATTATGGTAGTAAGTCATTAACAAAAGGTATGAGTAGCTACATTTGTGTTGATTGTTTTGTAAAGAATGGTTGGGCTTACAGTACTAAGGAAGAAATGAAAGCTGGTTGTGCAAGAAAACGATGGTATGATATTACAAAAGATTTAAGTTACAGCTATCTCGTTTGCAAGCATTACAGGATAGAATTATTTCCAAAGATGTGTTCAAGGTGTTAAATGATGAATTCAGAGATATACCAAAAGATTTAGGATCAACAAAAGATGTTCTGGAAGTACTTAAGAAAAACAAATACACAAAATATTATGATGATGTCTATTTAATACACTATCATGTTACCGATCAAAAACCATTAAAGTTACAACATATGGAAGAAACACTTATAAACGAGTTCGAAAGCTTTTACGAGGCCTTTACAGAACTGTATCCGAAAAGAGCATTGTTTATGAACTTAAAATGTGTATTGTACTATCTGTTGAAAAAGAATGATGTTCATGTTGATACGGATTTTAAACATTCACCTAGACAAATAGAGATGTTAAAGAAATGTTTTGAAAAATTAGGATGGGCATTTTCTTTATAATAAATGAATATGGATATATTTGGTAATGTTGCAGATAGAAAAGGTAATGTTGATATTAGTGAAGAAAAATTAAAATTGTTGGAGAATTTAAATGATGTTGCTAGCGTAAGTCAACTTAAGTCAATAGAAGCTCAATTAGAAAAGGATAGAAAACGATTTGAAAATGTATTAGAAATGTTACAAGACATATACATAAAGAAACAAAATGTTCAAAAGATTAGGATGGATACTACTAAATTGATTATGCAGAAAGAAACAATACCTCTATTATGTCGATTAAGAGCTAAAAACGTTGAGAGAATCTTTAGAATATTTAATCTCTCTAATGGTTACAAATTTCTCTATAATGTACATGGAAATAAGTTTGGATAAATACTTTCTAGACATATATTTAGGTGATACTTTGATTGAAAATTTACCTTTAAGCTTTAAGGAGAACGATATAATTACAATTAAACCAAATAAAAATTCTGCCATGGAAGAAGAGCAATTATTGTTTGTTGTAATGCTTCCTACATAGAAAGAGAGCTTTCCTAAAGGCGTTTGCTATATAATAAATATGGATATTTTTGGTAACATTAAAAGTAAAAACGAAGAGCCTAAATTTAAAATAGATAAAGTTTTTACATCAAATAACACATCCTGGGTTGATTTTAAGAATAAAAGATTGGTTAATGTATCTAATGCTATCGACAAACAAGATGTTGTAATATTAGAACAGCTTGAATCAGCGAAAGAAGATTTTAATTTACTTACGCGAAAAGAAATTGTAGAATTACCATGTCGATTGGCAGATGATGATGACGGGAATCGAGTGTTTTTTGTATATAATTTAGCTGCCGCCTACCAATTTCTTTATAGAGGTAGATTAATGCATATAGAATCAAGTCTCAATTTATATCTTATAGACATATTTTTTAATGACACTCTAGTTGAAAGTTTTCCATTACATTTTAATATAAATGATCAGTTAAAAATTAGGCCATCCAAAGATTCTGACTTGAAACAAGGGAAATTATTAATGCTTCTTATGTATATAGAAAGAGAAGATGAAGGTGAAAACAAATCAAATGATGATGATGTTAAGAGTTTAGTATTAGGTAATGATGATGAATATTATTTTTTTCTTGATTTTCTATACAACAAATAGTAATGATAATGTATTGTGTTAAATGAAAGAAATCAACAGATACGAAGAAAGATACCATTCGAATTGAAGAAACGAAGAATGGAAGATATCTAAAGAAAGGTATTTGTTCTGTATGCGGTGTTACTAAATCTCAATTCGTTAAAAAGAATGATTGACTATATGATGGTAAAGGTATTAGAGAAGACATTATAGAAGAAATTAACAAACCATCTAGAAAAAACTTTGACATGCTAAGTGTGGTTATAAGAAGTATCGATGATCTTTGGCAAGCTGATCTTGTAGAAATGGATAGTGGAGTATTAAAAGGTGTTTCCAAATTAAATAAAGGTTATAAGTATCTGCTAACGATTATAGATGTGTTTTCCAAATATGCGTTTGCTGTTCCTGTTAAAGATAAGAGTGGTAAGAATGTTACAGAAACATTCGAATCCACATTAAGAGTCACAAAACCTAGTAACTTACAAACTGATCAAGCCAAAAAGTTTTACAATAAAGAATTTAAGAAGTTGATGGAGTAAAATAGGATTAATCATTACTCAACGTATAGTGGTAAGAAAGCTTCTGTTGTTGAGAGATTTAATAGAACACTTAAACAAAACATGTGGAAAGGGTTCACAACACAAGGGAATTACAAATGGATAGAGATATTACCAACATTGATTAGTGAGTATAATAATAGAGTACATAGAACAATTGGTTTAAAACCTATAGAAGTTAACAAGAAAAATGAGCGAAGAATATTGGATAAAGTGTATAAGAAGGAATATAAGCGTGTTAAACCCAAATACAAATTAGGCGATCATGTTCGTATAAGTAAATCGAAAGGGTTATTTGAGAAAGGATATACACCTAATTCGTCAAAAGAAGTATTTGTTATTAGCGAAGTTATTCCATCTAATCCACCTACGTATAGAATTAAAGATTAAGAAGAAGAAGATGTACAAGGTAGATTTTACGAACCGGAACTATTAAAGACGAAACATAAAGATGAATACTTACCGGAAAAGGTTTTGAGAAAGAAAGGTAATAAAGTATACGTGAAATGGTTAGGATTTGATGATTCACGTAATAGCTGGATAGATAAAAGTAATGTTATAATGTAATTATAAATGTCTTTTATGGAATAATAACCATAAAATGCTAGTTTGAATGAGATAAGGGGTAACGAAACGTTACTCTTCAAGCAGCAAAGGTTAATCAAACGTTACTCTTCAAACAACAAAGGGTAACGAAACGTTACTCTTCAAACAACAGAGGAATAACGAAACGTCACTCTTTAAACAACAAAGGGTAACGAAACGTTCCTAGGGTAATGAAACGTTCCTCCTCGAACTACTTCTATGGATGTTTAAATTTTTACCCGTTAAAACCACAAATGTTTAAATTTTTACCCGTTAAATCCACGGATGAAATCTCTTTAAACTTTCTCTTATCTTCTAGGTTGATGTGTTCTCCTATAGCTTGATCAGTGTCTTTGTATTCTAAAATTTCTGCAAAGTACAAGCAGGAGAAAATTAGCTTCCTACAATTAGAGAAGGCTAAATTTAACGAATTATATAGACTTAAAAGGTACAAACGTATTAATTATTATAAGAAAAAGCTTAATAGTCGAGATTCTGGCCACTAAACATATCATACTTAATCATTCTAAACAACTGGAGGAACGATAAGGACCGCCTTACATAAACAAACATATTGTAAACAACCGGAGACTAACATAAACATTCAAGCTTAAACACAATCATTCATCATAAGACGTACAAGCATATCACTAACATTCATTTAAACATAAGCGTATACGAAACGAGGCTCTTCTAACATTTAACTGATACCACTTAACGTTCATTTAAACATAAGCGTATACGAAACGAGGCTCTTCTAACATTCATTTAAACATAAGCGTATACGAAACGAGGCTCTTCTAACATTCATTTAAACATAAGCGTATACGAAACGAGGCTCTTCTTAAACAAAAACATATCATACTTAATCATTCTAAACAACCGGCGGACGAAAACGGCCGCCCTTCGAAATAAAACTTGCAGATAGCGAGGAAAATACAATTACAATGATTTTCTATATAATAAATATAAGTACTATGGATAGTTCTCTAAGTTTAAACGATATTTGCTACGAACAGATTAAAGACAATTATTGGCATGGTATTTTTGGTGATTTCAAATTGATTATAGATAAGAGTACAAAATACTTTAATGCAACAAAATTATGTAATGATGTAGGTAAGAGATTTAAAGAGTGGTTGAGAAATAAAGAATCAAAGAAATTAATACAATATTATAATGAAAAGATTAATACAATAGAAAAAAAGCACTGGAGAAGAAATATGCATCTGCTCTTCTACATATCTAATAACAGGAGGAAATAAAGAAACAACCTCAATCATCTCAGGAACATATGTGTTGTGGCAGTATCCGTTTTTAAACTAAAATATCGTGTATAATAATTTTATTTTATCGATCAATGTTTATTTATTTTGCGAATATCGCGTTTTTATAAAATAATGAGGTGAAGGTAAATAACAGTCAAGAGTTGAGATAAATGCAAGCTGAGGCAAACGTGTTATTTAATGCTCAGCAAAATTATGTAAATAAAATGTTCTATAGAGAGTCTGCGAATGCAGGAAGACAATGCATGTAATGCGTCAATTCCTACATTGACTAAATTCTGTAATTTATGAAAAGAAATTGTAAGCTTTTGTGAACATTTCACACATTCACGGATATGAGGAAATTGCTTAGAATCAGGAAATCGGAGTGTGTCGAGAGTTGCAGTTTTTGAGTCTTGACACAAGGAAAGAATTTGTTTTCTCAAGTGAAAGGAGGTCACACGTGCCGACCAGCAGACGACAGGAGAGAATTCTAGAAGGACCAAGTTGAACAAAACCAAGAGACGGGAGGTCTTAAGTATCAGTCGGATCAGTCGGAGGATCAGTGGGACAGATCAGTCAAAGTGATCAGTTAGAGCTACAGAGAGAGCGAGACAGTCAACCGACAGTCACCCTAGTATTCGATCGTGTGAGAACACTTTAAGTAATTTGAATGGAAGCTTCAGGTTATTGAGAAGTTCTAATATTCTATCTACGGAGATCGTCGATTCGTCTATAGCATTTGGGAGTAAGCCAGACTCAATGCTTAACAACAGCACCCGTCCATAAGAAGTACCAACTTGGCGATACTGGATTCAACACCTAGGTCATCAGAGAGCGTCAACTGGAAGAGATAAGGTATGTGTTATTCCTATTCAGGACTCAAAGACTCAATGCTCGATAGGCGATACTCGACTGGCAAAGTTTCCGAATATCCGTAATCATATCACATCACTTACTTTCATCACCTTTTATCAAAGAGAAATATAGTTGTTATTGAATTATTGGAGTCAATGTTTCATTACTAGAATTTAATCCCCAATTGGTATGTGTCGTATTAGTAAATCTCTCGCATACGTATATGAGAACTTGCCCACTCACTCTAGATGGTGAGTGGAAGGCGCTCAGCATCACTCAATTTGCATCCCCAAATTAGGCACGTAGTGAGCTGGGTTGTCATGGTGGAGTATGCTTAGGGTTCGTTTCCCAGCAGGAGTAGTTAACAGAGATTGTCATATTAAGTACCACCCTGTCATGGTGGAAATTGCTGGTTTTGGTAATAATCCATTTAGTAGCGATCTAAGAGAATATAGAATTAATTAAGTCCCTCCCAACCCACCCTTTTCTTGGTGAAGTATGCTATATTATGTTAGTGAATATTAAACCCATCCTTCCTACCCTGCCTACGATGAAATTTAATATTATGAATATCTCAAGTATTTTCTCAAATTAGCAATATTGGTTTAGTTATAAGGTATTAGTTATACGTAAGATTTTATGAAAAGTGATTATAATTTAAGCGATAAGAAGAAATTCCAACCCACCCACCCTAGCGATTAATTTTAGATGCTCGAAATATAAGTATTATATGAATAAGAATTGAAGTGAATAATAATTAAATGAGTGACGATACAATTTGTGCTCTAGTACGAATCATATTTAGCATCAGCACAAAGAGCTGGAAGAGGTGTACAAGTCGGAAGTTTATTCAATATTGCTACCTCAAGTAGGAAAAAGCAAGTTAAAATTTCAGAACAAGAAAGTGTTAAACCAAGTTTAAAATTAGGTCCTGTAGAAAATTTTCCGTCAAGTCCTGTAGCGAAGTCGTATTCAGAAGATTTTGAGTCTATCTTTCCGTTTGAAAGTAGCGTTATAAATAATAAACAGTCCAGTAGTTCGCAAGAAAACAAGATGACGACCAGTGTAATGTTTTATTCGGACGTTAATAAACTCCCGAAATTTGATTTAAAAATCGATAATGACATTGTAGGATTTTTCGATGAGTTTGACGACGCGTGTCAAATGGCAGGCGTAAGCGAAGATAAAAGAAAGGAACTTTTGCCAAGCGTGTTTAAAGGAAATGGTAGGCAATGGATCAAGGTATTTTTGAAAAGACGAAATACCAGTGACATAGGTTATAAAGAGTTACAAAAGAATATTATAGATGAATTTACAAGAACTAATGTGACTTTAGACATAGAAGAAAGGATTAAGGAGAGGTTACATCTCGAGGATGAACCTATTATAAATTACGTCTATGATATGTTGGTGCTATGTGAAAGGTTAGATTCTAGCATGGATGATAAGAAGAAGATCGGAATCATAGTAGGTGGCCTTCAGCCATATTTTATGGAAAAAGTGGGGACTATCTCGTATTCCACAATAGACAAGTTCGTTGAAGATCTCCAGAAAATAGAGAAGAACAAATGTAAAGTAGACAAACGTGTTAAAAGAGAAAATGGAAAGGTTACGGTGAAAGATCTACTTAAGAAAATGCGTGAACAAGTAGAAGAGGAGGATAGTGACATTGAAGTAGACAAATTATTATTGAAGAAAGAAATTAGGAATAGGGACGAAGTGAAAATTAAACAGGAGCCTCAGAGTATCACCCAATTAGGTGAGTTAGAGAAAAAGATAGAAAAGCTACAGCTGACTTTAACTGCGAAGTTTCAAGACCAGGTTGATAGAGAGGATAGACGTGATAGGGAGTCGAAACAACAGAAGAATGGAAATAATTTTAGAGGAAACAAGAATTTTAGGAATAAAGGACGAAACTTTTATAGGAATAACGGTAATAGAAGTTGGAACCGTGATAATGGTAACTTCAATAGGAATAGAGGTAATAATGCGTATAATAACAGAAGAGGATATAGGAATAACAATTGGCGTGGTAATCGTGATGGAAGAAGGACAAATTATTGGCAACAACGTGGGTATAATTGTTGTGGTAGTCGTTCTAATGGTCCATCATGGTGTCAAAATCATGGTCAGATGAATGGTCAAGTACAATACGTACCGGTTGTACCAAATCAGATTAATGGGACAACATATTATCAGGCTTCGCATACAAATAATTTAAACTAAGTAATACTGTAAATGACGGAGGCGCATTTACAGGAAGTAAATCGAAGATTAGAGAAATTGTAGCCTCTACACTAACCGAAAATAATATGTTGTACGTACCGATAGAGGTCGACGGGAGAAATCATAAGGCATTAATCGATACAGGTTCCCAAATATCAATAGTGAATGAAAAGCTAGTTCCACCAAGCGCAAAAGTAATTTCTAAACCAACACGAATTCGAGGGATAACACAGAATGTGTTAGTAGTGAATAAGATAGCTATTTTAAGATTCAAGATGGCTGGTCAAACGTTTCATTTGGAATTTCGTGTAGTAAAGGATTTTCCGTATCAAGTTTTGATCGGAAATGATTTTTTGCAAAGTCAAAATTGTCAAATAAATTACGGGCAGAATATATTAACATTACAGAGATGTGGAAAGCCACGGTTTAGAAAAAGGCAAGAACAGGAATCTGTTACTGTATCGGAAAACGCATCCATTGGCATAAAATATAGTATTAGACCAAAATGGGTGTTAGGTCATAAGGTACGATTGCTACCTAGGACAAAGACAACAGTAGAAGTTAATTTAGTTAACTCATGGAATAACAAGGAGTACTTGTTAGAACCAGACAGAAGGATAGAAAGCCAATACAATGTATTAATCCCGCGCGTACTTTTATCGGCACAGAATAATAAGATTGAAATTGTAAATCCATCAAATAGATCAATTATGTTAAGAGCAAATGTAACATTAGGACAAGCAGAGGAATGCGTAGATGAAGATCAATTAAAGCAGGAAGGATTGTCGAATGAGGATATAGACGGTATTTTAAGGTCAAGGAAGAACTTTGACAAATCTCGATTAAAATTTGGAGAAGAGACAAGACCTGAGATTAAAGAGCAAATTGAGAGGTTATGTTATAATTATGCATATGTTTTTGCATGGCAAGATGATGAATTAGGTCAGGTTAAGCATTTCCAGCATCATATCGAGTTAGAGACGAAAGTACCGTTTAGGAGACATCAGTATCCCATTCCAATCGCACTCATGAACAAGGTGAAAGAACAGATTAATATTTTGCTAAGACAGGGCATAATAGAAGAAAGTTCAAGTGCTTATAATTCTCCTATGCTGTTTATACAGAAACCATCAGGGGGTATTCGTGCAGTTCTTGAGTGTAGATTTTTAAATAAATGCGTTAAATTACATAGCATTGCGCTGCCTCCAATCCATCAGATATTAACATGCATGGGAGGACATAAATATTTTAGCATTTTGGACGTGAAATCGGCTTATCATCAAGTTCCCATCTCTGAAGAGTCTCGAGAGTACACTGCATTTGTCATACCAGGCGTAGGAGCCTATTCATATTGAGTTTTGCCAATGGGGTACCTGCAAGCGCCCGCTATTTACACAAAAATTATGGCAATGACCTTGGCCAATGTAAATCCAGAGTCCGTATCCTATTATATGGACGACGTATTCTTTTACACTGATGAACAAGGTAAAATGGTAGATGTACTGCAATCAGTGTTCAAAAGGTTGAGGCATTATGGTCTCAAGTTGTCAGTAGAGAAGTGTCAGTTTCTTGAAAGGAAAATTTTGGATCTTGGACACATTGTCAGCGACGCAGGTTACGAAGTTAGCCCAAAAATAATACAGGCCATTAAAGCGTGTAAAGCCCCTAGTAACGTTAAGCAACTTAAGTCATTCCTCGGACTAACGAATTACGTTAGGAAATTTTGTAAAGACTATGCTAAGATTACTTCAATTTTTCCAACCAATTTTGAAAAAGGGTCATAAATTTGAATGGAACGAGTCATACCAACAGGCTTTCGAAAAATTGAAATCGGCATTGATGAATGCACCATTATTAGCCCCGTTTCGGTAGGATTTGGAAACGAGGGTGTACACGGATGCATCGACAAGTTCGATTGGTGGCGTCCTTATGCAGAAACAAGCTAATGGTGAATGAACACCAGTAGCGTATTACAGTCGTGTATTAAGACCACAAGAAAAAACGAGACATATAGTATAATTAGAAATTTTGGCAGTGTTAAGTTCCCTAAGAGCGTTCAATTATTACTTGTTTAATAAGGAATTCGAACTATATACCGACTGTAAAGCGTTGAAGTATCTACAAACATCGCCGAAGTTAGCTCCAAAACTTGTGAGGTGGAGTTTAGATTTGGCACAATATACGTATACGCCGGGGAATTACAACGTAAAGATTCATTTTTTGGCCCTATAATGCACGCAATTGAACACCCAGAAGAGGCAGATGTGAAAGCAGAAAAACAGGCTCGATGGTACACTGTTATAGTACAAAGACAACAGGTTATATAGAACACAGCGTATGGCTGGTGGTAGGAAGTTATTGTTGTGTATCCCATATACCTTGAGAGAGCAGGTATTTAGGAATTTACATTGTTCAGTGTATGGTGGTGGACACTTTTCGTATACAAAGTGTTACAAACGAGCCATGAAGATAATATATTTTCCTAATATGAAGAAATTCTTTATGGAGAAAATAGGCGAGTATATAAGTTGTCAAATACAGAAGAGGAAAACAGGTAGAGTCCCGTTTCATGCTCAGACTTATCCATCTTATGCTCCATTTCAATCAGTCGTAATGGATGAGGTCGGTCCATTTAAGTTATCCCGTAATAACCGAAATAAGTATATTTTAGTATTCGTAGACAATGCTACAAGATTTGTTATCGCTAGAGCGGTACCAGCAGTAACAGCAGAGATTGTTGCTCAAGTAATTTTTGAGGATCTTATTACAAAACATGGGGTCAAATCTCAGCTCCATCTGGATAGATTGTCATCTCACCGCAGCAAGATATTAGAGGAAATGTCTAAAAAATTTGGTATGGAGTTACATTTCGCAAATACAAGTGCCCATTATTCGATTGCAAGCGCAGAGAGGGCCATAGGCTCATTACAACAAGTAATGAAGCATTATATTGACAAAGATTTTACAAACTGGGATGAAATACTACCGAGTTTAATATTTACGATCAATACGCAAGTGCATGATGGTACTGGTTTTTCGCCGTACTATTTATTGCATGGAGTCGAACCGAGAACATTTCTCGAGCAGGATTTAGACATTCCTTGCGAGTTTGTGGACAACGAGGTGAGACTTCAGGGCATAAAGGAGGCACGTCAATTAGCGTATAAAAATTTGCAAAGGAAATTTAGATCCCAGAAAAAGCAAATTGAAAAGAAATTTGACCAACCAAGTTTTGAGATCGGTCAAAAAGTTTTGATTAGAGAAATGCCACGAGCAGGTTTGCCGGCATGTTTCGGAAATCGATATAATACAAAAGAGGTAATTGTTGACAAAGTTAATAACAATTCATACAAAGTTCAGTATGAAACGAAAAAGGGTGAAACGAAAATTGACACTATAGACATAAGACGGTTAAAATTGTTTGTAGCTAGTAAAAACGATGAAAAGTTTGGTGATATAAATCAGATATCAGATGGCGAAGAGTAAATTTAAAGTTGAAAAAAAATTTTTTTGGAAACATTTAAGTTAGGGTTTACTGTAACTATGGTACAAATTGGGTCTACCGATGAACAGTTAGGGGGCACTTTCTCAACCAAACCCTCAACCCGAGATTGGAGGAAATGCTAATCTCCATCAGAAAATTTCCCGAATCGATAGACACTTTTTGGATTATAGTTACTAGAGTTTAAATAAATAAATATATGCAATATGCAAGTAATATTAAAGTTAAAATTGAGTTGGTGCCTAGAACATAAAATGAAATACAAAGTAAATATAAATTAATAAATTGTTAAAAGTAATCTAAAATATAAATAAATAAATAAATAAATAACAAGAGAAAAGAATTAATTGTAGGTTTTACTAATTGCAGACTTCTTATATGAGACTGAAAGGAAATCATTATAAAATGGAGTCAAGAATATTGTTCATCATTATAAATTTGGTAGTTATGGTTCATTATGGAAACGCAGACGATCATCATCAACTGACAATGAAGGATGTAGGAATAGCGTTAACGCAAGATGCTTTGGCGGTTCATGCGTCTAACATGGTTTATACGACAATTAGAATGCACGTGAATTTCCACGAAGCTGTGCCTATGCACACAGAATGTAGTGAGTCTTACGATATTCTAGAAGACTACGCAGAGAGAGAAAAACAATTTAGAAATAACATCATTAATTCTATTCCATGTCAGTTTGTGTTTGTTAATGGTAGTTCTAAGTGTATAGATTCAACGAGAATTAAACTATCAATTTGGTCATTCTTATTAGGATTTGGGTCTATAGGATTGTCAGCCTATAACCTAATACACACGCAGCAATTGTCATCATCAGTTCAGAAAGTGTCTGAACATGAAAATTTGTTAGCACAGAAAATTCATAAGTTGAAAGTATCACATAACGAAGAAATATCTATAATGCATGGTGTTGTAGTAAAAGTTCATCATGTACTCCAAAATGTAAGGAGCAAACTGCAAGAAATGTACTATTACTTGCAGCACACCCAGAGGAAAATTTTAACGAATTTATTTTCGCACATGGCTAGAGAGAGAGTAAATAAAATATTCAATGATATATTAAATAACCAATTATCCTATCATATTTTATCAAATTTAGATGTAAACAAATTCATAAGTACACATGATATTTTAAAACATTCTATTTATCGATTTAACATAGGAATGTTTTATCGAGTGTCATCAATCTACTTGAGGAAATATCATTATAACGAAAATAATATTGATTTATTACTAAAAACGCCTATTGTTTATGAAAATACAGTATCGAGGATGTTTAATGTGATTTCGGTGGGTTACCTAAACGAAAAATTTTCGAACCTATTACAAATTACCGAAAAGTGGTATACTTAGCAAATGGTATGTATCATACGTTGGATCGATCTAAATGCGAATTTAAGAGCTTTTTGTATTTCAGTGAACAGATAACATTAGATGACGAAGCGAAATACCTGAATAATATTGTTTTTAACGGATCACTAAGTGGTTGTCAACAACAAACAGAGAAATATTTAAATATACTCATGCTGGAGTATTATATTCGTCATTAATAGAAGGATACATAACCAAACTAGGAAAACATCACGAAGTCACATCAAGGAAAGTAAATTTTGGAAATAATTGTTCTTATTTTATTAAATACAGTCTATTTGATAATTTAATTTTTGGAGAATTGGCAATTCCAACGAAAAAAGTAATAAATGTAAACAATAAACATCTAAATTTGATAGGAAATTGGACGCAGAAGCAATTAAATTTCAGTTTACATCACGAAGAACTGAATAGTCTAGCCGAAAATTTGTTAAAACTAAAAGTGGATACTACTGTACCACTGTTAATAATCAAAACAAACTATATAATGTATGTAGTTGCAGCCATTATACTAGTTTTAATTGTTTCAGTTGTTGCTTTAATAATATTGTATTGTAGATTGTATAAATCAATAAGGAAGTATAAATTGGAAAGCAATGAACCATAATAATAATAACAATAACAATAATATCATTTAATGACACACTGTATAAAATTTATTCATGTTCTAGTGCACGAAAACTCACGGAAAAGTTTGTAACCAACGGAGTTATGGATCGGTAAATTGCAAAAAAATGATGAAAACGAATGTAAACAAACAAGTAGGAAGTGTCAATAGTGTATACGAATCATGCATTGGATACTCACCGAATAGCCATCACCAACAGCAAAGACCATTACCAAATGTAATAATGAATTGAAGTAAAGAAAGTCTATAGTTCATAATAGTTCATAGTACCCAACCGAATAGATTGTATTGTAATACCGTACCGAACGATGTCCCATTTACGTTTCAGGTGTAAATAAAAAAATGAAAATAAGGATAGAAATAGATGAGAATAGATAACCTAGATAAATCTAGGATAGTAACATCAAAGAAGGATAGATAAAGTCAAGAATGTCCAAGAAGGATGAGAAAATAAGAGTAGAAAATAATAACATCATTAATAATAATAATAGAAAAAGTTAATAATAGATAAAAATAGACAAAATAGAAGTAGATTACTATTACGGTATTAATAGTTAAAATATATACATAAATACTACGATTATTTATAGAAAATAGAGAATAATTAATTTTGTTTAGTATTTATATTGTGAATTAAAGGGTTAAAATCTATGAATAAGCATAGATACAGCTAGAAATTGTTCACAAAAAATATAGAAGAATAATTAATTAAAGTAGGAATAATATATTTAATAGTTATTTTAAATGTGAGAAATTTTTAGAAAAGAAAAGAAAAGAAAATAATATAATATACTATAATTGGTAATAATCAATCGATATTGATTAAAAATAATGATTGGAATTATTTATTTCATTGTTATATTTACTTTGCAAGCGTTACAAGCAAAGATCATATGGAAGTCAGTAATCATTTGCGTCAAAGACATTTAGTGCGCTCTGAACGCCAAGAGGTGAAAACATGAACAGAGACCCTGTGAGAGACTAGAATTACTCTCCACTCCAGGCCTCAGAGAAGACTGCAGACGAAAAACGAACAGTTCCGAGCGAGCACGAATGATTACGAACGTTACCTACAGCTTTCTCGCCAAGCAGCTAATTTTCCATCCGAAACGAACAACCAAGTCCGAGCGTAAAGCAATGAAATATGGTTTTAAATTACAGAAAATAATAATATTAAATATAATTAACGATATTTAATTATGTAGATTGTTAAAATAAGGTTTAAATGATAGAAATACGTACGTTAAAAGAGACATAAGTCTAAATAGATGGAAACATAGTGGATATAATTTAGTACTATATTTAATGTAGAAAACGACGGAATATACGAGCTTTTAAGTGTGAAACAAAGTCTACAACTTATAGTTAGCTAAGTTTCTACACATAGTTATAGTTTTAACGGTCTTGCACTAGAATTACGTTGAAAGTAGCAAGTGTGTTAGACAGAGTAGAGAACAAAATGAGACTGCTTCGAAAACACGCGAATTATTGTCGCAAAAAGTGTAAGCAGACACAAGCTAGGAATATTATTTATTCAAATAATTATAATAAATGTAATTTTCTACGAATTTTAAGTAGGCCTATCCCGACTTTATCTATTTCTCGTCTATTTCAGATAATATCCAAAACGAGGAAAATGGACATCGAAACAATTTTATTATTAACATCTACGATAGTTTTAGGAAGTATATTATTAATAATAGTGATTATTACGTGTTATATTTTGGTAAGATTAAGTAAGCTAAAGAGAAAATACGAAGATAGTGTAAAAGATAGTAAGAATAATGTAAGATCGAGTATAGAATTAGAGGTAAGTGGTAGAGATGAGTCTGAAACTTACGTACTTTCACAAGTTTCTCCACTCTATGCCACAATATTAAATAAGAATAAACCTCCACTTAAAAACATATCACAAACCACTGATAACACAATTTGTAGTAATTTGCCAGATCGTAGTAAAGCATATCGTAGTAAAGCATATCGTAGTACTAGCACTGAAACTGAATGGAAGAACACACAAATGAACCACACCACTAAAGAAGAAGATGCACACACCAATACACAAATGGGACACAGTGAAACCACGAAAACTAACGTTTTTGTTGGAAATTTCGATAAACACGGAAAAACCGAGTACCCGACAGATATCAACAAAGAGTTTTTCTTTCCATGTGATGTCATTGTTTTGTAAAAACAAAATTTTTGGCAAAATTATTAAAATTTCGTAGTGCGTTTCGACATCCAGTGTTCATGAAACCAAACCGACGCGCAAATGGAAGTGCTGGCGTGGAAGTAGTTTTAACCTTGGTTAAATTTTGCTGAACTTGCAGTTGCTGCCCAGAAATTTTCTCAGTGTAGCAAATGCCCTAGAGCAGAATTTTATTTTCCCACATCTAAAATTTAGTGTTCAGTTTTATTAAAGAAAACAAAGTTGATGATATTTGGCAATAATTTTAGTGCTACGATTCTATTATGAGTGAATATGTTTTAATCATTCGTAAAAGGTTTTATCTTCTAGATTTCGAAGTGTATGACAATTAGAATAAACAATTATCATCTGTTACTGATACTGTCAACAAATGCTTGAGTTGGCAAGTATGGACAACCGAGTAATGGAAAGCTCCAGAAATTTGACACTTAAAGCTGAATTGCGAGGAGGATTCGCAATGCAGAGTACTTTTGAATGTACATACATGTATCTTTCGCACAGAGTACTTGTGCTCATCTCATGCTCATCTAATAATTCCGTTACATCTCACAAGATGTCGTGAGTGTACACTTTTGAGCATAGAGATTCTGAAGTATTTGTTTCATGTAATTTTCATCATCAATTAATGAAAATGATTAAAAGTTAAAATATATATATAATGTTAATGTTTTGGTGCAGGAAAAACAGTTATTGTTTTATAATATTGATTTATGTAGTTACACATGTCACTCATTTTCAAGTTTATGTTTATTTTCAGTATTATTTATTTTTATATTGTGTATATATCTA
Organism: Thermobia domestica; assembly: GCF_964235325.1. Taxonomy (NCBI): domain Eukaryota; kingdom Metazoa; phylum Arthropoda; class Insecta; order Zygentoma; family Lepismatidae; genus Thermobia; species Thermobia domestica. The sequence goes on from NC_137463.1 coordinate 142,819,113, forward strand.
CAGGGAGTTTAGTAATATAACGCCCTCTTACGAGGTCTAACTTGGATAGCGAAGCAACCAAGATTTTAAGGGGGGACATGTGGCAGTATCCGTTTTTAAATTAAAATATCATGTATAATAATTTTATTTTATCGATCAATGTTTATTTATTTTGCGAATATCGCGTTTTTATAAAATAATGAGGTGAAGGTAAATAACAGTCAAGAGTTGAGATAAATGCAAGCTGAGGCAAACGTATTATTTAATGGTAAGCAAAATTATGTAAATAAAATGTTCTATAGAAAGTCTGCGAATGCAGGAAGACAATGCATGTAATGCGTCAATTCCTACATTGACTAAATTCTGTAAATTATGAAAAGAAATTGTAAGCTTTTGTGAACATTTCACACATTCACGGATATGAGGAAATTGCTTAGAATCGGGAAATCGGAGTGTGTCGAGAGTTGCAGTTTTTGAGTCTTGACACAAGGAAAAATTTGTTTTTCCAAGTGAAAGGAGGTCACACGTGCCGACCAGCAGACGACAGGAGAGAATTCTAGAAGGACCAAGTTGAACAAAACCAAGAGACGGGAGGTCTTCAGTATCAGTCGGATCAGTCGGATCAGTCGGAGGATCAGTGGGACAGATCAGTCAAAGTGATCAGATAGAGCTACAGAGAGAGCGAGACAGTCAACCGACAGTCACCCTAGTATTCGATCGTGTGAGAACACTTTAAGTAATTTGAATGGAAGCTTCAGGTTATTGAGAAGTTCTAATATTCTATCTACGGAGATCGTCGATTCGTCTATAGCATTTGGGAGTAAGCCAGACTCAATGCTTAACAACAGCACCCGTCCATAAGAAGTATCAACTTGGCGATACTGGATTCAACACCCAGGTCATCAGAGAGCGTCAACTGGAAGAGATAAGGTATGTGTTATTCCTATTCAGGACTCAAATGCTCAATGCTCGATAGGCGATACTCGACTGGCAAAGTTTCCGAATATCCGTAATCATATCACATCACTTACTTTCATCACCTTTTATCAAAGAGAAATATAGTTGTTATTGAATTATTGGAGTCAATGTTTCATTACTAGAATTCAATCCCCAATTGGTATGTGTCGTATTAGTAAACCTCTCGCATACGTATATGAGAACTTGCCCACTCACTCTAGATGGTGAGTGGAAGGCGCTCAGCATCACTCAATTTGCATCCCCAAATTAGGCACGTAGTGAGCTGAGTTGTCAGTGTATAAGAAAATATTTCTCGCTATTGCTTTATGGATATCACAAGACTTCCATGACAAATGCTATGATATTGTCGAGGACTATTTCGTTTCTAGTTTTAGACAGATTCAAGAAGATCAAGAAGAGTTGCAAAGAAGAGTAGAAGAGATAGAACAAACAATGGAGAGATTGAGAATTCAAAATGAAGAACAAGAACAAGAAATAACTAAATTAAAATCAATAGCTGCAGAACATACAGAAAATCCAGGGAAAGTACACAAACTAGTTATTATTAAAAAGAATCTCTCTCCTATTCAACTACAAAAGATATTAGAAAAGTACGAAACAGACAAAAGAGAACAAATACAGAGCTATGAGAGTTACAGGTATTGGGTTGGAGAATTCAAGAGTGTAATATAAAGACAAGATTACAATGCCTTGTAGAAAAATATCCAGACATGACTACACTGTCTAAAACCAAACACCCAAACTCGATTAACCTTATGAATAAAGTAAAAGAAAAATATGATTGTGTTATTTTGCATGGTTGTCATGTAGACCTAAAGAATGCGGATGGAGAAGAAGATGATGAGTTTGTTATTGATTTGCCTAGTGATAAATACGAATATGTTAGTGATGATTATGACGATGAGTAAGTTTACAAAAATGATTCAGTTCTAAAATGTGTATATGTAAATTTGATGGGTTATTCCCATGAAAGCCATGTTCTAATACAACACGTAATATGTAGACAATGGTAGGAGTGTACAATGTTAAGTGCTGTATTAGGACATATGAAAGTAAAAATAGTACAAAAATGATTAGAAATTATCTGGTGAATATAAAAAATTGAAGAGTGATACTAAGTTTTTCTATATAATAAAAGATGGGTAATTATAGTAAATTTACTGTAATAGAGTTAAGACGACAATGTAAAGAAAAGGGAATCAAAAGATCTTCCCGATTACGAAAACATGAACTAATAAACCCTCTTAAACAATATGATGATGAACAAAGCAGAAGACATATTAGAAATATAATCCCATTGAAACAAGAGATATTTGAAGAACCACAAATCAAAGCTGAATCAGTACCAATTGATGTAAAGCTCAAAGAAACGACATTAAAATCAAGATTAGATACGTGGAGATTTAAAACAGATTATAAGCCACAAGATCCACTCTAACAATATATTACTGCCACATCTAAAGCTATATTAAACAGATTACAAATTAGCTTAAGCAAACATAGTTCATTGAAAGCTAATCTTTATATAAATTGTACATATAAGACAGGTGAAGAAACTCAAAACTTCTATTTTAACACTGAAAACCAGGAAATATATCAATCAAGTAATTTAAAAGAAGAAATAACTAAGATGAAACAAAGATTAAGAACAAGAATGGATGAGTTCCAAGCTAGAGGTTCTGGCTGGGCTCTTATAAACATTAACTTTTTATAACTAGCAATCGTCAAATATACACCATATAGAGGATCAACATACATAGAATTACCTAAACCAATTCAAAACAAAAAGACAGTAATTAATGTAAAGAATGAAAATGAAAAATGTTTCTTATATTCATTATACAGAGCCTCCTTATATCCTACAAATTCACATCCTGAACCAGTACCAAGATATAATTAACTTTTGTTAAACTTAGAATCTAAACTGAAAAATATTCATTTTCCTGTAAAACTAAGCGATATTCCAAAAGCTGAAAAATTACTTAATATTTCTATAAATGTCTAAGCGTATGATAAAGACTATTCAATTTGTATACTACATAACACACAATACAAGAAAGAAAATCATGTCAATTTAATATATATAAAAGAACAAAATGAAGGACAAGTTAAAACACACTATTGTTGGATTAAGGATTTAGGCAGACTAGTATGTGAACAGTTAACTAAAAAGAGAGCTCGAAAATATTTATGTGATAGATGCTTGTTACTTTTACTCCCAAGACGCTTTAAATGAACATGAGCAAGATTGTTCGTCAAATGAGCCAGTAAAAATAATAATGTCTTAAGAAGGTAAATACGTTGAATTTAAAAACTACCAATACACAATGAAAATGCCATTTGTGATTTATGTTGATTTTGAATGCTTGTTACATAAAGTTATGAGTTGTCAAGAATGTTATCCAGATAATGAATCATATACGAAGAAATATCAAGAGCATAAGCCATCTGGATTTTGTTATTATGGAGTAAAGAGCGATGGAAGTAAAACCAATTCTGTTTTGTATAGAGGTAAAAACGCTGATAAAAAATTATAAGACTATTACCAAAAGAAGCTAAACACATATCGAACATATACAAAGAAAATAACGAATTACCATTAACAAAAAGTCAGAGAAAAGAGTTCAATAAATCTAAATGTTGTTATTACTGTAAGCAGAAGTATACTAAAGAAAATTATAAAGTTAAGCATCATGATCATATAACAGGAAAATTTGAAACAACTCTATGTAATATCTGCAATTTAAGAGTTAAAGTACCAAAGTTTGTACCAGTGATCATACATAACTTGACAGGATATGACTCACACTTCTTTATAAAAGAGCTTGGATGTAATAAAGAACAATAGATCCAATACCCAATAACGAGGAAAGATACATATCACTCAGTAAAAAGGTTGGAACTATTAAATTGAAATTTGTAGATTCATTTAGATTTATGGCTTCTAGTTTTGAAAAATTGTCATCGAACTTGAAACCTGAACAAATGATACATACCCAACACTTTTATCCTAATCAAGAACAGTTTCAACCTGTAACAAGAGAGCGTGTTTATCCATATGATTATATTAAAATTTGGAATAGGTTTAGAGAAAGAAAATTACCGCTAAAGGAAGCAATCTTCAACAAGCTTATGAACACAAATATAAATGATGAAGATTATGAACATGCAAAGAAAGTATGGGAAAAGTTCAACATTAAGAATCTCGGACAATACCATGATTTATATTTAAAAACAGATGTATTATTGTTAGCAGATATATTCGAAAATTTTAGGGAAACATGTCTTAAAGCTTACGACCTTGACGCTGCTTGGTATATGACAGCACCAGGCTTAGCTTGTGATGCAATGTTAAAGATGACAAAATAGAATTTGAATTATTAACAGATTATATGGTATTAATGGTAGAGAAAGGTATAAGAGCTGGAATTAGTCAATGCTCAAAAAGATATGTAAAAGTAAACAATAAGTATATGGAAGATTACGATAAGAATAAAGAAGATTCTTTCTGAATGTATGTAGATGCCAATAACTTGTATGGGTGGGCAATGAGTCAATATCTACCGTATAAGGGATTTAGATGGTTAAGTGAAGATGAGATAAGAGAAATAGATTTTACAAGTATAACTAATAATTCTGATACTGGTTACATATTAGAAGTTGATCTTGAATATCCAAAAGAATTACATAACTATCACAAAGACTATCCACTAGCTCCTCAAAACATATGCCCGCCTGGTTCAAAACAATCAAAGCTATTAACAACCCTATATGACAAAGAGAAATATGTAATTCACTATCGAAACCTAAAACAATGTGTTTCACTTGGATTGAAACTTAAGAAGATCCATCGAGTAATAGAGTTCGAACAATCAGATTGGTTAAAGAAATATATTGATTTAAACACACAAATGAGAACGAAAGCAACAAATGATATTGAAAAAGACTTCTATAAGCTCACAAATAATTCAATATTTGGGAAGACTATGGAGAATATTAAAAAGAGAGTTAATATTAAACTTGTAAGTGATTAGAAAAATATGAGAAGCTTGTAGCAAAACCAAATTATAAGAGTACTACAGTTTGTACGGAAAATTTAGTAGCAGTTCACATGAACAAGATTAAAGTTCAATTTAACAAACCGATTTATGTAGGTATGTCAATTTTTAGATTGATCGAAATATTTAATGTACGATTTCCATTATAATGTGATGAAACCAAAAAACCAAGACAAAATAGAAGTATGTTATACAGATACCGATAGTTATATATACCATATTCAAACAGAAGAAGTGTACGAGGATATGAAAAATTATATTGATTACTTCGATACAAGTGATTACTCTAAAGATAACAAATATAAGATACCACAGGTTAATAAGAAAATACTTGGTAAGATGAAAAATGAACTTAAAGGAACAATGATAGAAGAATTTGTTGGTTTAAAATAAAAAATGTATTCAATCAGTTTCGAAAATAATAAATGTTGTAAAAAGCAAGAGAAGATAAGAAAAATGTTATAAGTAAAGAACTGTCATTTAACGATTATAAAGACTGCTTGTTCAACCGAAAACAATATTATAAGAAGAAGAATTTGATTAGAAGTTATAAGCATGCTTTGTAAAGTATAGAAGTAAATAAGTTAGCTTTAAGCTGTGTAAATGATAAGTGATGTGTTTTAAAGAATGGGATAAATACCCTGCCATAAAAACATTATAAGATAGAAGAGATATCGTTTTAGATGTAAGTTTTTAGATTGTAAGTTTTCATGATTTTAAATGTCATAAAAGCCTATGCGATCTCACTTTGGAGTTGTAGTTATGTAAATTAAATTTTGTGCTATGTGACTTAGTATTAGTTTCTTGGGCCCTTCTGTGCTAGTCAAAGATATGTCCACAATGAGTTGGCCTAGAGTTTTGGCCCAGAAGTAACTATGATATACTACTCATTTATTGACTGCGTTTATTGTCCGTTTTTCGTAAAATGTTTACGGAAGCTCAACTTGTCCGTTTTATGTTTGAAAGGTGATAGTATGTAGATAATTTGTTAGTAATTCGGTTCGATTTTGTGTTCTGCCACTGATGGTAAATTACATTCATTTGCCAAAAAAATTATTTTTAATATATTGAATCCGTTTATAATCAGTTTTCTTAAAATGTTTAGTGAAACTCAACTTGTTCGTTTTACGTTTGAGAGACGACAGTATGTAGATAATTTGCCAGTAATTTAGTTCGATGCTGAGTTGGGCAACTGATCGTAATTTCCATTGATTTGCATAAAAAACTCATTGTTTTATATATAGATTCGGTTTATTATCCGATTTCGTAGAAAGGTTAGGGAAGCTAAACTTGTCCGTTTTACGTTTGAAAGATGATAGTATGTAAAAATTTTCGTAGTAACTTGGTTCGATTCTGTGATGGGCCACTGATAGTAATTTCCATTCATTTGCATTAAATAAGGTATTTCTTTATATATTGACTCAGTTTATTTTCCGCTTTTCGTAGGATGTTTACGGAAGGTCAACTTCTTCGTTTTAGGTTTGAAAGACGATAATACGTTGATAGATTGGTAGTAATTTTTTTCGATCCAGTGTTGGGCCACTAATGGTAATTTCCATTCATTTGTACAAAAAGGTATTTTTTTGCATCTATTGACTCTGTTTATTGTCCGTTTTTCGTAGGATTTTTACGGAAGGTCAACTTGTCCGTTCTACGTTTGAAAAATGATATTATGTAGTCAACTTGGTTCGAATCAGTGTTGGACCACTGATGGTAATTTCCATTCATTTGCCCAAATGAGGTATTTTTTTAATATATTGACTCCGTTTATTGTCCGTTTTTCGTAGAATATTTACAGATGCTCAACTTGTCCGTTTTACGTTTGAGAAACGATAGTATTAACATATTTTGGTAGTTATTTCGTTCGATTATCTGTTGGGCCACAGATGGTAATTAGCATTCATTCTCACAAAAAAGTACTTTTTCATTTATTGACTGCGTTTCTTGTGCGTTTTTCGTAGGATTTTACATAACCTCAACTTGCCCGTTTTTGGTGTGATTCATTCATGGTTGATTCACTGATGTAATTTGCATTCATTTGCAAAAAAGGTCCTTTTTTATATATTAACTCTTTTATTATTCCTCTTTCGTAGAATGTTTACGTAAGAACAATTTGCCAGCTTAATGTTTCAAATATGGTAGTATATAGATAATTCTCTAGTAATTTTGTTCGATTCTGGGTTGGGCCACTAATAGTAATTCCCATTCATTTGCCTAAAAAATTATGTTTTATATATTGTCTCCGTTTATTGTCCGGTATCATAGAATATTTAATGAAGCTTAATTTTTCCGTTTTACGTTAGAAAGATGATAGTATGTAGATAATTAACTGGTAATTTTGTTCGATTCTGTGTTGGGCCACTGATGTCAAATTACATTCATTTGCCTAAAAAAATTATTTTTAATATATTGATTCCGTTTTTAGTCAGTTTTCTTAGGATTTTTACCGAAGGTCAATTTGTCCGTTTTACGTTTGAAAGAGGATAGTATGTAGCTAATTTCCTAGAAATTTGGTTCAATTTTGTGTTGGGCCACTTATGGTAATATCCATTCATTTAGCTAAAAAAGATATTTTTGTATATTGACCTCGCTTATTGTCCGTTTTCGTAGGATGTTTATGAAAGCTGAACTTGTCCGTTTTGCTTTTCAAAGATTATAGTATGTAGGTAATTTGCTAACAATTTGGCTCGATTCTGTGTTGGGTTACTTGTGGTAATTTCCATAAATGTGCACACAAAAAAGTATATTTTCATATATATTGACTCTGTTCATTGTCCATTTCTCATAGGATGTTTACGAAAGCTCAACTTGTCCGTTTTACGTTTGAAAGATGTTAGTATGTAGATAATTTGTTAGTAATTCGGTTCGATTCATTGTTGGGCCACTGATTGTCATTTCCATTCATTTGGACAAAAAAGGTATTTTTTTTCATATATTGATTCTTTTTATTATTCCTTTTTCGTAGAATATTTACGTAAGATCTACTTGTCCGCTTTATGTTGTAAAGATGATAGTATGTAGATAATTTACTAGTAATTTTGCTTGAATCTTGGTTGGGTCATTGATGGCCAATTACATTGATTTGCCGAAAAAAATATTTTAATATATTGATACCGTTTATATTCAATTGTTTTAGGATGTTTACTGAAGCTCTACTTGTCCGTTTTGCGTTCGAAACACGATAGTATGTAGATAATTTGCTAGTAAATTGTTCCGATTTTTTGTTGGGCCACTGGTGGTAATTTCTATTCATTTGGACAAGTAAGGCATTTTTTTCATACATTGACTCCGCTTATTGTCTTGTTGACATAGGATGTTTACCGAAGCTCAACCGGTCCGTTTTACGTTTGAAAGATGTTATTATGTAGATAATTTGCTAGTAATTTTGTTCGATTCAGTGTTGGGCCACTAACGGTAATTTCCATTCATTTGCCTAAAATAGGTATTTTTTATATATTGACTCCGTTTTTTGTCCGGTATCACAGAATATTTACTGAAGCTCAATTTGTTCCTTTTACGTTAGAAAGATGATATTATGTAAATAACTTGCTATTAATTCGTTCGTTTCTGTGTTGGGCCACTGTTGGTAATTTCCATCATTTGGACAAAAAAGGTATTTTTTTCATATATTGACTCTTTTTATTATCCCCTTTGCGTAGTATCTTGACGTAAGCTCAACTTAACCGTTTTATATTTTGAAAAACGGTAGTGTGTCGATAATTTACTGCGATAATTTATTCACTGCGTTTAGAAAAATAAACACACTGCTGAACAAGACTGTACTTATTTATTTTTAAAAGCACATTTACACGTAACGTTGCTATCTTCTAGCGAAGATTCTCATCAGACGTATTTCATGTGAAATCTTAGCTAGAAGATTGAAATGTCACGTGTAAATGCGTTTTTAAAATTAAATAAATGTAGTCTGGTTCAGCAGTGTGTTTATATTTCTGGTTTTATTCGCAAGACGTTGTGTATGATTGTGTGTCAGTCTGACTGCGTTTATTGTCCGTTTTTCGTAACATATTTACTGAAGCTCAAGTTGTCCGTTTTATGTTTGAAAGATGGTAGTATGTAGATAATTTACTAGTAATTCGGTTCGATTTTATGTTCTGCTTCTTCTGGTAATTTCCATGACTTGCACAAACAAAGGTATTTTTTCATATATTGACTCTTTTTATTATCCCCTTTGCGTAGTATCTTTACGTAAGCTCAACTTAAACGTCATATTATATTTGAAAAAGGATACTATGTAGATAATTTACTACTAAATTTGTTCGATTCTATGTTGACCCACTGATGGTAAATTACATTCATTTGCCTAGAAAATATTTTTAATATATTGAATACATTTATATTGTTTTTTTAGGAGGTTTATGGAAGCTCAACTTGTCCGTTTTGCGTTCGAAATACGATAGTATATAGATAATTTGCTAGTAAATTGTTTCGATTTTTTGTTGGGCCACTGATGGTAAATTCCATTTATTTGCAGAGAAAAGGTATTTCTTTATATTTGACTCCGTTTATTTTTCGTTTTTGTAAGATGTCTATGGAACCTCAACTAGTCCGTTTTTCTTAAAGAGATGATAGTATGTAGATAATTTGGTAGTAATTTGGTTCGACTCAGTCTTGGGCCACTAATCGTAATTTCCATTCATTTGCACAAAAAAGAAATTTTTCTCATTTATCGATTCTGTTTATTGTCCGTTTTTCGTAAGATGTATACTGAAGTTCAACTTTTCCGTTTTACTTTTGAAAGACGATATTATGTAGTTAATTCGGTTCGATTCCGTGTTTGACCACTGATGGTATTTCCATAAATTTTCGCAAATAACGTAATTTCTTAATATATTGATTTCGTTTATTGTCCGTGTTGCATAGGATGTTTTCGGAAGCTCAACTTGTCCGTTTATGTTTGAAAGACGTTAGTATCTAGATAATTTGCTAGTCATTGGCTTCGATTATATGTTGGGCCACTGATGGTAATTTGCATTCATTTGCTCAAAAGGGTATATTTTTTCATTTATTGACTCCGTTTATTGTCCGTTTATCGTAGGATGTTTAAGAAAGCTAAACTTGTTCGTTTTATGTTTGAAAGACGATAGTATGTAGATAATTAGCTAGTAATTTGGTTCAATTCTCTGTTCGGCCACTGCCGGTAGTTAGCATTCATTTGCACAAAAATGTATTTTTTCATTTATTGACTGCGTTTAGAAAAATAAGCACACTGCTCAACAAGACTGCACTTATTTATTTTTGAAAACACATTTACACGTGACGTTTCGATCTTCTAGCCAAGATCCTCATCAGACGTATTTGATAACGGATCTTAGCTAGAAGATCGAAACATCACGTGCAAAAGTGTTTTTAAAACTAAATAAGTGTAGTCTTGTTCAGCAGTGTGTTTATTTTTCTGATTGTATTGCAAGACGTTGACTATGATTGTGTGTCAGTCTGAGTGCGTTTATTGCCCGTTTTTCGTAAGATGTTTACGAAAGCTCAACTTGTCCGTTTTATGCTGGAAAGATGATAATATGTGCATAATTTGCTAGTATTTCGGTTCGATTCTCTGTTGGGCTACTGATAAAAATTTCTATTCATTTGGACAAAAAAGGCATTTTTTTCATATATTGACACTTTTTGTTATACCTTTTTCGTGGTATGTTTACGTAAGATCAACTTGTCCGCTTTACGTCTTAAAGATGATAGTATGTAGATTATTTATTAGTAATTTTGTTCGATTCTGGGTTGGGGCACTGATGGTAAATTACATTCGTTTGCCTAAAAAAAATATTTTTAATATGTTGAAGCTGTTTATATTTAGTTTTCTTAGGATGTTTAGAAAAGCTCAACTTGTTCGTTCTACGTTTGAAAGACGATAGTGTGTAGATAATTAGCTAGAAATTTGGTTCAGTTCTGTGTTGGCCCACTGATTTTAATTTCTTTTCCTTTGCATAAATACAGTAGGTTTTCATACATTACTCGGTTTATTGTCCCTTTTTCGTAGGATTTTTACCGAAGCTCAACCGGTCTTTTTACGTTTGAAAAGTTATATCATGTAGATAATTTGCTAGTAATTTTGTTCAATTCTGTGTTGGGCCACCAATTGTAATTTCATTCATTAACATAAAAAAATTAGTTTTTGATATATTGACTCCGTTTATTTTCCTATTTCATACATTGTTTACGGAAGCTCAACTTGTCCGTTTTCCATTTGAAAGGTGATAGTATGTAGATAGTGTGCTAGTAATTTTGTTCGATCCTGTGTTCGGCCAGTAATGGTAATTTCCATTCATTTGCCTAAAAAAGTTATTTTTTATACATTGACTCCGTTTATTGTCCGGTATCGTAGAATCTACTGAAGCTCAATTTGTCCGTTTTACGTTAGAAAGATGATAGTATGTAGAGAATTTGCTAGTAATTCGGTTCGATTCTGTGTTGGGCCACTGTTGGTAATTTCCATCATTTGAACAAAAAAGGTATTTTTTTCATATATTGACTCTTTTTATTATCCCTTTTGCGTACTATATTTACGTAAGCTCAACTTATCCGTTTTATATTTGAAAGACGATAGAATGCAGATAATTTACTACAAATATTATTCGATTCTGTGTTGATCTACTGATGGTAAATTACGTTCATTTGCCAAAAAAATATTTTTAATACATTGACTCCGTTTATAGTCAGTTTTTTTAGGATGTTTACGGTTTTGAACTTGTCCGTTTTGCGTTTGAAACACGATAGGATATAGATAATTTGCTAGTAAATAGTTTCGATTCTGCGTTAGACCACTGGTGGAGATTTCCATGTATTTGCCTAAAAAGTTATTTTCTTTTATATTGGCACCGTTTATTGTCCGTTTTCGTGCGATGTTTACGGAAGCTCAACTTGTCCGTTTTACCTTTGAGAGACGTTTGTTTGTAGATAATTTGCCATGTAATTTGGTTCGATTTTGAGTTGGGCAACCAATGGTAATTTTTATTGATTTGCATAAAAAGCTCATTATTTTATATATTGACTGGTTTTATTATCCGATTTCGTAGAATCTTTACGGACGCTAAACTTCTCCGTTTTACGTTTGAAGGATGATAGTATATAGATCATTTGCTAGTAATTAGATTCAATTCTGTGTTGGGCCACTGATGGTAATTTCCGTTCATTTGCAGAAAAAAGATATTTTTTTTTATATGGAATCACTTTATATTCCGCTTTTCCTAAGACGTTTACGGAAGCTCAACTTGTCCCTCTTACGTTAGAAAAATGATAGTATATAGATGGTGTGCTAGTAATTTTGTTCGATCCTGTGTTGGGCCACTAATGGTAATTTCCATTCATTTGCCTACAAAATTTATTTTTTATATCTTGACTCCGTTTATTGTCCGGTATCGTAAAATATTTACTGCAGCTCAACTTGCCGTTTTGCGTTAGAAAAATGATAGTATGTAGATACTTTGCTAGTAATTCGGTTCGATTCTGTGTTGGGCCACTGTTGGCAATTTCCATCATTTAGACAAAGAAGGTATTTTTTCATATATTGCCTCTTTTTATTATCTTTTTGCGTAGTATTTTTACGTAAGTTCAACTTGCCCGTTTTACCTTTTAAAGACGTTACTATGTAGATAAGTTAGGCCTACTACTAATTTTGTTCAATTCGATGTTGATCCAATGACGGTAAATTACATTCTACCATCACTGCCTAAAAAATTATTTTCTTATATATCGGCACCGTTGATAATCCGTTTTCGTACGATGTTTACGGAAGCTCAACTTGTCAGTTTTACCTTTTAAAGTCGTTGCTATGTAGATAATTTGCCATGAAATTTGGTTTGATTCTGAGTTGGGCCACTAATGGTAATTCCCATTGATATGCACAAAAAACTGATTATTTTATATATTGACTGGGTTTATTATCCAATTTCATAGAATGTTTAAAGAAGCTAAACTTGACCGTTTTACGTTTGAAAGATGATAGTATGAAGATAATTTACTAGTAATTTGGTTCGATTCTGTATTGGACCACTGATGGTAATTTCCATTCTTTTTCAGAAATAAGTTATTTCTTTATATTGTGACTCAGTTTATTTTTCCCTTTTCGTAGCATGTTTACGGAACTTCAACTTGTCCGTTTTAAGTTAGAAAGATGATAGTATGTAGATAATTTGGTTCGATCAAGTCTTGGGCCACTAATAGTAATTTCCATTCATTTAACAAAAAAAAAGCTATTTTTCTCATTTATTGACTCCGTTAGTTGATTCTTTTCCATAGGTTGTTTACTGAAGCTCAACTTGTCCGTCTTACGTTTGAAAGATGATATTATGAAGTTAATATGGTTCAATTCTGTATTGGACCACTTATGGTAATTTCCATTCATTTGCACAAATAACGTAATTTTTTAAATATGACTTCGTTTATTGTCCATTTTTAATAGGATGTTTACGGAATTTCAACTAGCCCGTTTTACGTTTGAAAGGCGAGAGTATTTACATAATTTGCTAGTTGTTTTGTTCGACTCTGGTTTGGGCCACTGAAGGTAAATTACATTCATTTGCCGCCCCCAGAAAAATTTAATATATTGAATCCGTTTATAATCAGTTTCTCTAAAATGTTTAGAGAAGCTAAACTTGTTCGTTTTACGTTTGAAAGACGATAGTATGTAGAAAATTAGCTAGTAATGTGGTTCAATTCTCTGTTCAGCCACTGATGGTATTGTTTTTCATTTGCACAAATAAGGTATATTTTTTACATTGACTCCGTTTATTGTCCGTTTTTCATAGGGTGTTTACCTAAGCTCAACCTGTCCGTTTTACGTTTCAAAGATGGTGGTATGTAGAAAATTAGCTAATAACTTGGTTCAATTCTCTGTTCAGCCACTGATGGTATTTTTTTTCATTTGCACAAATAAGGTATTTTTTTACATTGACTCCGTTTATTGTCCGTTTTTCACAGGCTGTTTACTTAAGCTCAAATTGTTCGCTTTATATTTGAAAGTTGATAGAATGTAGATAACGTGCTAGTAATTTTGTTCGACTTTGTGTTTGGCCACTAATGATAATTTTCATTCATTTGCCTAAAAAAGTTATTTTTATATATTGACTCCGTTCATTGTCCAGTATCGTAGAATATTTACCGGAGGTCAGCTTGTCCGTTTAACGTTTGAAAGGTGATAGTATGTAGATAATTTGCTAGTAATTCGGTTCGATTCTGTGTTGGGCCACTGTTGGTAATTTCCATCATTTGAACAAAAAAGGTATTTTTGTCATATATTGACTCTGTTTATTATCCCTTTTGCGTACTATATTAACGTAAGCTCAACTTATCCGTTTTATATTTGAAAGACGATAGAATGCAGATAATTTACTACTAATATTATTCGACTCTGTGTTGATCTACTGATGGTAAATTACGTTCATTTGCCAAAAAATATTTTTAATACATTGACTCCGTTTATAGTCAGTTTTTTTAAGGATTTTTACGGATGTTCATTTTGTCCGTTTTGCGTTTGAAACAAGATTGTATATAGATAATTTTCCAGTAAATTGTTTCGATTCTATGTTGGGCCACCGATAAAAATTTCCATGTATTTTCCTAAAAAGATATGTTCTTATATATTGGCACCGTTTATGCACGATGTTTACGGAAGCTCAACTTGTCCGTTTTACCTTTGGGAGGCGTTTGCTTGTAGATAATTTGCCATGTAATTTGGTTCGTTTTGTTGGATCACTAATGGTAGTTTTTATTGATTTGCATAAAAAACTCATTATTTTATATATTGACTCGGATTATTATGCGATTTCGTAGAATTTTTACGGAAGCTAAACTTCTCCGTTTTACGTCTGAATGTTTATAGTATGTAGATAATGTGCTAGTAATTTTGTTCGATTCTGTGTTGGGCCACTAATGGTAATTTCCATTCAATTGCCTAAACAAGTTACTTTTTATATATTGACTCCGTTTATTGTCCGGTATCGTAGAATAATTGCTGAAGCTCAATTTGTCCGTTTTACGTTACAGTATGTAGATAATTTGCTAGTAATTCGGTTCGATTCTTTACTGGGCCACTTTTGGTAATTTTCATCATTTGCACAAAAAGGTATTTTTTTCATATATTGGCTCCTTTTAGTATCCGCTTTGCGTAGTATGCTTACGTAAGCTCAACTTAACCGTTTTATATTTGAAAGACGATAGTATATTGATAATTTAATATTAATTTTGTTCCATTTTATGTTGATCCACTGATGATAAATTACATTCATTAGCCCAAAAAAATATTTTTAGTATATTGAATACGTTTATAGTCAGTTTTTTAGGATGTTTACGGAAGCTCAACTTGTCTGTTTTTGTCTGAAACACGATAGCATGTAGATAATTTGCTAGTAAATTCTTTCGATTCTGTGTTGGGCCACTGTTGGTTATTTCCATCATTTGGACAAAATAGGTATTTTTTTTTCATATACGTACTCTTTTATTTCTCCTTTTGCGTATTATTTTTACGTAAGCTCGACTTGTCCGTCTTACATTTGAAAGGTGATAGTATGTAGATGATGTGCTAGTAATTTTGTTCGATTCTGTGTTGGGCCACTAATAGTAATTTCCATTTATTTGCCTAAAAAAGTTATTTTTAATATATGGTCTTCGTTTATTGTCCCTTTTTCATAGGATGTTTTCGGAAGTTCGACTTGTTCGTCTTACGTTTGAAAGACAATACTATGTAGATAATCAGCTAGTAGTTTGGTTCAATTCTCTTTTCGGCAACTGACGGTAATATGCATTCATTTGCACAAAAAATGTATTTTTCCGTTTATTGACTGCGTTTAGAAGAATAAGTACACTGGTGACGAACACTGTATTTATTTAATATTAAAAACACATTTACACCTGACGTTGCAATCTTCTAGCCAAGATCCTCATCAGACGTATTTGATGACGGATCTTATCTAGAGGATCGAAACGTCAGGTGTAAAAGGGTTTTTAAATTTAAATAAGTGTAGTCTTGTTCAGCAGTGTGTTTATTTTTCTGAATCTATTTGCAAGACGTTGACTATGGTTGTGTGTCAGTCTGACTGCGTTTATTGTCCGTTTTTCGTAAGATGTTTTCGGAAGCTCAAGTTGTCCGTTTTATGTTTGAAAGATGATAGTATGTAGATAATTTGCTAGTACAGTGAAACCTCTCTAAAGCCGACAGCCGTGGGGAATCAAAAATTGTCCGCTACAGAGAGGTGTCCGCCTTACAGATGTTTCATTATTTTCTTACGTAAATTAATAAACAAGGTAATATGCAATTACAATTTTTTTTGCATGAATCACGTATTTATGAATATTACCAAAATGTTACTGTACCTGAATTATCTTGAGTCGTCCAATTCCCTATGTTCGAGGCACAACTTGGGAATAAGATGTTATAGTTTTCTGCACTTTACATTTATCGCTACTTACTACGTTTTCGGTGTGTTGCTTTAATTTGTGAGTTAATTGCAGTCCAGTAGTGAGTTTTTAAAAGACAATAAGCGTACCCGTGGTCAAAATTACCAAACTTGTCTTTTGCTTGGTTAGAGATTCCAGCGGGACAGTAGAATTATGTTTAATCCCAAACAGTGGGCAACTGTCAATCACTTTTGTTTCTGAAACAGGTTGGGTGGGAGTAGAATGCAAGCAAAAAATATAAAGGTGTCGTGAAACAAAGACCCTTCCTCAGAGTTGCTGAACAGACAGTTGAGGAGGCAAAATGTTGTCACACCTTCATGTTCTTCCTTGGTGACATAGTATGAATTACTAAATGTATATTTTACTGTACTTTTCAACTTGTTCTTAGACAAAGTGTCCGTAATAGAAGGTAAATAGAACCTGTAAAACACAAGAAAAACTGTCCGTGTCCGTAATAGAGAGTGTCCGCTTTAGAGAGGTTTGCCAATACGCTTTTTCCTATTACGGTGAACGGGGATTACCAAATATGTCCGTTATGGGAGGTGTCCGCTTTATAGAGGTGTCCGTTAGTAGATGTTTCACTGTACTACCAAATTATCTACAC
This sequence comes from Thermobia domestica, assembly GCF_964235325.1. Taxonomy (NCBI): domain Eukaryota; kingdom Metazoa; phylum Arthropoda; class Insecta; order Zygentoma; family Lepismatidae; genus Thermobia; species Thermobia domestica. The sequence goes on from NC_137463.1 coordinate 142,836,153, forward strand.
ACTATCATCTTATTTACGAAAAACGGACTAGTTGAGGTTCCGTAGACATCTTACAAAAAACGGAAAATAAACTGATTCAATATATAAAGAAATACATTTTTCTGCAAATAAATGGAATTTACCATCAGTGGCCAAACAAAAAATCGAAACAATTTACTAGCAAATTATCTACATACTATCGTATTTCGAACGCAAAACGGACAAGTTGAGCTTCCGTAAACATCCTAAAAAAACTGAATATAAATGTATTCAATATATTAAAAATATTTTATAGGCAAATGAATGTAATTTAACTTCAGTGGATCAACATAGAATCGAACAAAATTAGTAGTAAATTATCTATATACTATCGTTTTTCAAATATAAAACGGATAAGTTGAGCTTACGTAAAGATACTACGCAAAGGGGATAATAAAAAGAGTCGATATATGAAAAAAATACATTTTTTGTGCAAATGATGGAAATTACCATAAGAAGCACGACATAGAATCGAACCGAATTACTAGTAAATTATCTACATACTATCATCTTTCAAACATAAAACGGACAACTTGAGCTTCCGTAAATATGTTACGAAAAACGGAGAATAAACGCAGTCAGACTGACACACCATCATACACAACGTCTTGCGAATAAAACCAGAAATATAAACACACTGCTGAACAAGACTACATTTATTTAATTTTAAAAACACATTTACACGTGACGTTTCGATCTTCTAGCTAAGATCCCTCATCAAATACGTCTGATGAGAATCTTCGCTAGAAGATAGCAACGTTACGTGTAAATGTGTTTTTAAAAATATATAAGTACAGTCTTGTTCAGCAGTGTGTTTATTTTTCTAAGCGCCGTGAATAAATAATCGCAGTAAATTATCGACATACTACCGTTTTTCAAATATAAAACGGTTAAGTTGTGCTTACGCCAAGATACTACGCAAAGGGAATAATAAAAAGAGTCAATATATGAAAAAAATACCTTTTATGTCCAAATGATGGAAATTACCAACAGTGGCCCAACACAGAAACGAACGAATTAATAGCATATTATTTACATAATATCATCTTTCTAACTTAAAACGAACAAATTGAGCTTTAGTAAATATTCTGTGATACCGGACAAAAAACGGAGTCAATATATAAAAAAAAACTTTTTAGGCAAATGAATAAAAATTACCGTTAGCGGCCCAACACAGAATCCAACGAAATTACTAGCAAATTATCTACATAATAACATCTTTCAAACGTAAAACGGACCGGTTGAGCTTCCTTAAACATCCTATGAAAAAAAGACAATAAACGGAGTCAATGTATGAAAAAAACGCCTTACTTGTCCAAATGAATAGAAATTACCACCAGTGGCCCAACAAAAAATCGGAACAATTTACTTGCAAATTATCTAGATACTATCGTGTTTCGAACGCAAAACGGACAAGTTGAGCTTCAGTAAACATCCTAAAAAAAACTGAATATAAACGGAATCAATACATTAAAAATATTTTTTTAGGCAAATCTATGTAATTGGCCATCAATGGCCCAACCAAGATTCAAGCAAAATTACTAGTAAATTATCCACATACTATCATCTTTACAACATAGTGTAAAGCGGACAATTAGATCTTACGTAAATATTCTACGAAAAAGGGATAATAAAAAGAGTTAATATATGAAAAAAATACCTCTTTTGTCCAAATGAATGGAAATGACAATCAGTGGCCCAACAATGAATCAAACCGAATTACTACCAATATATCTACATACTATAATCTTTCAAACGTAAAACGGACAAATTGATCTTGGGTAAAAATCCTAAGAAAACTGACTAAAAACGGAATCAATGTATTAAAAATAATTTTTTTTTAGGAAAATGAATGTAATTTGACATCAGTGGCCCAACACAGAATCGAACAAAATTACCAGTAAATTATCTACATACTATCATCTTTCTAACGTAAAACGGACAAATTAAGCTTCTGTAAATATTCTATCATAGCGGACCATAAACGTAGTCAATATATAAAACACAACTTTTTTAGGCAAATGAATGGGAATTACTATTAGTGGCCTAAAAGAGAATCGACGGAAATTACTAGCAAATTATTTACATAATGTATCCTTCAAATGTAAAATAAACCGGTTGAGCTTCGGTAAACATCCTACGAAAAAGGGACAATAAACGGAGTAATGTATGAAAAAAATTCATATTTGTGCAAATTAAAGGAAATTACCATCAGTGGCCCAACGCAGGATTGAACCAAATTACTAGCAAATTATCTACATAATAACATTTTTCAAAACTAAAACTAACACGTTGAGCTTTTCTAAACATCCTAAGAAAATTGATTATAAACTGATTCAATATATTAAAAATATGTTTTTAGCCAAAGAAATGTAATTTACCTTCAGTGGACCAACCCAGAATCGAGCAAAATTACTAGTGAATTATCTATATACTACCATCTTTGAAACATTAAGAGGACAAATTGTTCTTACGTAAACATTCTACGAAAGGGGAATAATAAAAGAGTTAATATGTAAAAAAAATGCATTTTTTTGCAAATGAATGCAAATTACCATCAGTGAGGCAACCATGAATCGAACCAAATTACTAGCAAAATATCTACATACTATCGTTTTTCTGAGCAAAAACGGACAAGTTGAGGTTATGTAAACATCCTACGAAAAGCGCACAAGAAACGCAGTCAATAAATGACAATATACCCTTTTTGTGCCAATGAATGCTAATTACCATCAGTGGCGCAACACATAATCGAAGCAAATACCTAACAAATTATCTAGATACTATCGTCCTTCAAACAAAAACGGAAAAGTTGAGCTTCTGTAAAAATTCTTATGAAGAACGGACAATAAACGAAGTCAATATATTAAAAAATTACCTTATTTGTGCAAATGTATGGAAATTACCATCAGTGGTCCAACAGTGAATCGAAAGAAATAACTAGTAAATTATGTTAATACTATCGTTTCTCAAACTTAAAACGGACAAGTTGAGCATCCGTAAGTATTCTACGAAAAACGGACAATAAACGGAGTCAATATATTAAAAATATATCTTATTTGTGCAAAAGAATGGAAATTACCATCAGTGGTCCAACAGTGAATCGAACCAAGTTAACTACATAATATCATTTTTCAAATGCAGAACGGACAAGTTGAGCCTACGTAAAAATCCTACGAAAAACGGACAATAAACGGAGTCAAAAAATGCAAAAAATACCTTTTTTGTACAAATGAATGGAAATTACCATTAGTGGCCTAACACAGGATCGAACCAAATTACTACCAATCTATCTACGTTTTATCGTTTTTCTAACATAAAACAAACAAGTTGAGCTTCCGTAAACATCTAACGGAAAACAGACAAACAACGGATTCAATATATAAAAAAATAATTTATCTGTACAAATCAATGAAAATTACCATCAGCGGCCTAACAAAATTTCGAACCAAATTACTACCAAATTATCTACTTACGATCATCTTTCTAACGTAAAACGGACAAGTTGAGGTTCCGTGAACATCCTACGAAAAGCGGAAAATAAACTGAGTCAATATATAGAAATACCTCTTTTAATGCAAATGAATGGAAATTACTATCAGTGGCCCATCACAGAATCGAACCAAGTTACTAGGAAAATTTTTATATACTATCATCTTTCAAACGTAAATGGACAAGTTTAGCTTCATTAAACTTTCTACGAAATCCTATAATAAACCGAATCTATATATAAAACAATTAGTTTTTTATGGAAATCAATGGAAATTGCGATTAGTTGCCCAACTCAGCATCGAACTAAGTTACTGACAAATTATCTACATACTGTCGTTTTTCAAACGTAAAACGAACAAGTTGACTTTCTCTGAACATTTTAAGAAAACTGATAATAAACGGATTCTATATATATTAAAATTTTTTTTTGGCAAATGAATGTAATTTACCATTAGTGGCCCAACACAGAATCGAACCGAATTACTAACAAATTATCTACATACTATCACCTTTCAAACATAAAACGGACAAGTTGAGCTTCCGTAAACATCCTATGAAAAACGGACAATGAACAGAGTCAATATATATGAAAAATATTTTTTGTGTGCATATTTATGCAAATTACCACAAGTGGCCCAACACAGAAACGAACCAAATTATTAGAAAATTACCTACATAGTATCATCTTTGAAACCTAAAACGGACAAGTTCAGCTTTCGTAAACATCCTTCGAAAACGGACAATAAGCGGAATCAATGTATAAAAATATCTTTCTTAGGCAAATGAATGTAATTTGCCATCAGTAGCTCAACACAGAATCGAACAAAAATACTAGTAAATTATTTACATACTATCATCTTTCTAACGTAAAACGGACAAATTAAGCTTTTGTAAATATTCTATGATACCGGACCATAAACGTAGTCAATATATAAAACACAACTTTTTTAGGCAAATGAATGGGAATTACTATTAGTGGCCTAAAACAGAATCGACGGAAATTACTAGCAAATTATTTACATAATGTATCCTTCAAATGTAAAATAAACCGGTAGAGCTTCGGTAAACATCCTACGAAAAAGGGACAATAAACGGAGTAATGTATGAAAAAAATTCATATTTGTGCAAATTAAAGGAAATTACCATCGGTGGCCCAACGCAGGATTGAACCAAATTACTAGCAAATTATCTACATAATAACATTTTTCAAAACTAAAACTAACACGTTGAGCTTTTCTAAACATCCTAAGAAAATTGATTATAAACTGATTCAATATATTAAAAATATTTTTTTAGCCAAAGAAATGTAATTTACCTTCAGTAGCCCAACCCAGAATCGAGCAAAATTACTAGTGAATTATCTATATACTACCATATTTGAAACATTAAGAGGACAAATTGTTCTTACGTAAACATTCTACGAAAGAGGAATAATAAAAGAATTAATATGTAAAAAAAATGCATTTTTTTTTTGCAAATGAATGCAAATTACCATCAGTGAGGCAACCATGAATCGAACCAAATTACTAGCAAAATATCTACATACTATCGTTTTTCTGAGCAAAAACGGACAAGTTGAGGTTATGTAAACATCCTACGAAAAGCGCACAAGAAACGCAGTCAATAAATGAAAAAATACCCTTTTTGTGCCAATGAATGCTAATTACCATCAGTGGCGCAACACATAATCGAAGCAAATACCTAACAAATTATCTAGATACTATCGTCCTTCAAACGAAAACGGAAAAGTTGAGCTTCTGTAAAAATTCTTATGAAAAACGGACAATAAACGAAGTCAATATATTGAAAAATTACCTTATTTGTGCAAATGTATGGAAATTACCATCAGTGCCCCAACAGTGAATCGAACGAAATAACTAGCAAATTATGTTAATACTATCGTTTCTCAAACGTAAAACGGACAAGTTGAGCATCCGTAATTATTCTACGAAAAGCGGACAATAAACAGAGTCAATATATTAAAAAAATATCTTATTTGTGCAAATGAATGGAAATTACCATCAGTGGTCCAACAGTGAATCGAACCAAGTTAACTACATAATATCATTTTTCAAACGTAGAACGGACAAGTCGAGTCTACGTAAAAATCCTACGAAAAACGGACAATAAACGGAGTCAAAAAAATGCAAAAAAATACCTTTTTTGTACAAATGAATGGAAATTACCATTAGTGGCCTAACACAGGATCGAACCAAATTACTACCAATCTATCTACGTTTTATCGTCTTTCAAACGTAAAACGAACAAGTTGAGCTTCCGTAAACATCTTACGGAAAACAGACAAACAACGGAGTCAATATATAAAAAAAAATAATTTATCTGTACAAATCAATGAAAATTACCATCAGCGGCCTAACAAAAATTCGAACCAAATTACTACCAAATTATCTACTTACGATCATCTTTCTAACGTAAAACGAACAAGTTGACTTTCTTTAAACATTTTAAGAAAACTGATAATAAACGGATTCTATATATATTAAAAAATTTTTTTGGCAAATGAATGTAATTTACCATCAGTGGCCCAACACAGAATCGAACCGAATTACTAACAAATTATCTACATACTATGACGTTTCAAACATAAAACGGACAAGTTGAGCTTCCGTAAACATCCTATGAAAAACGGACAATGAACAGAGTCAATATATATGAAAAATATTTTTTGTGTGCATATTTATGCAAATTACCACAAGTGGCCCAACACAGAAACGAACCAAATTATTAGAAAATTACCTACATAGTATCATCTTTGAAACCTAAAACGGACAAGTTCAGCTTTCGTAAACATCCTTCGAAAACGGACAATAAGCGGAATCAATGTATAAAAATATCTTTCTTAGGCAAATGAATGTAATTTGCCATCAGTAGCTCAACACAGAATCGAACAAAAATACTAGTAAATTATTTACATACTATCATCTTTCTAACGTAAAACGGACAAATTAAGCTTTTGTAAATATTCTATGATACCGGACCATAAACGTAGTCAATATATAAAACACAACTTTTTTAGGCAAATGAATGGGAATTACTATTAGTGGCCTAAAACAGAATCGACGGAAATTACTAGCAAATTATTTACATAATGTATCCTTCAAATGTAAAATAAACCGGTTGAGCTTCGGTAAACATCCTACGAAAAAGGGACAATAAACGGAGTAATGTATGAAAAAAATTCATATTTGTGCAAATTAAAGGAAATTACCATCAGTGGCCCAACGCAGGATTGAACCAAATTACTAGCAAATTATCTACATAATAACATTTTTCAAAACTAAAACTAACACGTTGAGCTTTTCTAAACATCCTAAGAAAATTGATTATAAACTGATTCAATATATTAAAAATATTTTTTTAGCCAAAGAAATGTAATTTACCTTCAGTAGCCCAACCCAGAATCGAGCAAAATTACTAGTGAATTATCTATATACTACCATATTTGAAACATTAAGAGGACAAATTGTTCTTACGTAAACATTCTACGAAAGAGGAATAATAAAAGAATTAATATGTAAAAAAAATGCATTTTTTTTGCAAATGAATGCAAATTACCATCAGTGAGGCAACCATGAATCGAACCAAATTACTAGCAAAATATCTACATACTATCGTTTTTCTGAGCAAAAACGGACAAGTTGAGGTTATGTAAACATCCTACGAAAAGCGCACAAGAAACGCAGTCAATAAATGAAAAAATACCCTTTTTGTGCCAATGAATGCTAATTACCATCAGTGGCGCAACACATAATCGAAGCAAATACCTAACAAATTATCTAGATACTATCGTCCTTCAAACGAAAACGGAAAAGTTGAGCTTCTGTAAAAATTCTTATGAAGAACGGACAATAAACGAAGTCAATATATTAAAAAATTACCTTATTTGTGCAAATGTATGGAAATTACCATCAGTGCCCCAACAGTGAAACGAACGAAATAACTAGCAAATTATGTTAATACTATCGTTTCTCAAACGTAAAACGGACAAGTTGAGCATCCGTAAATATTCTACGAAAAACGGACAATAAACGGAGTCAATATATTAAAAATATATCTTATTTGTGCAAATGAATGGAAATTACCATCAGTGGTCCAACAGTGAATCGAACCAAGTTAACTACATAATATCATTTTTCAAACGTAGAACGGACAAGTTGAGCCTACGTAAAAATCCTACGAAAAGCGGATAATAAACGGAGTCAAAAAAATGCAAAAAATACCTTTTTTGTACAAATGAATGGAAATTACCATTAGTGGCCTAACACAGGATCGAACCAAATTACTACCAATCTATCTACGTTTTATCGTCTTTCAAACGTAAAACGAACAAGTTGAGCTTCCGTAAACATCTTACGGAAAACAGACAAACAACGGAGTCAATATATAAAAAAATAATTTATCTGTACAAATCAATGAAAATTACCATCAGCGGCCTAACAAAAATTCAAACCAAATTACTACCAAATTATCTACTTACGATCATCTTTCTAACGTAAAACGGACAAGTTGAGGTTCCGTGAACATCCTACGAAAAGCGGAAAATAAACTGAGTCAATATATAAAGAAATACCTTTTTTAATGCAAATGAATGGAAATTACTATCAGTGGCCCATCACAGAATCGAACCAAGTTACTAGGAAAATTTTTATATACTATCATCTTTCAAACGTAAATGGACAAGTTTAGCTTCCCTAAACTTTCTACGAAATCCTATAATAAACCGAATCTATATATAAAACAATTAGTTTTTTATGGAAACAATGGAAATTACGATTAGTTGCCCAACTCAGCATCGAACTAAATTACTGACAAATTATCTACATACTGTCGTTTTTCAAACGTAAAACGAACAAGTTGACTTTCTCTAAACATTTTAAGAAAACTGATAATAAACGGATTCAATATATTAATTTTTTTTAGGCAAATGAATGTAATTTACCATCAGTGGCCCAACACAGAATCGAACCGAATTACTAACAAATTATCTACATACTATCACCTTTCAAACATAAAACGGACAAGTTGAGCTTCCGTAAACATCCTATGAAAAACGGACAATGAACAGAGTCAATATATATGAAAAATATTTTTTGTGTGCATATTTATGCAAATTACCACAAGTGGCCCAACACAGAAACGAACCAAATTATTAGAAAATTACCTACATAGTATCATCTTTGAAACCTAAAACGGGCAAGTTCAGCTTTCGTAAACATCCTTCGAAAACGGACAATAAGCGGAATCAATGTATAAAAATATCTTTCTTAGGCAAATGAATGTAATTTGCCATCAGTAGCTCAACACAGAATCGAACAAAAATACTAGTAAATTATTTACATACTATCATCTTTCAAACAAAACACGGACAAGTTGATCTTCCGTAAACATACGACGAAAGAGGGATAATAAATGAAGTCAATAAATAAAAAAAATTAATGTTTTTTCCAAATGATTGGAAATTACTATTAGTGGCCCAACAGAGAATCGAACCGAATTACTAGCAAATTGTCGACATACTCTCATTTTTCAAATATAAAACGGACACCTTGAGCTTCCGTAAACATCTTACGAAAAACGGACAATAAACGCAGTCAATAAATGAGTAGTATATCATAGTTACTTCTTGGCCATACTCTATGCCAACTCATTTTGGACATATCTTTGACTAGCACAGAAGGGCCCTAGAAACTAATACAAAGTTACATAGCACAAAAATTAATTTACATAACTACAACTCCAAAGTGAGATCGCATAGGCTTTTATGACATTTAAAATCATGAAAACTTACAACCTAAAAACTTACATCTAAAACTATATCTGTTCTATCTTATAATGTCCTTATGACAGGGTATTTATCCCATTCTTTAAAACACATCACTTATCATCTACACAACTTAATGCTAACTTATTTACTTTTATACCTTACAAAGCATGCTTATAAATTCTAATCAAATTCATCTTCTTATAATATTCTTTTCGGTTGAACAAGCAGTCTTTATAATCGTTAAATGACAGTTCTTTACTTATAACATTTTTCTTATCTTCTCTTGCTTTTTACAACATTTATCATTTTCGAAACTGATTGAATACATTTTTGATTTTAAACCAACAAATTCTTCTATGATTGTTCCTTTAAATTCATCTTTCATCTTACCAAGTATTTTCTTATTAACCTGTGGTATCTTATATTTGTTATCTTTAGAGTAATCCCTCGTATCGAAGTAATCAATATAATTTTTCATATCCTCGTACACATCTTCTGTTTCAATATGGTATATACAACTATCGGTATCTGTATAACATACTTCTATTTTGTCTTGTTTTTTTGGTTTCATCACATTATAATGGAAATCGTACATTAAATATTTCGACCAATCTAAAATTGACATACCTACATAAATCGGTTTGTTAAATTGAACTTTAATCTTGTTCATGTTAACTGCTACTAAATTTTCCGTACAAACTGTAGTACTCTTATAATTTGGTTTTGCTACAAGCTTCTCATATTTTTTCTCATCACTTACAAGTTTAATATTAACTCTCTTTCTAATATTCTCCATAGTCTTATCAAATATTGAATTATTCATGAGCTTATAGAAGTCTTTTTCAAAATCATTTGTTGCTTTCGTTCTCATTTGTGTGTTTAAATCAATATATTTCTTTAACCAACCTGATTGTTCGAACTCTATTACTCGATGGATCTTCTTAAGTTTCAATCCAAGTGATAGACATTGTTTTAGATTTCGATAGTAAATTACATATTTCTCTTTGTCATATAGGGTTGTTAATAGCTTTGATTGTTTTGAACCAGGCGGACATATGTTTTGAGGAGCTAGTGGATAGTCTTTGTGATAGTTATATAATTCTTTAGGATATTCAAGATCAACTTCTAATATGTAACCAGTATCAGAATTATTAGTAATACTTGTAAAATCTATTTCTCTTATCTCGTCTTCACTTAACCATCTAAATCCCTTATACGGTAGATATTGACTCATTGCCCACCCATACAAGTTACTGGCATCTACATACATTAAGTAAGAATCTTCTTTATTCTTATCCTAATTTTCCATATACTTATTGTTTGCTTTTACATATCTTTTTGAGCATTGACTAATTCCAGCTCTTATACCTTTCTCTACCATTAATACCATATCATAATCTGTTAATAATTCTAATTCTATTTGGCATATTTAACATTGCATCACAAGCTAAGCCTGGTGCTGTCATATACCAAGCAGGATCAATGTCATAAGCTTTAAGACATGTTTCCCAAAAATTTTCGAATATATCTGCTAACAATAATACATCGGTTTTTAAATATAAATCATGGTATTGTCCGAGATTCTTAATGTTGAATTTTTCCCATACTTTCTTTGCATGTTCATAATCTTCATCACTTATATGTGTGTTCATAAGCTTGTTGAAGATTGCTTCCTTTAGCGGTAATTTTCTTTCTCTAAACCTATTCCAAATTTTAATATAATCGTATGGATAAACACCTTTTCTTGTTACAGGTTGAAACTGTTCTTGATTAGGATAAAAGTGTTGGGTATGTATCATTTGTTCAGGTTTCAATTTCGATGACATTTATTCAAAACTAGAAGCCATAGATCTAAATAAATCTACAAATTTCAATTTAATAGTTCCAACCTTTTTACTGAATGATATGTATCTTTCCTCGTTATTGGGTATTAGATCTTTTTGTTCTTTATTACATCCAAGCTCTTTTATAAAGAAGTGTGAGTCATATCCTGTCAAGTTATGTATGATCACTGGTACAAACTTTGGTACTTTAAATTTTAAATTGCAGTTATTACATAGAGGTGCCTCAAATGGCTTAACTTTATAATTTTCTTTAGTATACTTCTGCTTACAGTAATAACAACATTTAGATTTATTGAACTCTTTTCTCTGACTTTTTGTTAATGGTAACTCGTTATTTTCTTTGTATATGATCGATATGTGTTTAGCTTCTTTTGTTAATAGTCTTATAATTTTTTTATCAGCTTTTTTACCTCCATACAAAACAGGATTGGTTTTACTTCCATCGCTCTTTACTACATAATAACAAAATCCAGATGGCTTATGCTGTTGATATTTCTTCGTATATGATTCATTATCTGGATAACATTCTTGACAACTCATAACTTTATGTAACAAGCATTCAAAATCAGCATACGTCACAAATGGCTTTTTCATTGTGTATTGGTAGTTTTTAAATTCAACGTATTTACCTTCTTCAGGCATTATTATTTTTACTGGCTCATTTGACGAACAATCTTGCTCATGTTTATTTAAAGCGTCTTGGGAGTAAAAGTATAACAAGCATGTATCACATAAATATTTTCGAGCTCTCTTTTTAGTTAACTGTTCACATACTAGTCTGCCTAAATCCTTAATCCAACAATAGTGTGTTTTAACTTGTCTTTCATTTTGTTCTTTTATATATATTAAATCGACATGATATTCTTTCATGTTTTGTGTGTTATGTAGTATATAAATTGAATAGTCTTTATCATACACATAGACATTTATAGAAATATTAAGTAATTTTTCAACTCTTGGAATATCGCTTAGTTTTACAGGAAAATGAATATTTTTCAGTTTAGATTCTAAGTTTAACAAAAGTTAATTATATCTTGGTACTCGTTCAGGATGTGAATTTGTAGGATATAAGGCTCTGCATAATGAATATAAGAAACATTTTTCAACTTCATTCTTTACATTATTACTGTCTTTTTGTTTTGAATTGGTTTAGGTAATTCTATGTATGTTGATCCTCTATATGGTGTATATTTGAAGATTGCTAATTGTAAAAAGTTAATGTTTATAAAAGCCCAGCCAGAACCTCTAGCTTGGAACTCATCTATTCTTGTTCTTAATCTTTGTTTCATCTTAGTTATTTCTTCTTTTAAATTACTTGATTGATATATTTCCTGATTTTCAGTGTTAAAATAGAAGTTTTGAGTTTCTTCACCTCTCTTATATGTATACACGACTCCAAAAGTGCATTACCACCTGCAATTCTCGTTTTAATGCAATAGCAGACAACCCAAAAAGCTCGGCGGTTGGGTTGGTTCCGAATTCGAAAGGCGTTGGACCAAACCTCAATTTTGTTAAAAATATATCAGTGTGGCAAACTGAAAAATAAGGAAATAAAACAAATTGTTAAGAATGACAATTTTATTATCGTGACGGAGTTGGATGGCATCAAAAGTTACAAAATGATCTTACTTAAGCAGTTCAAAAAGATGAATGGCAAAAGACACATATCAGAAAAAAACATTTCTCTCCTTCTCTCCCCCAAAAAGAGAATTTTAAAAAAGAAAAAGTTACATAAAGTAAAGGTTTAATATAAAAGACTCACCCAAAATTTTGAAAATTGACACGCGAAAGGCAAGAATAACTGAACCCAAGTGAATAAAATTGTGCACAGATATTGCAGACGTAAAATGTGGGAATACAGGCTTCATATTTTCCTGAAAAAAAAAAAAACGGTAGGGTGGGGCACGGACCCCTCCAAACCCTTGATCACGAGATATCAAAAATGCTTGTAACAGTATGTCAGATGTGTGTAAAGGACATGAAGAATTGTAAAGAAACTTTTTCTATGGACAACACGTAAAAAATAAAGGAATACGAGGTTTTAATTGTCTGCAGAAAACAGTTTTAGGGGGCAAAAGTCCCAACGAAAAATTTTGAAATTTGACGTCCGAAAGGTAAGAAGAAGTGAACCGAGCTGAATGAAATTCTGCACAGATATTATAGACATAAAATGAGGGAATACGGGTTTCTTATTTTCCTTTAAAAAACGGCTGGGTAGGGCGCGGACTCCTCCAAACATTTGATCATGAAATATCAAAAGTACTAGTAACAAATGTCAGATGGGTGTAAAGGACATGAAGAATTACAACGAAACTTTTTGTATGGACAATACGCAGAAAATAAAGGAATACTTTCTTTTTATTTTCCGCGGAAAGAGTTTTATAGGGTAAAAGAACCCACCCCAAAATTTTAAAGTTGACGCGAGAAAAATAAGAAGAAGTGAACCGAAGTGAGTGAAATATTGCACAGATGTCGTAGGTTTAAAATAAGGAAATACGGGTTTCGTATTTTCCTGCAAAAAAAGGTTCGGTGAGGCACGGACCCCTCCAAACATTTGATCACGAAATATCAAAAGTGCTAGTAACAGTATGTGAGATGTGTCTAAAGAACATGAAGAATTGCAACGAAACTTAATGTATGGATAATATGCGAAAAACATACGAATACTGTTTTTTTATTTTCTGCGTAAAAATGGTTTTAGGGGGAAAGCACCCACCCAAAATTTTGAAAGTTGACGAACGAAAAGCAAGGACAAGGGAATCGAAATAAATGAACTTGTGCACACATATTGTAGACGTAAAATGAGTGAATACGGGTTTCGTGTTTTTCTGGAAAAAACTGTTGGAAAGGGCACGAACCCTTCCAAAGTTTTGATCACGAAATATCAAAAGTACTAGTAACAGTGAAGTGTGTGTAAAGGAAATGAAGAATTGCAACAAAACATTTTGTATGGAAAATAACCATAAAATAAATCAATACGAGTTTCTTATTTCCTGCGGAAAAATTGTTTTAGGGGTCAAAGGCTCCCACCCAAAATTTTGAAAGTTGACACCCGAAAGACAAGAAAAAATGAGCCGGAGTGAATGAAATTTGCACAAGTAGTGCAGACGTAAAATGAGGATAAGGGTTTCATATTTTCTTAGAGAAAACAGTTAGGTGGGGCGCCGACCCTCCCAAACGTTTGATAACGAAAAATCAAAAATACTATTAATAGTATGTGAGATGTGTGTAAAGGAAATGAAGACTTTCAACGAAACTTTTTGTATGGGAAATGCGCTGAAAACAAAAAAATACGGGTTTTTCATTTTTGCGGAAAAATGGTTTTATGGGGCAAAAGGCCCCACCCCAAAATTTTGAAATTTGGCACCGAATGGGAAGAAAAAGTGAACCGAAGTGAATAAAATTTTGCGCAGATATTGTAGACATAAAATGAGGGTATACGGGTTTCGCATTTACCTAAAAAAAAAAAAAAAACGGCTAAGTGTGGCACGGACTCCTCCGAATCTTTGATCACGAAATAACATAAGCGCTAGTAACAGTATGACAGATGTCTGTAAAGGACATGAAGAATTGCAACGAAACATTGTGTATGGAGAATACGCAAAAAGAAAATGAATACTTGTTTCTTATTTTATACGGAAAAATTATTTTATGGGCAAAAGAACCCACCCCAAAATTTTGAAAGTTGATGCCCGAAAGGTCAGAAGAATTGAGCCGAAGTGAACGAAATTGTGCACAGATATTGTAGACATAAAATGGGGGAGTATGGATTTCGTATTTTCCTTGAGAAAACGGAAGCGTGGGGTGCCGACCTCTCCAAACCTTTGATCACGAAATATCGAAAGTACTATTAATGGTATGTCAGATGTGTGTAAAGGACATGAAGAATTCCAAAGAAACATTTCGTATCGACAATACGCAAAAAATAAAGGAATACGGGTTTTTTTATGTTCTGCGGGAAAACGGTTTTAAAGGCTATAGCCCCACCCAAACTTTTGAAAGTTGAAGCCCGAAAGGCAAGAAGAAGTGAGCCGAAGTGAATTAAATTGTGCACAGATACTGCAGACGTAAAATGAGGATACGGGTTTCGTATTGTCCTGGGGAAAACGGTCCCGTAGTGCGCCAACCCCTCCAAACCTTTGATCACCAAATATCAAAAGTACTAGTAACAGTATCTGAGATGTGTGTAAAGGACATGAAGAATTGCAACATATCTTTTTGTATGGACAATACGCAAAAAATAAAGGAATACGGGTTTATTATTTTCTGCGGAAAGACTGTTTTATGGGGCAAAACAACCCACCCCAAAATTTTAAATTTGAAGCTGGAAAGGTCAGAACAAGTGAACCGAAGTGAGTGAAATATTGCACAGATATTGAAGGCTTAAAACGAGGGAATACGGGTTTCGTATTTTCCTGGAAAAAGGGGTTGGGTGAGGCACGGACTCCTTCAAACATTTTGATCACGAAATATCAAAAGTACTAGTAACAGTATTTGAGATATGTGTAAAGGACACGAAGAATTGCAACATAACTTTTTGTATGGACAATACGCAAAAAATAAAGGAATATGAGTTTCTAATGTTCTGCGAAAAACGGTTTTAGGGGGCAAAAGACCCCATCCAAAATTTTAAAAGTTGACGCCCGAGAGGTAAAAAGACATTAGCCGAGGTAAATGAAATTCTGCACAGATATTACAGACGTAAAATGAGGATATGAGTTTCGTATTTTGCTGAAGAAAAAGGTTGGGTGAGACACCGACCCCTCCAAACCTTTGATCACGAAATATCAAAAGGCTAGTAACAGTATGTCAGATGTGTGTAAAGAACTTGAAGAATTGCAACGAAACATTGTGTATGCAAAATAACCAAAAAATAAATGAATACTGGTTTCTTATTTTCTGCGGAAAACTGTTTTAGGGGTCAAAACCTCTCACCCAAAATTTTGAAGTTGACACCCGAAAGAAAAGAAGAAATGAGCCGAAGTAAATGAAATTTGCACATATATTGCAGACAGAAAATGAGGTTACGGGTTTCGTATTTTTCTAGAGAAAACAGTCGGGTGGAGCGCTGACCTTTCCAAACGTTTGATAACGAAAAATCAAAAGTGCTACTAACAGTATGTCAAATGTGTGTATAGGACATGAAGAATTGCACCGAAACTTTTGTATGGACAATGCACTGAAAACAAAGGAATACGGGTTTTTTATTTTTGCGGAAAAACGGTTTTATGGGGCAAAAGACCCCATCCCAAAGTTTTGAAATTTGACGCCAAAAAGTAAGAAAAAGTAAACGGAAGTGAATGAAATTTTGCACAAATATTGTAGACATAAAACGAGGGAATACGAGTTTCGTATTTACCTAAAAAAAACGGTTAGTTGGGGCCCGGACTCTTCTGAACCTTTGATCACGAAATATCAAGAGTGCTAGTAACAGATTGTCAGGTGTGTGTGAAGCCCACCAAGAATTCCAAAGAAACTTTCTGTATGGACAATACGCAAAAAATAAAGGAATACGTTTTTTTATTTTCTGCGGAGAAACGGTTGTAGGGGGCAAAAGAACCCACCCAAAGTTTTGAAAGTTGATGCCCGAAAGGCAAGAAGAAGTGAGGCGAAGTGAATTAAATTGTGCACAGATATTGTAGACATAAAATTAGGGAATACGAGTTTCGTATTTTCCTGGGGAAAACGGAAGCGTGGGGCGCCGATCCCTCCAAACCTTTGATCACGAAATATGAAAAGTACTAGTATGTCAAATGTGTGTAAAGGACATGAAGAATTGCAACACAACCTTTTGTATGGACAATACGCAAAAAATAAAGGAATACGGGTTTTTTATGATCTGCGGGAAAACGGTTTTAGGCGGCAAGAGACCCACCCAAAATTTTAAAAGTTGACGTCCGAAAGACGCGAAGAAGTGAACCAAATTGAATTAAATATTGCACAGATATTGTAGGTTTAAATTGAGGGAAACGGGTTTCGTATTTTCCTGAGAAAAACGGTTAGGGGGCTCGGACCCCTCCAAACCTTTGATCACGAAATATCAAAAATGCTGGTAACAGTATGTCCTATGTGTGTAAAAGCCACGAAGAATTCCAACGAAACTTTTTGTATGGACAAATACGCAAAAAAATAAAGGAATGCTTTTTTATTTTCTGCAGAAAAACAGTTTTATGAGGCAAAAGAGCCCACACCAAACTTTTGAAAGTTGACTCCCGAAAGGTACATGTTGTCTCAAAGGTCGAGGGCATTCTTTATTGCTATTTTAAGGAAAAAATTTTGTAATTCCATCTTCGGGTATCTTCGGGAAAAAGTAAACCAGGTTCGAACCTCGAAGTCAAGCTTTGCAGTCGAGAGAAATTTTGCAGATGTTTTTTTCTTCTTTTAAATATAATAAGACTTGTTATTAATTGTATAAAAAAGCAACATTGATTGAAATACTTAATAGTTCAATTTCAAAATTTTGTATTAATATCAGCACATGCCTGTTTGTCATTTAGCTCTCCATACGTAGTGAAACATTTAGATACATAAACGAATTTTTCCATATGTGAAAGAATGCAGAAAATTAAGACATAGAACACAATTCTCGTCAGTACTAAAATAAAAGTCAAAATGGAACAAAAACAGCGTTTGCATTGGATATGAATCAGAGCCCTGCACGGGCTGGACGTGTCCTGTTACGCCCGGACACAAATGCTATAGGGCCGAACCGGGCGCACGTATTTCCGGGTTGGAACCGGGCACTCAAGGACGGATTGGAAACTAATGTTGTCATTATTTCCCTTAAATGTCCTCCACTACCCCTGCCTTTGCCGTGTTCGTACGGTCTTACTGTCAGTCTATGTTAATCGTAGTGTGTTTGGGAAACTGACTCTTTATTCAAGACTGCAAAGTACTGTAATACTACTAATATTACTACTACTTCTATTATTACTACTACGACCACAGTTAATACTACTGTAACTACTGCGATTTCGCGTCAGAGTTGACATGTCTGGTGGTACAGAATTTACCTTCTAAGTACAGTATTTTATAACAAGACTTGTCAAACAGGGTGAAATATCCCTATTTTCATTTTCCAACCATTTTTGACCATAAATCGACTTTTGCGAGGTGACAAAGGAAGATACGACAGAAGGAAAACAAAGTTATTGTAGAAGCATTATCATCAATATTTTGCATTCCAAAATACGGAATGTTACTTAAAAAACATAACTTTAAAAGAAATATCTACTAAAATGAAAGAACAATCATGGCATTTTAGGCGTGTGCGTAACAGTAATATACAAAATAAATAAATAAATATTACAATACTTTTGAGGGTCTAGATCATTTAGATTAGATATTGGTATTCCAAAGGTAAACAAATGAAGTGTTTTTTTCTTTTGACTGAAAACGTGATTTTGAATTATATATATATATATATATATATATATATATATATATATATATATATATATATATATATATATATATATATATATATATATATATATATATACAGACTGTTATACAATTCGTGTAATTTTCTACAGCACTGGGAGAAGATGAAGTTTTCACACCATTAATATAAAATTTGGCACTCTTATTGACAAATATCTGAATTTTTCGAATTTCTAAAGGAAATAGAAGAAAATTAATGTTTAGCCCCCCTTTTGGAAGTGTAAACACAGAAGTTCATTTTCCTTATGGGAGGTTCAATGTTAAATTTTGGATGCAGTTTTCTCCAATAATTATTCGTAAAGATTTTGGAGCAAATGCGTTGTATTTGTTTCGAAATGCAAAAACACTCATTCACAAAGCAAGTAAAGCCGTCTCAAACATTATTTTGGGAATGCCCCCCTTTGGGGGGCAAGGGCCGTAAAAAGCTGGTGGGTGATGTGTTACCAAATCCCAAAATTTATTTTCGGAGTGCCAGTAAACGTCAGATTAATCACGAATGTCACATAATTAATGCTCCAATGCTCCTTATATGTAAGAGTGACTGATAATGGGGCTACAGCCCCCTTTCAAAAGTAAGAAAATCACCAGAAATGTCCTTAGTAGGGACATACGAGAAGATGTTTTTGTTAATTAGTGTGAAATTTGGCGTCGTTGTAGCAAAAGAGTATGCATTTTTGAAATCTGGAATGCTATTTTGGTAACGCACCGCCTTAGGGGGGCACAGGGGACGAAGCATTAGATGATGTACCTTTATAAAAATTCAAAATTTTGTTCCGGAAATGCCAGTGAGCGTCAGAATTTTCACAAATGTCACAGAATTAATATTCTAATGCTCCTTGCATGTGCCAGTAACTTATGTGGGGCTATAACCCTCTTTCATAAAATATCCCCATAATTCTTCAATTTATTTTAGGGGACCTTTGTGCTGCCTCTGTACCATATCGGGTTGTGCATTAATGGAAGCCATGGCTAAAAATAATATACATTTCCTTTCCCCCGACTTCGATCCGACATTTTGTTCTCGAGTTACGGCTGTTTTGGGCATTTTTTCCGACTGGTTTTTGGCTGGTCATAGCGCCAAAAGGAAGCATTGTGCACCCAGGTTGTCTTATCATGGTGTCAGGAATGAGCTCTCTAACGTTGTAAGTGTTGTTTTGAAACACTCTCTATATTTCTATCCTGTTTCTGATTAGCTTCTCTTTGCCAATCAATTTCCAGTATTCCCAAAATAAACCAAAAGTGAACTAAATTCACTAAATCGCCTTCCCCCTATGCTTTCTTCTTGTATAGTACTTATTATATATTTATATTGTAATTGACAGAGATTGCCAATATTGATTGAAATATCTGGTTTTAATTCTATTAGAGGAATTCCCTCTTCAGTACAGAAATTCCCTGCTTGCATCCTACCACCATTTTAGGCGAGATGGGATTAAGTAAGATGGAAATTCCCATCTGGCCTAAAATGGTAGACATTCTCATTTTGTAGATATAAGTGGCTGATAAATCGTTAGGCGAGGTGGGATTAGGCTAGATGGGATGGAATCATCTGAAAAGGTAGGGGTACGGTAGGTAGCGGCATGACGTCACGCCGTCCCCCATGCGTATCTTTGCCCATTGTAATTGCTTAGGAAGTGGGAGGACGCCATACACAGTTTTTTGGAGGTGGGGATAGGGTCCCCCGCGTTCCCACGCACTTTAACCCCTGCTGCTAAGTATTAATTGCTGTGAGGACTAACGAGAAATATTATGTGATAATAATAATAATAATAATAATAATAATAATAATAATAATAATAATAATAATAATAATAATAATAATAATAATAATAATAATAATAAAGTATCTGAATGATACAGATATTTTTTCAACTTTTATTACAATTGCTATGGGTTCCCATGAATCTGGTTATATTGTTTTTGTAAGGAATAAAGAGGCTTCAAACAACAATATGATTTGTATAAAAGAAAAAAAGCCTTATCAGTTGCAAGAACTGACAAGTGGCCTTGTGTCTGTTTTTTTAAACACAATGTTACGAGGCACAGAAGCCACCACGCCTGCGGTGTGCTTGCTTTTTTGCCTCAGGCAACTTCAGTACTAAAATTAAGACTTTGCTTCAGGCAGACAGTACTAAAATTCTGTCAATTTATGTGTAGCTATCAGCAACCAGACAGGTTCTTTGAAACGCTGAATTTTACAAGAAAGATTTTGTTCATCGGATAGGAAACGAACGAAGCCCTACGTACGTTGTAATCCCTTCCCCTCTTTTGCACACTGTGTGAAATTTAACTTGTATACTGTAGTAAGTTACAGAAAAGAGAATGCTAGTTTTTAAAAAATGACATTATCGAATAAGATTGACCATTATTACAATATATTCAAGATGAAAAATATTCTTTTAACAGTCATCGTACTTAGTTGTCTGCACTGAAATTCCCATAATGTGCTTTCTTCTTTTCTAATATGAGCTCCGAGCTTCTTCGTGGCTAAGTGGTTAGCGTACGTGCCTTGGCGTGAGAGACCTGGGTTCGATTCCGGTGAGAGCTCATGTAGTTCGGGTTTGTCAATTAATCAGTAGGTCCCGTCTTATATAGCCTCGCTGCTGAAAGGGACGACAAAATCAACTCAACTCATATTGAGCACCATAGGAGATATAACTCCGAGGTGAATTTTGTCCCTGGAGAACCTCCCAAAATCATCAACGGTACGAAATATGTCTGCAATGCAACATGTCCATCATTTCCAACTCTATGCTCTGTGATCTAGTTTGCTTTTCATGGTTTCAGTAAATTAGACAGACAAAAGGAAGAATAGAGGCTTTCTTCCAGAAAATTGTGTTCGAGGGTGGGGGGTCACACAGGCTCGTATCCACGGGGAGTCTAGGGGGCCGGGCTCACCAAAAATTTTTACATTAGAATGATTTATGAGCATTAAAGTAGTCACCCATAAGGATTTTTTTGTTTTAGGATGATACCAGATTCGACTCCTGGTGTAAGCTCAACTTTCAGTATTGTGTCATTTGCAGGTCTCGTCTCATACAGATTCGTTGAAAAACCTCTAAACATGTGCTATGACTAGTATGCGAACTAAAGTTTTTTTAGCAAAAGAGAGAGAAATTCCTTGCTTTAGACTCTGCCCTGTAATCCAGTTTTTCTGGAGGCGAGATAGTATGGTTGGGAACGACCTATCAGATTCAAGTTCCGAACCCACATATAAAAGACCTTCCTTTATAACCTTGGTGTTGTATAAAGACGAAAAACAAAAATATACTGATAGCTCCAGTAATAGATATTATAGCAAAGAGATTTAAGAAATAGGTGGTTTTGAAATAGAGAAAGGACAGTACCTGAGCTTTATTAGTATTACTAGCATATATTACCCGCTTTGCTAAGTTAAAATGAAAATTTTAAACCACAACTCCGTCTTTCATGTGTTTAGTATCCGTGAAATATGCTGTTTTCGTTTTTAATGGTATCGATTTAAACAGCATCGGAAAGATCATTGATCATCTCGGCGACCCCAAAAATCATGGATTCAACACCAATAATGGCCATTTTCGGTCATTTATATATATATTTCCTCCTCCCCTATGTTGCGGGCCATGGCAAGGAAAGTGTCACTGTTCATCTCAGCGACGCCCCACAAATGTGGATTCAGCACTAATTAACGGTCATTTTCCATTATCTTTAAATGTCTCTTCCTCCCTTTCCCTCAAGTTGTGGGGTTGAATTTGAATTTAAACATGATCGAAAGTACCACTGCTCATCTAAGCGACCCAGAAAACTATAAATTTGACACTGATAGTGGCCATTATCGATCATTTTATGTATCACTTTCTCCCCTTCCCGCAAGTGGCGGAGCTGATTTTGCATTTAAACCGGATCGAAGATGTCACAGTTCATCAGAATGATCCCGAAAACTATGGATTAGGCACTAACATTGGTTATTTTCGATTATTATTATTATATATAGCTCCCCCTCTCCCGTGCTGCGGCAAACGAAATCACAATTGTCACTCTTAATCTCAGCTACTCCTAAAACTATTGATTCGACACTAATATTACTCAGTTTCGATCATTTTTAAACGTTTATCCCCCTCTCCTTCATTGTACCCTCCCCCTTCCTAACTATTAGGGCTGAACTTGGATTGAAACAGCATCAGAAGTGTTACTGTTTCTCTCATCGGGCACGAAAACTATGGATTCAACATTAATATCGGTCATTTTTGATCATTTTTAAATTTCTCTCCCTCTCGCCCTCCCCTACGCTGTTTCGTCAAAGTAAATAGCCTAAAGTGATCCCTGCCCCTATACTCATGTATATTGAAAATTTGATTTAGATCGGTCGGGTGGTTCAAGAGTGATGAAGTCACAGAGACAGACATTTTTATTTTTATTATTTTTATATATATCTGCCCCCTCTCCCTCCCCTACGTTGGCTCCTCAAAGTAAAATGATAAAAAAACACCCAAGGCCCGACCCTCATATTTGTTGAAAATTAGATCGAGATTGGTTGGGTGGTTCAAAATTTATAAGGTTTTATTAGTTTCTATTTATACGTTCCCCCTCCCCCCTAGGATGTACCGTTAAAGTAAAATTACAAAAATGTTTCCAGATCCAAACCTCATATATCTTGAAAATTTGATTGCGATCGGTCGGATATTCAAGATATAGTTCAAGAGTTATTAAGTTACAAAAATAGTGGCTTTCAGTCTTATATAAATTGATTTTTATATATATCTCTCCTCCTTCTCCGCCCCCACGTTACTTCGTCAAATTTAAATAACACGATCCCATTCCTGAGTCTCATCTATGTTGAAAAATTGATCAAGATTGGTCGAGTGGTTCAGGAATTATTAAATTTTATTTATTTTTACACCCACCCCCCTAAGTTGTACCATCAAAGTGAATAGCCTAAAACCAGCCCAGCCGTAAAATTCATCCATGTTTCAAATTTGATTAAGATCAGTGGGGCGGTTCGGGAGATTTATAGTCACAAACATAGTGTTTCTCAATTATATATATATATATATATATATATATATATATATATATATTAGTAGTGTCGAATCTAGATTTTTCCTATGGGGGCAGCGTAAAATTTTGCGGCACATTCCACCAGCCCCCCTTCCAACAGAACGGCGAATATCCATCGTTTTTACCACTAGCAATCCTCTACATTGAGACTTTTCCCAAATAGGCAGTACTGGCTTCGATAGAAGAAAAAAAGAGTTTGAAGGGCCGGACAGTGAAGAGAAGAGTGGCAGTGTTGGGCAAATTTCAATTGAATTGACAATTAACAATTAATCTGTAAATTTAACTGTTAATTGCAATTGACAACGGAAGTAAGTAATGGTTAATTGTTAATTGCAGTTGCCCATTAATAAAGGAGAATCAATTGCAATTAATCAATCGATTGAAAGAAATTGCAGTGGAAAGTAATTGCAATTGAATTCAGTCATTCAATTGCAATTGAAATTAATTAGCAATTAATTCAATTGCAATTTTTGATTTCCACAGCAATTACTTTCAATTAATTGACCAATTGCAATTGATTTTCACTGATTAATTTTCAACACTGTAGTTCAGAGAGAGTGTGGGGCAATGAAAACTTTAGCCACGACCAACTGACCCACCACCCATCGTGACCCATGACCCACCGTGACCCACTCTGTCCCACCACCCACCATGAACCACTGTCACACACTGTGACCCAAGACGCACCGAAACCCATTGTCATCATCTCTGACCCATGAATCATGCCCTCTTCTCTACTGACTAAAGAGTTTAAACTTGTAATAAAACAAGGCTATGAAATTAACACTCATTGGATTTTGAATTTCTACGATCAATCACTCAAGCACCGCTCTATTACAATAACGGTGGATCTGACCTTTCTAATATAAATAAAATAGAGTTTGCTTGAGTGTCTGTCTCTCTATCTGTGTGCGGCCCGTGGACCAGACGAGTGGACGAAAGTTTTCAAAATTTGGTCGCGGGTAGCTTGGTCTAGGCCACAGATCAAGACGAAGAGTTTTTTTCCCAACCGGGACCGGCCTGGGAACCAGACAATTTGGCCGAGAGTTACCAAATTTTGGACACGGATACCTTTGTTCAGGTCCCAGACCAAGGTGAAGCGCTTTTGACTAAATTCGAACCAGGAGGGTCTCAGGAGGGCGTTAACCCAGACATGTAAAAGTAGTAGAAAATGACCGATATTAGTGTCGATTTCATAGTTTTCGCGGTCGCTGAGATCAATGGTGATACTTTCATTAGCGATGATTTTCTAATTCAGCCACCATTGTATGTGGGCCGGGAGTCACCGGGGTGGAGAATTGCGAGACATGTAAAAATAATGGAAAATGACCGATATTAGTCTCAAATCAATAGTTTTCACTGTCGCTGAGATGATTGGTGATACTCACACAGGCGTTGACTTCCAAATACTGCCCCATCGGCTACTGGCCAGAGGCATGTTTTTTTTTCTAAATTGGAACCAGAGGATCATAGGGGCTTTTATCGGAATATGTAAAAGTAGTAGAAAATGGCAGATTTTAGTGTCACATTCATAGTTTTCGCGGTATCGGCTGGAGGCCAGAGGCGATTTTTTCACAATTCGAACCAAGAGGGTCTCAGGGGGCGTTTACCGGGACATGTAAAAGTAGTAGAAAATGACCGATATTTGTGTCGAATCCATATTTATCGGGATTGCTCAGATGTATAGTGACAACCCCGATAGTGTTTACGTTCAAATTCAGCCCCCATCGGCCTTCCCAATGAAAACACATGTATATATATTATTTTGTTTTCCATGTAGTTAACATTAATGTCATAGTAGATTAAATGATAAAATTCGAATTAGTAATTCTGTTTTACATTGCTCCATACATACACTGGAGCAAATCCCGGGGGGATGAAGGGGACATGTCCCCTCCAATCTTGGAACTGGGGAGATTGTCCTCCCCAATAATCCGATTTGAAATATGTTTTTTGGGAGAGAAATTTGATTATTTGTGTCCGATTGCTAGAAAGGAAAGTGAGATGAAATTAATGTCCACTCAGAATAAGCCTCAAATCTGCCCGCCTCCCAATGTTGAAGACAATTCTTCTCCCCTGATCCTCTACAGCATTGTTTCTCGGCTACAGAAATATTTTGAACATCGCTATATATGTATATATATAATATGGGAACGATCTTACCCGTCCCCCCCCCTAATGTTGAAGACAGATTTGCGCTGTTGCACACATACCTGTCGTTTCTCGTTTCTTTTTGTCCATGAACTCAAAATCCTGGACAAGGCTTGCATAAATTTCTCGCCGTGCTTTTTGCTTTTCAATCCTGTCCTTGAAAGAGTCTGTTATCTTATCCCATATGCAAAGTCTACATTCCACAAGTTCAATAACGGTTAAAATATCGAATGGAAAAATTTCTGCCATCTCAAAAAATCTAAGGAAAACTAGAAAGGTAAGAATGCAATAATACACAACCTTTTGATCCATTCACTGTAGCTAAAATGCAGATCTCTATCAGGGGGTCGATCCCGGTACAAAGGGGAGAGGGAAAACTTGGATACATAGCTTTGGTCTTTGTTTTTAATTGCCATTCTACACATTATTTTTTAAAATGGGAGATTTGGGATAGTTTTGGAAGTGAGAGAAAAAATCTGTAACAAGTGAAGCATGAAGTCACATCCCTATTGTTGAGATCACAATCAAGAAAATGCCAAGTGAGTAACTTGTCCTTGGAGCTTGGGAAAGAGTGTTTGATTGTGTTGGTTTCGTTTCAAAATAATAATTCTACTTTGACTTGTCAAAAAATATTGTATTCAATCACTGCTTATTGAGTGGAACCGGGGAAAGTGATCTGCACACAATTCTAATGAAAATAAAAGGAAGTAATAATAATCAGGATTTTTTTCCATATGCTTATGTTCACAGTGTATCAAAATTTAAAAATTACGCTTAAATTAATTTCCAGAATGTATTGAAATTTAAATGCATTAATAGATTAAAAAATATACCATTAAAGAGTGTGTGTGAGAGAGACAGAGAGAGAGAGAGACAGAGAGAGAAAGAACAAAAATTAAAAATTAGTGGAAAATAATCAAGAACTTGGTTATCTAAATTTTCTATATTCTATTTGGTAATAGCTATTTAGAGGGAAACCAGTACTCTTCAAACTTCCCACATTTTATACTTATTTAATAAAGGGAATTAGCTACTCCAAAACAGAGACTGTAAAAAAATAATAAGCTGTTCCGAAGTTGTTTATAGGACAAGACAATAATAATATTATTATACAATTATAATAGAAAAAAATGGAAACAACAAAATTCCAAAGACAAGAAACGAAACAAAAATACACAGCGCCTTGTCACTCACTCTCTTCATCTAACCCACTGGCCGGCCGACATTATCGGCCACATGTGCATCCAATCATAAGAAAACATTGCCACCGACAAAATCGGTGTCGGCGATACCGCCGACATTATCTGGGGCTTGGATGACAGCATCTGAGTGTCGTAGGATCGGCCGATAATATCGGTGGCGTGTGTAAGCTACGATTTGAGTACATTGAAGTCGATTTCACCGCCGACATTATCGATGCTTCCACCGATATTATCGTTGCCGTGTGCAAACGCACTAAGACTTCTCTTTGATCTGTGTGTAAACTTTTGTCAGTTGATACAAAAAATAAGTGAGTTTGTTCTACGCTCTACAGTTCGAAACTGATTTTATAAGATGAACAGACTCCCCACACTTGAAAACAACATAGACAGATTTTCTGAAACTTTCGTACGTTGTTAGCTGCAATATTCCTGTACAGGTAATTATTCGCGGAGATGTTTACATAGAATCAAAAAAATCTTTACGATCTATGAAGAGAAAGAAAACAGAAATTGTTCTTATTTACTGTCAATCTGCATTCCATCGGTTTTTTTTTTCTCCGCGGACAATCCTAAGTTCACGCACGTGACCTAGCGAGGGAAGAGAGAGAAAGAAATCTACCTGGTTAGATTCCTATCTGCTGTTCTGCACTGTTGCAAAATGCAGCCAATATCTTAAACAGCTTTTAAATGGAAGAAAATTAATTTTTAATTAGCGCGCTATAATATACCTTAGCAAGAAAAAGTAAAAGTGAACAATCAATATTAATACTAATAAACATTTGGCCGAATTTTGAACTCTATAAAATAAATAGTTTTTATAAAAGTTTGGAAAGAAATATGCTGTTATTATATAGGTATATTAGGGATGACCAAAAATTTTCGGATCCAGATATCCCGGATCCAGTGAGATCCGCATCCGGATCTTGCCGGATCCGGACCTAGATCCGGATCTCGGATCTGGATCCGAAATTCGAATCTCAGATCTTGATTCGTATCCAAACCTACATCTGAAATTGTGATCTTATAAAATTGAATATCTAAAATTCGTTAAAACTTTTTTCGGATTCACTGATATAGTAGGTTGCTGTGCTTTTATATGTTTCCGTAACACGTTTGTGCTACCTTTGTTCTTTATTTTATTTTAACCTTGCAATATTTACATGCACTTTCTGTCGAAGTCACTTTAATAAAATGTTTCCAAGTTTGATTTCTTCCCATTTCAGAGTATAGTGAACTGTCTGAAAACTGATGTAAATGGTAACAAATTCTTCTGTTTAGCTCCTCTTCGAAACTTAATGTTAGCTTCACATTGATAATATTTATTTTATTCTTAGAAAATAAACTTTCTCCTTTTCTCATATACAAATGAAATATCTTTTAGATAAGGCCCTTTTAATCGCAAGAATACTAAACAAAACAAATTCTTTATTAATAGTAGTTTCTGACTCACTAGAGTCCAACCATCAACAAATGTAATAATGAATATCTTTCATTCGAAGGTATATACAACAAAAAATATAGACTGGTTGGCGTGGAACAACAGTAGATTTTTAAACACACACGAGAATTTCAGGAGAGCGATATGGTTGTGTTCGTTGTATGACTTTATTACCTAACTTATGGCTTGCCCTTCTGAGGTCGGTCGTTTATTGAAGGAGTAAATATAAAAGAGATTTCTATTATTTTTTCTTCATCCTCCATGTTTCTTTAAACATACATTGCAGGAGGTAACCAAAACATATCCATGCGTCGTATCATTGAAGCGTTTTGTGTTTTGTATATTAAAGTGTTCAAAAATGTTTAACATATTCGCATTTGTTCATGTGATCTCAGGTTCAATTCTCGGTGGGAACATACATGAGAAAATTGAAAGCTGAAACAATATGAAAATAGTATTTAAAAGTCAGGAAATTGATATTAAAACTTTAGCTATATATTGGGACTGTAAGGCTGTAGTTAAATTAACCCACACGTTTCGTGAAGATATATTACGTCGTTATTGTTTTTTCACTATAAGCTACCAGATACATCCTCAGAGGCTACTTTATACTGTAGTAATCAACAGATGAAAACATTGGAAAAGGAATGGAAGGAAGGTGTCCAGAGCCTTAGATCAAAGTACTAACC
Organism: Thermobia domestica; assembly: GCF_964235325.1. Lineage (NCBI taxonomy): Eukaryota > Metazoa > Arthropoda > Insecta > Zygentoma > Lepismatidae > Thermobia > Thermobia domestica. Next base: position 142,865,252 of record NC_137463.1, read on the forward strand.
TAGCATTTGCCCAGTATAACTGAGAAACAACCCTGGAAAATCCTCAGTCAGGATGGCTGGTTTCCGAATTCGAATCCGGTATTATCCAATTGCGAAGCAAGAATTATAACAAGTAGCCTGAGCTCGCTCCGTATTATCATTACAGTGAAACCTCTGAATAACGGACACCAACGGGACATGAATTTTTGTCCGCTATTGAGAGGTGTCCGTTACAGAGAGGTTACAGAAATTTAATTTCTCACAATGGTAATTGTATACAGTAATATATAGTAAATGCATTATGTATGAGCGTAGATACGGAAAATTCAATATGAAAATACTCTATTTAGTAAGTATTTGAATTACTGGGAGGGATGAAGGAGAAATTCATTTCTGTTAAATATTATTATTACTGGGGAATGTGTTAATATATTCGTTCTTTGGCGGAATGGGTGAAAAGGCAAGTTATTGGAAGTCCATATATTTATTGACCCAGTCCCAATCGCAAAGAATATCCTCTTAGTAAAAGTAAAAAAGAAACCGGGAAAACCCCAAACCCCGACTTGTTCCAGTATCATACGTAAAAGAAAAATTTTGCTTTTCCAAAAAAGTAAGAGAGAAAACATTGCTCGTTGAAAATGTTATTGTAAAACAAACAATATTTTGTTATTTAAGAAATTGACGGGAAAGATGCAAGGCCCAGATGAAAAAGGACTAAATTTGTTAGGGAAGGGAAGATCTATGCATGGAATTTTTGGCCTTACGACTGACCCTGCATGAGTGTTATAACTTCTTGAAGTTTTTCTAGGATTTCCATCATAAAACAGTTTATTGCGGGCATAAACAAAGAAGAATTTCAAGTTCAGCTTGAAGCTGTTCTGTTTGATGGTTCACCAGGTCTAGACTCATGATAGATACACTTGTGGGAAGAAGACTTTTCTGTCTCCTGTAATATATCGCAGACCTGAGAAAAATTCCTGTCCGTTATGAGGGGGTTATTGAAACGTTTGGGTGGATAAAGGACTGTCCGCGTCCGTATCTGAGAGTGTCCGTTAAAGAGTGGGTTTTGTTCCGTAAGAGAACATATAATTTTACCGGGACAAAAAACTCTGTCCGTATTATAGAGGTGTCCGTTATTGAGAGGTGTCCGTTAAGGGAGGTTTCACTGTATTATTATTATTATTTAATTAATGTAATGTTTTAAAATTAGTGCAAATTAAACCGTACTTTATTTATTGCTGATGTTATAGTTAATAAGTCTACATGAGACATCAGTCCGCTATCAAGAAAGAATACTAGAACTGGAATTCAGGAAGCGGGGGTAAAGAGATTAATGAGGATGAGGAAACTATGTACGATGCAAAAAATGAGTAATTATGACTTCGTCACAGATATATTCACTTACATACGTCAATTAGTATTTCTCTGATACAGTGCACTCTTACTTTCTATAGTGGCAGGAAAATGGCCCGCTTTTGTAAACGAACACACTAAGCACGTGGGTATAGGCGCAATGTCCGTGCAAAGAAATATAGGTAAAACTAGAAAAAAATAGGGAAAGCGAGGGGAAATGATAAACCGCCCTTCAACTTAAAAAAAACTTAGAGCTACGAAAGACGCGAGACGAATTTTATTGAAAAGATTGTTCTTCCTTAGTGATTAGTTCTTCTAACTGCGAACGTGAATTAAAAAGAAAACAAGTAGCTAGCTCCGAGTTTCGCAAACTAGTTGAAAAGAAAATATTGGATAAAATTTAATAATAAAGAAGGCATTTATGATAATTAAAACAAACTAAATTCTTGGCACGACAGTCCTTTGGTTCCTACCAGCGGCCTTACGTTCAAAGTGGGGATGTGTAGTCAACGCATCGACACCCGAAGTCCTTATGCCGGCTTTCTAGACTGGAGTCCGCTACCTCTTACTTAAGATAACTCCCCCACGATGCTGGGTCAACATCGAAATTGTTGAGTGCCTCTCCGGAAATTGAACCCATGACCACGGGCACCGAAGGCAGGCTTTCAGTCTTCTATAGACGAAAAGCTATAGTTACCCACATTATCTAATACAGAAATAAGTTCTGATTCTCTAATAGCTGCTGATGGTGATAGTCAAGGTTCACCGAAGCATGAACCCAAACCCAAACTGAGATATTGATGTCACTGGAACGCCTGAAAAGTCATTGTGGGTAAGTGAATTGCCCCGGATGTCCGGAATTGTCAGGATGAAGGGCGATGGTGATGTGAAATGCGGGGCTGTCAGAGGTACAACTTATGATAATTGGATTTATAATCTATGTTGCCATAAACCCTCTTCAAGAACATAACTGTTAATCTTAGCTTTGAAAATGTTACATAAGGAGTTTTATTGCTATTATTAGGTTGCATTAGGAATTATCGGATTTATTTTAACGCTTAATTTTTACATCTCTTCTAATTTACGAATATTTAAATCGCAATTAAACCCTTAAGGTCAATTAGTGATATTTTAAATCATGAAATGAAATGAAATCTTTAAGTTTAACGTCCCGCGGTTATGCCGGTTAGGCTAAACGAGACGGTGATAATGAGAAATGAGTGAAATGGTGGAATGAAGGAAGTGGGAGGAAACGGGAAAACCCCGAGAATACCCACGAGCACGATGTTTGTCCACCAGAAAGTTCACACGGCGCGTGCTGTGATCGAACCAGGGACCCCAATCACCGGAGGTGAACGCTCTACCACGGAGCCACCGCACCCTTCATTTTAAATCATTTCGAACCAACTTTATATATGGTTAGTCTTACTATATTTGAATAATTGAGACCAGACGCAGTCCACAGGCTAAGTCCAAAAGAATCTTGGCCGACCTCCTGATAAACCACGTCTTTCAGAAAGGTGAATTGTGGCAATCCGATACCCACATGAGAAAATCTTCCGTTCAGTGTGAAAGCTTCCATAAGATCCAGCACTCTCATCAGTGAAATGTGCTTTGCTAATTTTTATTCAATGTGAAAGTACCTAACTTTATTGCTAAAAAAATGGCATTTATTTCAAACAAGTCACCATTACAGTTTTCGTATTTAAACACAACACTCATGAAAAGTCATGTTAAAGCGCGACTTGCCCCTGAAAAAGAATATATATCTGTTTTTAGTTTCTCGTGTTCCCCAAAGTACACCCGTACTTAGTGCAAGTGCCTTCCGCTCGCACTACCTAGGTACAAACGGCTACGATCTTGGTACTAGCACTTGTTTCGGTTTCCAGATCTCAAATATTTATCTTTCAGCCTGATTCTATGTATGAATCCGAAATTTCAAATCTAGATAAGGGGCACCAAAATTCATAGTTTATTCTCGGTGCTCATATTGTGATTTACTAAATAATTATTAAATCTAATTGTAAGTTATACATTTGATATTTTGAGCAGACTGAACAAGAAAAATATACGTAAAAACTAGTCAATACTTATCTTAACTGTTTATGTTTCATTAACTTTCAATGAAATAGGTGTATTGAGGAATTTTAAATATTCGTGTTTTGTATTCCGGTTTCAAATATAAATATGTATGTATTTCATCTCGGTCCTGCAACCGGGTGGACCTAGATTCGACATTCGAACTCTCATCCGGATCATATCAGATTATCTTTTAGTTAGGCAAGCATTTAATCTTTAGTGTAGATTGAAGGAGACAAATAGACTTGCCAGTATTCTTCTTAATTTTCTGTTTTCTTCTTCACTGTCAGGAGTTCGTGAAATTTCTTTCGGCGAATTTTTGTATATTCAAGTTTATCACAATTTGGGTGGAATGTGGATTTGGATAAGAATCAAGATCTGAGATCCGAATTTCGAACCCAGATCCGAATTTCGAATCCAGATCCGGATCCAGATCCGAGATTCGAGATCCGGATCCAGAATCGAAATCCGAGATCCGCATCCAGATCCGAGATTCGAGATCCGGACCCAGATCCGAGATCCGGATCCAGATCCGGATCTTCGGATCCGACCAGATCCGGATCCGGCCATCCCTAATATATATAACGTTACCCTCGCGTCCCCCCTCAGTTTTACCCCTACTATATATGAGAATTAACATTTCCCTTTATACTTATTATGGACATAACAAAATGAATACTCAGAACAGTTTTGGTTTTCAAACACTAATGCCAAGAAGCAAGCATATCTCCATGAAACAAGCATATCGTTTTGTTTATTTATTTCTTTCTTGATTCTTCTATGTAGTCGATCGCCTGAAGGCAAAACATCGCACAGCAAACAAGCTCCTTCGACACGTGCCAACGACAGAACGAAAGTCTTGATTTTAGTACTGAAACTACACTCAGGCAAAAAAAGAAAAGCAAAAAGCCCGCACGCTTCTGTGCCTTGTAACATTGTGTTAAAAAAAACAGACACAAGGTCACCTGTCAGACACCTGATAAGACTTTTATACAAATCGTCGTTGTTTGAAGCCTCTTTATTCCTCATAAAAACAATATATCCAGATTCGCGAAAGCTCACAGAGATTGTATTAGAAAGTTAAAAAATATCTTTATCATTCAGATCATTTATTATTATTATTATTAGTATTATTATTATTATTATTATTATTATTAGTAGTAGTAGTAGTAGTAGTAGAATTACCACATAATATTTTTCGTTAGTCCTTACAGCAATTAATACTTAGCAGCAGAGGTAAAAGTGCTTGGGAATGCAGGGGACGCCGTCCCCCACCTCCAAAAAATGTGTACGGCGTCCCCCCAGTTCCTAAGAAATTACAATGGGCAAAGATAGGCATGGGGGACGGCGCGATGTCATGCCGCTACCTACCGTTCCCCTACCTTTTCAGATTCACTTTATCTTTGCTTAGCAGGAAATCGATACAAGAGTTAGTAGGACAGCCACTCTTCATTGATGAAAATCGTAATTTGGCGTTATTAAAAACAATATTTCTGTGTCTAGAGGTAAAAGAGAGGGGACCATGGAAGTTACTATTGCCACGTACAAAAATGAAATCTGTATTCAACACTGACTACGTATAATTCAAGGATTTTTTTTAAAAAAAAGCAAAATGTTTACACCTTTTCAAAAGTAAAATTAAAATAATTACTAAGAAATACATTCATTGAAAAACTCTGGGGTGGCAAGTCCACCGTTTTAAATCCGCTGCAGAGCGTTCGAGTCCAAATTCAAGTAAAGTTAACGCATGGAAGACCCAGGTTCGATTCCCGGTGGGAGTTCATGTGATTCGGATTCGACGTTAATTAGTAGGTCCACGTTTTATATAGCTTCGCTGCTGAAAGGGACTTTAAGCTCAAAATCAACTCAAGAAAAGTTAAAACAATGAGAATGTTTTCTACTGTTTTGTCGTATGCAATTCTGTTAAATAAAACTACATACACTATTTGATAATGGAAGCATCGTCAGAAATACAGTATCCAATAAATAAAACTTTTCACGGAGGGTTTATCTGAAGATACATAGAAATATTGAAAATAGTTTAAAAAGGTGCATAATGCGGAAATACTATTTTATCGCGTATGAACTTAAGGCTTCTAGAACAGCAAGTTCTGACCAGATATTAACACCGCAGAACCAGAATATGATCAAGGGATGAACTAAACCAGCGTTTCCCAACCGGTGTACCGCGGCACAGTGGTCTGCCGCGAATGGGTCGCTGGTGTGCCGCGAGGAAATCGGAACAAAATTATTAATTCTATAGCAATCAAATTGCAAGACATACAGAAAAAGGTATATTTGTATTTCAAATTACTACTATGAATCTAAAATTTAAAGTTTCATACTGTGTTACTTTTCTGTAGAACATTTTTCTGTACATTTCTAATTTTGAAAAAAAAGTATTTGTTATCATTGTTATGACCATTATTGCTTCTTTATTGTTGCAGACTATTTCGTAACTTGAAATTTTAAAATATTATTCAATCCTTCCGGCAAAGTAAACATGCATACGAATTACCTATATTTGTGTTTTAAAAGTAAAAGAGATTCGTTTGTTCGTTCGTTATTTAGTGATCCTCTTTCTTAATGAAAGGTTGGATACAGTTTTCGAAAAAAAGTGTATTTTTAACAACTTGAGCCCTATATCTGATTGTAATTGTTTTCTATTTTTAAATTAAAATGAAAAATAAGCATAATGATTTACCACGGGGAAAAAACAGTGGTCTAGCTTTCTTCTCTGTGAGAAGGATGTCAGTAATCAGAAAAAAATACTACAGTATTTTATATTTTCAAATAATAATAATAATAATAATAATAATAATAATAATAATAATAATAATAATAATATGTGTGCCGCGAGAATTCAAGTTACCCTGAAGTGTGCCGCAAGTTGAAAAAGGTTGGGAAACGCTGGACTAAACCATAGTTTCCAACTTTACCCAGTGTAAATAAAGTAGGATTGAAACCCACTCTATCCAGTGTACACCTGAGCGTCATGGGGGGAAATGTATCCCTATCCCCTATAAAATTCCTCTTGGATCCGCACCTATTGAAACCAATTCATATTTCATAACTTCATACACGGCCCAATCAAGCACTGAATCTATTGAAATCTTACTACATCAAATAATTATCGAGTATCTACACTTTTTCTATTAAAGCTCATAGTATATTCTATCATAATATAAATTGTCACTCACGTAGTGTGTGCTAATATTACTAGGGATGCGCACGAGACAAGATTTTTGGCTGTCTCGACTCGAAAATGTGCTGTAAAAGTGATGTCTCGACTCGAAAAATGTATATTTCTCTATTGGAAGTGCCATGTCTCGACTCGAATTTTGTCGGGAAAATCCTGTCTCGATTCGTCTCGTGCGCATCCCTAAATGTAACTCATGACAAAAATGTTTTGGTTTAAAACAAAATTAAACGGTTGAAGTGGACTCTGCCGAGTAGAAGACATCCAATTTATTAAACCGCCTCGCAACTCACTTGGCAGCACACTTAGGTTACACTCTTCACCTTTTTCCCATGCTATCTAAAGTATCGGCTAATCTTAAATTCGCATTGCCGATTCGGGTTTTCTAACAAGAATTATTATGTTGCAACTTAATTTGGATGTGAAATCTTGACTTAATTAGCATTTAAGATCTTCGAAGTCTGCATTAAAATCATGACAGAAATATAGTTAAATCTCAGTTCTAAATTTTATGTCTACCTTGCATCTAAACACTTGTGCTGTCATTTCTTTCAATGTTGGTAGGAGCCGAAGTTCCAATTGATCCCAATTTTTCGCTTTAATTCCCTCTATTTGTTCACAAAATTTTAGAGAAATATTATTATTAACAAGCAACACTTCTGAAGTGTAGCACTCCGATCTTGATAAAATTTGGAAGGTAGATACTATACATGAAATAAACGAATACGTGTTTCTTATTTTCTGTGGACATAACGGTTTTAAGGGGCAAGAGACCCCACCCACAATTTTGAAAGTTGACGCCCCAAAGGCAAAAACCAAGGAAACCGAAGTATACGAAATTTTACACACATATTGCAGATATAAAATGAGGGAACAAGTGTTTCGTATTTTCCTGGAAAAAACGGTTAGGTGGGGACCGGATCCCTCCAAAACTTTCATCACGAAATATCGAAAGTGATAGTAGCAATATGACAAATGTGTGTAAAGGACACAAAGAATTGCAACGAAACTTTGTGTATGAAAAACATCCCAAAGAATAAAGGCACACGGTTTTTTTTTATTTTGTGCTGAGAAACGATTTCAGGGGGCAAAAGCTATCACCCAAAATTTTGAAAGTTAAGGCCCGGAAGGCCAGAGAAAGTGAACCGAACTGAATGAAATTGTGCACAGATATTGTCGACATAAAATGAGGGAATACGTTTTTCTCATTTTCCTGAGAAAAAAAAGAAAACCGTTTAGGTGGGACACACACACCTCCAGAACTTTGATCATGGAATATCAAAACTGTTAATAACAGATGTGTTTGAAGGACATGACGAATTGGAACGACACATTGTGTAGGGACAATACGCAAAAAAAAAGAATACGGTTTTTCTTTTATTTTCTGCGGAAAAACGGTTTTAGGGGGCAAAGCCCCCATCCCAAATTTTGAAACTTGAGGCCCAAAATGCAAGAAGAAGTGCACCGAATTAAATGAAATTGTGCGCAAATATTGTAGACGAAAAACGAGATAATTGGGTTTTCTAGGGGTTCTCCGTTTCCTCCCACTTTCTTCATTCCACCATTTCATTCATTACTCATCATCAACGTCTGTCTCCTTTAGCCTAACCGGCATAACCGTGAGACGTAAAACTCAAAGATTTCATTTTTTCTTCTGCCTTTCGGGCGTCAACTTCCAAAATTTTGTGTGGGAATTTTTCCCTCTAAAACCGTTTTCCGCGGAAAATAAAAAAAACAATATTCATTTATTTTTTTGTCCACATAAAGTTTCGTTGCAATTCTTCATGTCCTTTACACACATCTCAGATACGGTTACTAGCACTTTTGATATTTCGTGATCAAAGGTTTGGAGGGGTTAGTGCCCTACCGAACCGTTACTTCCAGAAAAATACAAAAACTGTATTCCCCCATTTTATATCTACAATATCTGTGCACAATTTCATTCACTTCGGTTCACTTCCTTTGCTTTTCGGGCATCAACTTTCAAAATTTTGGGTTTGAGCTTTTTTCCCTTAAAACTGTTTTTTTTTCACAGAAAATTTAAATAAATGTTTTCCTTTATTTTTTGCGTATTGTCCATACACGCAGTTTGATTAAATTCTTCATGTCCTTTACACACATCTGACATACTGTTACCAGCACATTTGATTTTCCGTGCCACGTTCCGTGCCCCACCTAACCGTTTTTTCGAGGAAAATACGAAACTCGTATCCTCATGTTACGTTTGCAATATCTGCGCTTAATTTCGTTCACTTCGGTTCACTTCTTGCCTTTTGGAAATCAAGTTTCAAAATTTTGGTTGGGAGCTTTTGCCCCTAAATCCGTTTTTCCGCAGAAAATTTAAAAAAGCCGTATTCCTTTAGTTTTTTGCGTATTTTCAATACAAAATGTTCCGTTGCAATTATTCATGACTTTTACACACTTCTGGCATACTGTTACTAGCAGTTTTGATATTTCGTGATAAAATGTTTGGAGGGGTCCGTTTCCCACCCAACCGTTTTTTCCAGGAAAATACGAAACTCGTATTCCTTCCTTTTACGTCTACAATAACTGTGCACAATTTCATTGACTTTGGTTCAATTGTTCTTGCCTTTCGGGTGTCAACTTTCACAATATAGAGTGGGGCATTTATATTAAAACTTACGTACCTTTATGTAACTTTTGCTTTTTTATGGGATTCTTTTTTTTTTGGAAGGTGAGGAGAGAATGTTGTCCTCTGATATGTGTCTTTTGCCATTCATCTTTTTTGAACTGCTTAAGTAAGATCATTTTGTAACTTTTGATGTCATCCATCTCCGTCATGATAATATTATTGTCATTTTTAACAACTTGTTTTATTCCCTTATTTGCAGTCTGCCACACTGATATATTTATTACAAAATTGAGATTTGGTCCCGCGCCTTTCGAATTCACAACCAACCCAACCGCCGAGCTTTTTGGGTTGCCTGCTATTGCAGGAAAACGAGAATTGCAGGTGGTAATGCACTTTTGGAGTCGTGTATACAACTTATATAAAGATTAGCTTTCAATGAACTATGTTTGCTTAAGCTAATTTGCAATCTGTTTAATATAGCTTTAGATGTGGCAGTAATATATTGTTAGAGTGGACCTTGTGGCTTATAATCTGTTTTAAATCTCCATGTTTCTAATCTTGATTTTAATGTCGTTTCTTTGAGATTTACATCAATTGGTACTAATTCAGCTATGATTTGTGGTTCTTCAAATATCTCTTGTTTAAATGGTAATATATTTCTAATCTGTCTTCTGCTTTGTTCATCATCATATTGTTTAAGAGGGTTTATTAGTTCATGTTTTCGTAATCGGGAAGATCTTTTGATTCCCTTTTCTTTACATTGTCGTCTTAACTCTATTACAGTAAATTTACTATAATTACCCATCTTTTATTATATAGAAAAACTTAGTATCACTCTTCAATTTTTTATCTTCACCAGATTATTTCTAATCATTTTCGTACTATTTTTACTTTCATATGTCCTAATACAGCACTTAACATTGTACACTCCTACCATTGTCTACATATTACGTGTTGTATTAGAACATGGCTTTCATGGGAATAACCCATCAAAGTTACATATACACATTTTAAAACTGAATCATTTTTGTAAACTTATTCATCGTCATAATCATCACTAACATATTCGTATTTATCACTACGCAAATCAATAACAAACTCATCTTCTTCTTCATCCGCATTCTTTAGGTCTACATGACAACCATGCGAAATAACACAATCATATTTTTCTTTTACTTTATTCAGAAGGTTAATCGAGTTTGGGTCTTTGGATTTAGACACTATAGTCATGTCTGGATATTTTTCTTGGAGGCATTGTAATCTTGTCTTTATATTACACTCTTGAATTCTCCAACCCAATACCTGTAATTCTCATAGCTCTGCATTTGTTCTCTTTTGTCTGTTTCGTACTTTTCTAATATCTTTTGTAGTTGAATAGGAGAGAGATTCTTTTTAATAATAACTAGTTTGTGTACTTTCCCTGGATTTTCTGTATGTTCACCAGCTATTGATTTTAATTTAGTTATTTCTTGCTCTTGTTCTTCATTTTGAATTCTCAATCTCTCCATTGTTTGTTCTATCTCTTCTACTCTTCTTTGCAACTCTTCTTGATCTTCTTGAATCTGTCTAGAACTAGAAACGAAATAGTCCTCGATAATATCATAGCATTTGTCATGGAAGTCTTGTGATATCCATAAAGCAATAGCGAGAAATATTTTCTTATACACATATGTTCCTGAGATGATTGATGTTGTTTCTTTATTTCCTCCTGTTATTAGATATGTAGAAGAGCAGATGCATATTTCTTCTCCAGTGCTTTCTTCTATTGTATTAATCTTTTCATTATAATATTGTATTAATTTCTTTGATTCTTTATTTCTCAAACACTCTTTAAATCTCTTACCTACATCATTACATAATTTTGTTGCATTAAAATATCCTGTACTCTTATCTATAATCAATTTGAAATCACCAAAAATACCATGCCAATAATTGTCTTTAATCTGTTCGTAGCAAATATCGTTTAAACTTAGAGAACTATCCATAGTACTTATATTTCTTATATAGAAAACCATTGTAACTGTATTTTCCTCGCTATGTGCAAGTTTTATTTCGAAAAGCGGTCCTTTTCGTCCTCCGATTGTTTAGAATGATTAAGTATGATATGTTTTTGTTTAAGAAGAGCCTCGTTTCGTATACGCTTATGTTTAAATGAATGTTAGAAGAGCCTCGTTTCGTATACGCTAATGGGGGGCGCGGTGGCTCAGTGGTAGAGCGTTCACCTCTGGTGCTTGGGGTCCCGGGTTCGATCCAGCCCCCGGCAAGTGAACTTTGTGGTGCACAAACACCGTGCTCGTGGGTTTTCTCGGGGTTCTCCCGTTTCCTCCCACTTTCTTCATTCCACCATTTCACTCATGTCTCATTATCACCGTCTCCTTTAGCCTAATCGACATAACCGTGGGACGTAAAACTCTAAGATTTCATTTCATTTTTTATACGCTAATGTTTAAATGAATGTTAAAAGAGCCTCGTTTCGTATACGCTTATGTTTAAATGAATGTTAAGTGGTATCAGTTAAATTTTAGAAGAGCCTCGTTTCGTATACGCTTATGTTTAAATGAATGTTCGTGATATGCTTATACGTCTTATGATGAATGATTGTGTTTAAGCTTGAATGTTTATGTTAGTCTCCGGTTGTTTAAAATATGTTTGTTTATATAAGGGCGGACCTTTTCGTTCCTCCGGTTGTTTAGAATGATTAAGTATGATATGTTTAGTGGCCGGAATCTCGACTATTAAGCTTTTTCTTATAATAATTAATACGTTTGTACCTTTAAAGTCTATATAATACTTTAAATTTAGCCTTCTCTAATTGTAGGAAGCTAATTTTCTCCTGCTTGTACTTTCCAGTAAATTTTAGAATACAAAGACACTGATCAAGCTATAGGAGAACACATCAACCTAGAAGATAAGAGAAAGTTTAAAGAGATTTCATCCGTGGATTTAACGGGTAAAAATTTAAACATTTGTGGTTTTAACGGGTAAAAATTTAAATATCTATAGAAGTTGTTCGAGGAGGAACGTCTCATTACCCTAGGAACGTTTCGTTACCCTTTGTTTTTAAAGGGTGACGTTTCGTTACCCTTCTGTTGTTTGAAGAGTAACGTTTGGTTACCCTTTGTTGTTTGAAGAGTAACGTTTGATTACCTTTTGTTGTTTGAAGAGTAACGTTTCGTTACCCCTTATCTCATTCAAACTAGCCTTTTATGGTTATTATTCCATAAAAGACATTTATAATTACATTATAACATTACTTTTATCTATCCAGGTATTATGTGAATCATAAAATCCTAACCATTTCACGTATACTTTATCACCTTTCTTTCTCAAAACCTTTTCCACCAAGTATTCATCTTTATGTTTCGTCTTTAATACGTAGTTTTAGTTCGTAAAATCTATCTTGTACATCCTCTTCTTCTAAATCTTTAATTCTATACATAGGTGGATTAGATGGAATAACTTCGCTAATAACAAATACTTCTTTTGACGAATTAGGTGTATATCCTTTCTCAAATAACCCTTTCGATTTACTTATACGAACATGATCGCCTAATTTGTATTTGGGTTTAACACGCTTATATTCTTTCTTATACACTTTATCCAATATTCTTCGCTCATTTTTCTTGTTAACTTCTATAGGTTTTAAACCAATTGTTCCATGCACTCTATTATTATACTCACTAATCAATGTTGGTAATATCTCTATCCATTTGCAATTCCCTTGTGTTGTGAACCCTTTCCACATGTTTTGTTTAAGTGTTCTATTAAATTTCTAACAACAGAAGCTTTCGTACCACTATAGGTTGAGTAATGATTAATCCTATTTTCCTCTATCAACTTCTTAAATTCTTTATTGTAAAACTTTTTGCCTTGATCAGTTTAGAAGTTACTAGGTTTTCTCACTCTCAATGTGGATTCGAATGTTTCTGTAACATTCTTACCACTCTTATCTTTAACAGGAACAGCAAACGCATATTTCAAAAACACATCTATAATCGTTAGCAGATACTTATAGCCTTTATTTAATTTGGAAACACCTTTTAATACTCCACTATCCATTTCTACAAGATCAGCATGCCAAAGATCATCGATACCTCTTATAACCACACTTAGCATGTCAAAGTTTTTTCTAGATGGTTTGTTAATTTCTTCTATAATGTCTTCTCTAATACCTTTACCATCATATAGTCAATCATTCTTTTTAATGAATTGAGATTTAGTAACACCGCATACAGAACAAATACCTTTCTTTAGATATCTTCCATTCTTCGTTTGTTCAATTCTAGTGGTATCTTTCTTTGTATCTGTTGATTTCTTACATTTAACACAATACATTATCATTACTATTTGTTGTATAGAAAATCAAGAAAAAAATTAATATTCATCATCATTACCTAATACTAAACTCTTAACATTGTCATCATTTGATTTGTTTTCACCTTCATCTTCTCTTTCTATATACATAAGAAGCATTAATAATTTGCCTTGTTTCAAATCAGAATCTTTGGATGGCCTAATTTTTAACTGATCATTTATATTAAAGTGTAATGGAAAACTTTCAACTAGAGCGTCATTTAAAAATATGTGTATAAGATATAAATTGAGACTTGATTCTATATGCATTAATCTACCTCTATAAAGAAATTAGTAGGCGGCAGCTAAATTATATACAAAAAAGACTCGTTTCCCGTCATCATCCTCTGCCAATCGACATGGTAATTCTACAATTTCTTTTCGCGTAAGTAAATTAAAACCTTCTTTCACTGATTCAATCTGTTCTAATATTACAACATCTTGTTTATCGATAGGATTAGATACATTAACCAATCTTTTATTCTTAAAATCAACACAGGATGTGTTATTTGATGTAAAAACTTTATCTATTTTAAATTTAAGCTCTTCGTTTTTACTTTTAATGTTACCAAAAATATCCATATTTATTCTATAGCAAACGCCTTTAGGAAAGCTCTCTTTCTATGTAGGAAGCATTACAACAAACAATAATTGCTCTTCTTCCATGGCAGAATTTTTATTTGGTTTAATTGTAATTATATCGTTCTCCTTAAAGCTTAAAGGTAAATTTTCAATCAAAGTATCACCTAAATATATGTCTAGAAAGTATTTATCCAAACTTAATTCCATGTACATTATAGAGAAATTTGTAACCATTAGAGAAATTAAATATTCTAAAGATTCTCTCCTTAACGTTTTTAGCTCTTAATCGAAATAATAGAGGTATAGTTTCTTTCTGCATAATCAATTTGGTAGCATCCATCGTAATCTTTTGAACATTTTCTTTCTTTATGTATATGTCTTGTAACATTTCTAATACATCCTTAATCGTTTCCTATCGTTTTCTAATTGAGCTTCTATTGACTTAAGTTGACTTACGCTAGCAACATCATTTAAATTCTCCAACAATTTTAATTTTTCTTCACTAATATCAACATTACCTTTTCTATCTCCAGCATTACCAAATATATCCATACTCGTTTATTATAAAGAAAACGCCCATCCTAACTTTTCAAAACATTTCTTTAACATCTCTATTTGTCTAGGTGAATGTTTAAAATCCGTATCAACATGAACATCATACTTTTTCAACAGATAGTACAATACACATTTTAAGTTAATAAACAATGCTCTTTTCGGATACAGTTTTGTAAAGGCTTCGTAAGAGTTTTCGAACTCGTTTATAAGTGTTTCTTCCATATGTTGTAACTTTAATGGTTTTTGATCGGTTTTTGATCGGTAACATGGTTTTCTTGCACAACCAGCTTTCATTTCTTCCTTAGTACTCTAAGCCCAACCATTCTTTACAAAACAATCACCACAAATGTAGCTACTCATACCTTTTGTTAATGACTTACTACCAAAATTACTGCATTCTAATGGTCTAAAGCTATAATTTGACAACAACTCCTTTAAGGTAATAATTGGACGTAACTTTTTCAACTCTTCATCCGTGTATAAAATTAGGTATTACCGTTCTCCATAAATCAATAACTTCATATACGTTGTTTCTATCTTTTAAGTCTATCTCACTAACATACTCAAAATACTGATAAAAATTATAACTATCTAGTGCATCTAGTTCATCCGCATGCTTCTCAAAATAATCTAAAAATCTATTGTGTATAGCTTCCATATTTATCTTAAACAAAACTTTTATGGATACAAACCATAAAAGCACTTAGACTTAATATTTAATCGTTTTTAATCATTTACATAATGCCACTAAAAGAATAACCTTGATTTACAAGATTTAAAACCTTAACACAAAGATGACCACATATAACTGAATTAAACTCTTGTATTCGTAGGTCATTGTAAAATAAGTTTTTGGTACCATGATATTGTACTAGTTGTTTAGGAGGAACACCACCATAAGAATCGAACACGTACTTTTCGTTGTTATCTTTCCAATAGCATATCCAATGAGTACCAATGATTTCTGATTTATCGAAGTTAACTATACCACACTCATTTATATAGGGTTTTTGTGGAAGTTCGTCACTCATAAATACACCTCTAAATCGTTTTATCTTTAATTCTTTAACCAGCCTCTCTTTATCGAAGTTGGTCAATGGTTTTAGTTTTTCGACTTCTTTGGTTTACCTGCTCCTTGCTTTTCTTCTATAACCATATTGTGTCTTTTTTGTTCTTCAAGTTCTTGTTTATTTCTCTTGGCATCAAGTTCAGTTTTAGTAATCGCTGCTGCACCACCTGCTAATGAACCAACTGCTCCTAAAGCTGCTAAAATGGCTAGAATTGTAAAGAGAAAACCACCCATATGCTCTTTCTTAATCTTTTTTATTTGTGCAGTAGTTAGAGTTAAATCCATACCTTTACCTTCTTTAAGTTTCTTGGATTTATCCTTAAGTTGTTTCTTTGTTAATACATGATCGATATTTAAATCCTTTAGTTCACTGTAAGGAACACTAAACATACAACCTTTAATAGAACATATCTTCCTATTTATTTAAGAGAAAATCTTGGTTTGTAAAAGTACAGTTGTTGTAGCTCCACCAAAATCAATTAAGGAATCATTCTCACCTGTTATCCTTATCTCAAAATTATCAACCTTGTCTTTAGATATAGGGAATAATAATGGATAAGTACGCTCGTAAATAATGCTATGTTTAAAATCAGCATTTGTTTTAAATGATGCTATAATTCCTGTTTCTCTGTGTGTACTCAGTATCTTTAAAAACATACCATCTGCTATATTATAGTGAACATTAATTGTATCGAACAGATGAAACTTTGGTAACTAATCTCCAACATGTTCTATATTTCTGGTTAAGTTTTTCCCACTAAAACCTAATACGGTATTAATGGTATCCTAGGTTATCACACTGTCCGCTAAATATTTTAACTCTATTTTTCTCTCTGTCCTCAGTAAATTTAATATTTTTAAAAGCATCGACGGTTTATGGAAGATTTGATTTAATATATTCTTCTAATTATTTTAAATTATATTGACCAGGTTGAATTATGAGTTGTTTTGTAAGATAAGGAAAGTCAGGAATGTTACTACAAAATGTAAATTTATTATTTCTTTCTGTAATGTTTGGAGTTGGATTTGTACTGTAAAACCCAACTAGTCCTATACTTAAAAAGTTGCTACTGTTGTCTTATTCATAATGGAGTTTCCTCTTTAAAACAGAAGTATCACTCGTTAACTTAAATACCTTAGCCATTTTTAATATAATAAATGAACGAGTTTGATTTACCTAGAGATATTCCAAGAGAGAAAGTAATCAAGCTGATAGAAGATATCATTCAAAAGTTACAATACAGCTTAAAGAAGAAAAAGAGAAAACTAAGAATTGTTAGATCTGCATACTACACTTTGATTACGTTATTAGTTATACTTTCTGCAACAACTGGGTTTATTAATATTTTTATACCCGTAACAATTTATTCAATATTAACAACGTCTCTTGCGACTGGAAGTGCTATTATAACAGGTTTGTCTTCCAAGTTAAGCATAAGCAAAAGAAAAGATAAATATAAAACCATTGTCGCTTGTATTAACTCGTTTAAAGAACAGTTAGAGATAATAATAACATTAAATGGCGAAATGGGTGAAGAATATATAAAAAATACGTTGCATAAGATCAGAGAACAAATTAAAGATATAAGATCATAAAAGATGCTGACATCCAGGGAGTCAACGATTTAGCAGGTCTGAATCAAAATTTTTTCTATAATAAATGAGTACGAAAACTATTAATTGGGATGTAAAAGAAACGATAAGAGAAACAAAAGCTAAGAAAAGAAATGGAGAACTTATACCTGATGATATTCGGTGCTTTATTGTGGGTCCATATGGTTGTGGTCAAACTTTTCTGTTATTTAACTTCTTATTCCAGCCAGGTTTGTTAAACAATAATTACTTCTACATATATTCTAAAAGCATGAATCAGCCAAAGTATGAATAATTAAAAGAACGATTTGAAAAAGCCAAACAAAAGTTCAAGAAGCAAATAGCAACGTTCTTAAGCAGTAATGATTGTATTGTACCTATTGATGAATGTGAAAAATACTCTGTCGTTGTATTTGATGATTACATTTTGGAGAATCAAGATACTGTTAGAAATTACTTTACGAGAGGTAGGCACAGTCATTTAGACTGTTTCTATCTTGCACAGACATATTCAAAAGTACCTAAACAGCTTCTAAGAGATAACGTTAACTTCCTATGCGTATTTAGACAAGATGATACTATTCTTAAACATGTGCATAATGAGTTCGTTGGAGGAGATATGCCTTATGATAAATTTAAAGAAATATGTTCAAAATGTTGGCAAGATGATTATGGTTTTATAGTAATTGATATAACAACGAAGGTAAACAATTTTAAGTATAGGAGAAAGATAAAACACTTTATAAACGTTTGACGTTTTTCACGCTTTTTATCGTATTTTGACGTTTGTTCGTTTTCTATATAATAAATGGATGAGAAAAAAATTAATAAGAATATTAAGTTAAAGGCGTTCTTGTTAAAGGACTTCAAATCTTGGAAGAAAGAAAGAGCAGTCATATACGATAAATTAAAGACGCAAGAACAACCTGTAATTGATGCTATCAAAAATTTAGGAAGTGAGATCAAAGAACTAGCAGAAGAAAAAAAATCTAATAACTGAACTTATCCAGCTGTACATAAGAAGGCTTCAATTGATCCTAGTCTATTAGAAACACCTAAAAAGATAACTCATGATAGTCCTCCAAGTAGTAGTGATACACCTATAAGAAGAGAAATAAAACAAATGAGAAAACAAATTAAAGACAAAGTCGAAGGAGTAGAGTCTTTAACAGCAGCGCAATCATTTGGTAAGATTGCAACAAAATATTATAGTAAAAGAAATGATAGTGTATTTGGAATAAGAGCTGTTGAAAAGATGGAAGAGTAATAAATAAGAAAGAGAATTTCTGAAGTTAAAGTGAGTGGTGATGATTTGATAATTAATTTTAAAACTTATAAAAGAACAGAAGGTATATGGGAATTGTTAACGATGAATACTAATAAAACCATTTAAGATTATGATGATGGCGATTTTGAACAGTACAAGGAAATAATGATAGAATCAGATGCTGCCTTCCAAAAATATAATCGAGATAAAATAGTAGCATCTAATAGAGGTTCTAAGTACATTAATATTATGAAGCCTATTTGGGATGAATATATTAAACCATCTTTATCTCCAACTCCTAAAAAGAACACACCTAAAAAGACTGGTGAAGGAATTAAACAATATACAGAGATACCTAAACAATATATATGGATGGATAATGTGAGAAAGTTAATTGATCGGTTAATAGTTATATATGGAGAAGAAAAGGCTGGTAATAATAACGTTTATAATGAGAAAGTAGGTATAGTGAGTATGATTAATAATAAGCTTTCGCAATTTATTCCTAATGATCCGAAAGGTATAGGTTATATGATTAACATCTTAAATACATTACCACCACGATTCTGGAATGATGAGAAGCTTGAAAAAGATTAGTAATTATTTGATTAATAAAATTCCATTAGAATTACATATTCCAGGCTTTTCGTACTGTGGTCCAGGCACTAAGCTACAAGAAAGATTAGAAAGGGGTGATAAAAGTATTAACCCATTAGATGAGGCTTGTAAAGAACATGATATATACTACAGAGACAATAAAGATACAAAGTCAAGACATATTGCAGATAAGGAACTAGACACTAAAGCATGGAATAGAGCACTTTGTAGTGATGCATCAATTGGTGAGCGATTAGCTTCTTTTGGAGTTGGTACTGCTATGAATGCTAAGGTTAAGTTAGAATGGGGATTATACGTTTTTTAAATGTTATTATGTATGATTCTTTTATGGATACATTCCATAAAAGCGTTGTTTCAATATTTTCTTTATAATAAATGGATAGTATTGAGAGTTACGAGTTACAGAGTTTTAAAGCTAACACAAGAACATTTAATAATTCGAATGAAGCTAACAAAGATATTGAGTTTGATTTCGATGTGGGGGATGGCTTTATACATCCACACAAAGCAGATTGTCATGTGACTTTTAAAGTTGTTGGTGATTCAGCTGGAGGAACATTTGGTGCAAATTATACTATAAAACTTGTAGATAACTTCTTACCATTCTTCTTTTTTCAAATTGAGGTTAGAAAGCATGGAGTTGTTATAGATAAGATTGAACTACCTGAAATAACATCTAAAGCTATTGGAACATTAAAGATTTCCAAACCAGAAGTTGAATATCTAAAACAAACAGGATTTGAAACAGATGATAAACTTGGTCTACGAAAGGAGTTTAGCGTTTTGTACCCATTAAGATTAATTCCATTCTTTTAGGTGATTATAAAGAGGTTATGTCGAAAGGTGGATTGAGAATAACATTTACAAAAGTTACAACAATATCGATGTCTTGTACAAATGGGCTGGAACAGGAGCAGGTGCAACAGCTCCTCATAAGGGAAAAATAACAATAAAGAATATGGAGATAAGAATGCCTATTATTGAATACGAATCTAATTACGAAAACAAGTTAAAGTTGAATATTTTTAAAGAACCTAAAATTATGTTTTCATTCCATACTTATTAGTGTGTTCAAAAGACTGTTGTAGGTTCTTTCTTGGAGTTCGATGTTACTACTCAATTTAATTCTAGACAATTTGATATGCCTGATTTCGTAGTTGTAGTGGTCCAAACTGATAGAAGTGGTAAACAAACAGCAGATGCAAGTAAGTTCGATCATTGTAAGGTAAAGAATATCTATCTTAAGAATGGAAGGAATGAGGAATTTCGAAAAGAATAAAGAAACTTAGATATTGCTAACAGGGATTATTTTAAGATGTATGAAGATTATACTGCACTTAAGAGAATAACATGTGGTAATACCGAAATGAACTATGATCCTAATGAGTTTATAGATAACAGACCAATGTATGTGATTAATTGCAGTAAGAGGAAAAATGTATCGGTAAATGAGAGAACAAACATAAAGATTGTAGTAGACTTTGCAGAAGCTGTAGCTAATCATACTATATGTTATGCGATTTTAATTGGACAAAAGAACTTTACATATGACCCTAAGGATCAGAAAGTAGTAGAAGAGTTTTAGATAGTGAAATGTATTTTTGTATTGTTTATGGATGTTTTCCATAAACGAAATTAGCAAAAATGATTAAAAAGTTTTTGTTTAAGATAAAAATTGAAGAGTGATCATTGATTTTGTATATAATAAATACTACGGCGAGTCATATTGACCTTTGAAATAAACTTGGAAGTCTTGAGCAAAGAGAAGTTATTTGATTAAGGGAATCAGGATTAGATACAGAATAGATAAAATGATTGAAGAGATCATTAAAGATGGATTAAAAATCAAATACACTGGTCTAAATGATAATTATCCAATTGTTGAGTTATGTATGTAAATTTCAAATGGGGAAGCGGTTTTATGAAATTTTTTAATAAAACGAACATTTTCCTTATAACAAATAAGAAGGTATGGCTAATTATTTGAATAAGAAAAATGACCTTAAAGCTTTTAGATTCCTTCGCATAGATGAGTTAGAAAAAGGTAAACCATACGAGATAACATGGAAATTGATTCAAACACAACGTTATGGCCAAAGAGTTTTAGTGCATTTAGATGAGAAATATAAGACGTTATTGCCGCAAAGATATAATGACGATACTGAGCAAGTTTTGAAAGTCATGAAAAAATATAAACTGTTTGTTAAGTAAGAAGGTTTGATAATGGTTATAAAATACATCAATTTTACTTTAGAAATGAATCCAAAAAAATAACAAAAATGATTAAAAATATGTTTTCAGAAGTAAAAAATAGAGTGGTTATTATGGATCCCCACCATAAGTTCATTCTTACTAATAATTTCAATGTAATTGTTAGAAATGTACAAACCGAAACGGAAGTAGTTTTTGATATTAGCGGCTGTCTATTCAGCTTGAATTACGATCAGTGGACAGAGATTAAGACATCGTTGTTTCCCATAGAGTACGAAGTTAGCAGAAGATTCCATTATCAGTATCTAAACTTATAAAATTTAGAAAGTAAGTTTCTATGGTAATATCGAAAAGATATCCTTATATATAGTTGCATCTCGTTAGGTGCTGTTCAAGTATATATATCTTGTTATGTCTGTGATTACTTGTTTTCGACTAATTTAGATTTATATCAAAATTTTAGATATTAACCTACTCTCGTATATGCTTAGCTAGATAGAAGCCGATAAGTGCTCTTCAAATATATATATACTTTGTTATGTCTGTGATTACTAGTTTTTGATTGGATGAAAGAATGATAATTATAATCATATGAATTTCCAACTCTGAAACTACCAGTAATCCTACATGCTTTTCTGACTACTATAAATGATTGACTTTGACTGCCATCTGGCGGAAGTTTCTATAACCAGTTTCTTTCTCATGCAACTAACAGTAACGAGACATTTGCATAGTTAAAGTTGTCCGTTCAGAAATTTACATAGGAAATAACCTTGAATCAAGATTCACAAGACAGACATTTCGCCACAAGAACTGTCTGAGATAAGTCTTTCTCAAACCGAGCAGGGAGAAAAGCGTGAGATACATTTGGTTGAAGTCCAAACAGCTGCTAAAAAAGAAAGAAAACATGTTGCTGCTGTTCCGGTTAACTGAAAAGAATGTGAGTGTGGGCGAGCGTATTATTCAAAAAAGTCACGCATTATTTTTTTCTCTTCGTCTTGAGGATGTAAGACCATGTGTATATATATGAGTGAGATGAGGAGAGAGTACGCAATTAGCATATATATATACAAGAAACATTGAACAGATATCTATATATGTAGCAGATGAGTGGGTAACCTTTTGTTCGTTGATTTCTTTAAGCTCCATACATATATATATAAGAAAGAATATGAAACTACGTCTTCAAATGAACACAGCATCAGATACACTAGTTAGCTCTTTCTTAGATTCTCTTACTATTCATACTAACAATGAGCAAACTGAATTGAAGATTATACAACTACAACTTAGGAAACAGCGTGTTAGAGATAATATTAGAAAAATCCAAAAAAGAATGCGAGAGCAAGCTGAGAAAATTCGTGTGTATGAGCGGGAGTATGGCAATATAGACATTCAAATTACAAATATGCAGGATATAAGATCAACTAATGAATTTGAACATATGGAGCTAAGATAGTTGCTAATTTTATAATTTTTTGACATGGGGATGGGGGATGCTGTATAATGGTTGGCACCCACAGGGCACTAGCGTTGGTTGGAGCTGTGCCTACCCTAAAAATCATAATATTGTTTTATATAATTTTTCCAGTGGCCCATACGAAAAGAACCGACACGTACATTTACCTACAGATGAAAATTCAGATCGTTGAAATACAGCCTTTGTTTGAGTTATATGATGTGCAGCCACTTCCGTTTGCTGTATACAACCAAACTTGTACCGTTGATATCCAACCTTTAGTTATGGTAGTTCAAGATAAAAAAGATCTTATACCAATAACAGGAACAAGCCTACTTGCTTGTCATTATAGCCAATCAAAGATATGCAAGATACCTACACACACTGTGACACGATCTCGTTTAATAAACTGTGCTCACGCAGCTTTCGTTGCCAGTACAGTCAGGGAAATATTACACAATTGTGACCATACGTGCTATGATTCGAAAGAGGCACATATTATAGACATTGGATCGCATGAGTTTGTTTTAACACACCCGCCAGAATTTTTAACTTTGAAGACTAGAGAAAATGTGTTAACTATTCGAGTTCCAGAAGAAGCCAGATTATACGGAGCCCTTAAAATTCGAATACCATGCAATACTAAATTAATTGTGAAGAGAAATCTTTTCGTCAGATCGGATTTTCCGTGTCTCGACAATGATCTTACAGGACCTGTATTTTTACATCTTTTTCCGAGCCAGCTAGTCTCTAATGATCTGATGCTATTACGATCTACGTATAAAGGGAACGAATTTTTTAATGTTTCATCTTAACGATGTTTGGAGTTCTTCGATCCGACATATGAATATATCAGCATTTACGATAATTGACCAGACGCCCATTAAGATGCCTATCTATAAGCATGAGTATTTTATACCAGGAATTATTATTATTTGGAATATCATCATCACTCTTCTACTTATTTATTTTTTAAGGGAACATGGGATTTTCAATTTTATATGGTTTTGTAGAAAATGTAGTGCGTCTACGGAATTTTCTTTGCAAGAATTGAGCTACTTTTTAGACATTGTGCAAACCGTTATTGCAATTGTAAGTGTAATTTTGCTCTATAGAGTAATGAAAAGTTTAATGAAAGAAAATGGTGATGATACGCCACTGCAGACGAAGAGTTTTGAAAATAAATGTAACGAGAGGTCTGAAGAAAGAGATCAAGAACCTGAAGTGACCCCAGAAAAGTTCACCACTTCGAACAGAAATGAGGATGCACATTCAGTGTCAGAATTGAGTTTACCTCCTCCTCTGGAAGAATTGATAGTTAGTGACGGAAGTTTTGGTACAGAGATCATAGTGCCGCCTTCTACCGTCTTGGAATTAACGAATTCTAACGTAAAATCTTGGTACATTTCCAACTATATAGTGTATTCTTAAAAGTGGATACGGAAACTGAGATGTCGAGCAATTCACGCATTTTGTGAAACAGCATCTAGAAGAACGTATATACGCACGACCATATAAAATTGAGAATCATTACCGCACATACCTATTTTTATGAATTTAGAGACCTTCTGCCCCCCAACTTTTATTTCTAACATAATTTTACTAACACAATCGAGTATTGGGCGATAAAACCCAATCCAACCTCTAGTTGCCTTAAGTTCCCAACCTAATCAGAAAATGGGTTAGGTTTATGTTGGAAATAATGAGCCCCCCCCCCGAAATTGGAGTTTTGTCATTATCATAAATAGTTGTATGATTCAAGAGTTTGGGCATTACGTTTATCGTTTTACTTATGTGTATTTATATCTGCTCGAGTTTTTCTCTTCTTTTTCTACTCCCTCCCCCGTTCCTAGATCCTACCTACATTAGTTTACCGGTTCTTGTATTTACCCTTGCACTTTCATGGTCGTCGCCATCTTTAAGCCCATAATACCTTGCGTTTACTGGCATCAACGCTCAGCCGCCATCTTAGAAATTTTTCTTTTCGTTTTTCCCACCATTAAATTTTCATGTTTTTCTCTCTCTTTATACCCACCACACTTCTGCTATATATTTTGATAACTGTTCCTCGTTATATTTCAATCACCCTGTACCAAATGAACCCTAATTTTAAATTTTAACATTTCAAATTTCCATCCCCCTCATGGTCCTACTCACATCCATAACCTCCTTATTCTTAACAATTATACCCCTTCAACCCTCACAGTACGCAGCTTGTTTGAAGCCAAGAATATTCCACAGCTTTAAGAAGTGAAGAAGAGGACACTAATTCTTCTCCATACTGCAATTTGGATGGACCCGGACCAAGAACTTCTCAACATGACAACACTTAGCGTCAGACCCGCCCACCAGTTTTAACTATAATCTTCAGTTTTCTCACCTGATTTATCAGCCAATACGTCAGCTCCATAACCATGCTGATATTCCTTATTTTTTCCTTTTTTTCTTTTCTCCAACTCACAAGCACGAAAGCAAAAGTAAACGAAAAATATCATTATTCCTCCACTGTAAAGAAGATGGACAATTCTTCAAGATGGCTGTCAGCGTCATTTTCCCTCCTCCCTCTCAGTCAAAGAATCTCAAGAAGTTTGATTAGTGCTGCCAACTTGCGGCCACTTTGCCAGCGATACCTCTCATACAACAAGGCCACGTACATTCCAAGAATTGTCTTATCTTCAGAACACTGACCCAGTGAAGATGTTCAATTCTGCTGACCAAAGTGTTTTTCAAGTTCACTAAACAACTACACGTGCTTTTCCATATGTTTTTGTTGACATCAAGTCTTATTAGTTACATCGGCAACGTAGAATGTTATTTAGTGCTTTTTGTGTTTATGTGCAGTGTTTGGTTAACGATTTATTGATTATCGTCGATTTCTTTTGTGTGAGATTTATTTTCCCTTTTTTTTTTAAAAAAAAATGAGATACTGAAAAACAGAAATTCACTCTTTTCCCTTTTGTTTGTTGTTACAGTGTACTTCATGTATTTTATTTATCATATAGTGACGTTAATCAAAACAATATATACAGTCAATTTTCAAAATAGTGGTTACGACGATGCGTGTTTTCTTTAAAACCGCACGTCTAAGTTTAGCGGTGGGAGTGTGAAAAGACTAATATTTATTGACTTTCGTTGATCTCCCACAAAATCATTTATTCTTTAAGACTTATCTTCGTTGTTGTAAGACTATTCCTTTTTTTTCTTTTCTTCCTAATTACATAAAGCTATCTCTTATGTGTCGAAGAACGCTAGTTATTCGGATGTCTTAGTTTATGAAATTCATGTATGTCTGAGAATTTAGTCTACGTTTCTCTTCCGTAATTTTGTGTTTTCGTGGCTAAATCGTGGAAGTGTTTGTTTATATTATATAATGTATTGTGTCAATGTGTATTTTATGTAATAAAGCTGAGAGAGCTCCTTTCCTAACTCTGTCCATCTCTGACGTCATGAGTACCTGTTGGGACGAAAACATCTCATCTACACGTGTCTGGAGTAAGCAGGATTACCAGAAGATCTTTGTCTTTAAATACTCCCTCCATCCCGGAAACAGGGAGTCACACGGAGCCTTCGAAGTCACACGGAGCCTTTGGAGTCGATTGGAGACTTTGGAGTCGGTTATCGAGGTCTTTAGTCGCGAAGTTATCAAAAGACAGTCATCGGAGTCGGTCCGGGGAGTGCACGGCAGTCAATCGGGCACTTCGGGAGTAACTTGGAAAACAAACCGAACAGTTTATAATTCGGTTTTCGACATATTGAACACCAGACGAACTACAGGAGGAAGCCCAGCTGGGAAGATGAAGCTACAGGTACTGTGACGTCAAATTTCTTTCTTTCTCTTCCTCACCTCTCACCTACCCTCACACTCTCTTTATCCAAAAAAAAACTAAAATTCTTATTTTTATTTCTTTTAAAATCAGACGGGTGTCGTCCGGTTCCAGGACCCGTTCTACCCTTGAGAAACATCCCAAGAATCTTACTTTGACGACACAACTTTCTTTGAAAATACTTTTCAAATTAAGCACAAGTAAAACTATCATCTTTCATACGTAAAACGGGGAACTTGAGCTTTCGTAAACATCCTTAAAAAACGGACAATAAACGGAATCATATATAAAAAAATCCCCAAATCAAATTGAAATTACCATTACCAACACAGAATCGAACCATATTACTAGAAAATTATCTTCATACTATCGTTACAACATAAAATGGACAATTAGAGCTTCCGTAAGGATCCTACAAGAAACAGACAATAAACTGAGTCAATATATGAAAAAATACCTTTTTGTGCAGATGAATGGAAACTACCATGAGTGGCCCAACACAGAATCGAACCAATTTACTAGCAAATTATCTACATACTATCGTCTATCATTCGTAAAACGGACAAGTTGAACTTCCGCAAAAATTCCTAGAAAAAACGGACAAAGTCGGAGTCAATATAAAAATACCATCTTTGTGCAAGCCAATATAAATTACTATCAGTCGCCCGACACAGAATGGAACTAAATTACTAGTAAACTATCTACATACTATCATTTTTTAAACGTAAAACAGACAAACTGAGCTTCCGTAAAAATACTACGAAAAACGGACAGAAAACTAAGTCAATATATAAAAAAATATCATTTTTGTGTAAAAAAAATGGAATATACCATCAGTAGCCCAATACAAAATCGAACAAAATTACTAGAAAATTATCTACATACTATCATCTTCGTAACGTAAAACGGACAAACTGGGCTTCCGTAAAATTCCTACGAAAAACAGACAATAAGCTGAGTCAATGTATATAAAAATATTTTTGTGTAAATAAATGGAATATACCATCAGTGGCCCAATACAAAATCGAACAAAATTACTAGCAAATTCTCTAAATACTATCATCTTCCAAACGTAAAACGGACAAGTTGAGCTTCCGTAAACATCCTAAGAAAACGGACTATAAACGGATTGAATATATGTAAAATATTTTTTTAGGCAAATGAGTGGAAATTATCATAAGTCGCCCAACACAGAATCCGGAAAAATTACAAGTAAATTATTGACATACTGTCATCTACGAAACATAAAACGGACAAGTTGAGCTTCCATAAACACCCTACGAAAAACGGATAATAAAGGGAGTCAATATATTTAAAAAACACCTTTCTAGTGCAAATGAATGAAAATTATCAGTGGTCCAACACAATCGAACGAAATTAAAAAAAATATCTAGGTACTATCGTTTTTCGAACGTAACACACATAACTTGGGTTTCCGGAAACATCCCTTGAAAACGGACAATAAACGGAGTCAATATATAAGAAAGAAACTTTTTTAGGCAAATGAAAGGAAATTACCATCAGTGGCCCAACACAGAATAGAACCAATTTACTATCAAATTATCTACATACTATCGTGTTTCAAACGTGAAAATTAAAAGTTGAGCTTTCGTAAACATTCTACGAAACAGCACAATAAACGTAGTCAATATATATCAAAAAATACCTTTTCCTGTTTGTGACATGAATGGGAATTACCATTAATTGCCCAACACAGAATAGAACGAAATTTCTAGCAATCGAACATTATTACTAGCAGATTATCTACATACTATCATCTTCCAAAGGTAAAACGGACAAGTTGAGCTTCCCAAAACATTGTACGAAATCGGACTATAAACGGAGTCAATATTTCAAAAAAATAACTTTATTATGCAAATGAATAGAAATTACAATTATTGGCCCAACACAAAATCGAATCAAGTTATTAGCAAGTTATTTACAATCTGTGTTTTTTCAAACGTAAAACGGACAAGTTGAGCTTTCGTAAACATCCCACGAAAAAGGACAATAAACGAATTCAATATATATATATATATATATATATATATATATATATATATATATATATATATATATATATATATAACCTTTTCTTGTAATGAATGGAAATTACCATCGGTGGCCCAATACAGAACTGAACCAAATTACTAGCTAATTATCTACATACTACCGTCCTTCAAACGTAAAACAGACAAGTTTAGCTTCTCTAAAAATCCTAAGAAAACTGACTATAAACGGATTCAATATAAAAAATAACTTGTTTAGGCAAATAAATGTAATTTCCCATCAGTGGCCCAACACAGAATAGAACGAAATTTCTAGCAAATTATCTATATACCGCCGTTTTTCAAACGTAAAACGGACAAGTTTAGCTTTCGTAAACATTCTACAGAATCGGATAATAAACCGAGTTAATATATAAGAAAATTATTTTTTATGCAAATCAATGGAAAGTACCATTAGTGGTCCAACTCAGAATCGAAATAAATTACTGGCAAATTATCTACATACTAACATCATTCAAACGTAAAACGGACAGGTTGACCTTCCGTAAACATCGTACGAAAACAGACAATAAATGGAGTCAATATATATGAAAAAATTTTTTTATGAAAATAATTGGAAATTACAATCAGTGGCCCTTTGCAGAATCGAACCAAATTATGAACATATTTTCTATATACTATCCTCTTTCAAATGTAAAACGCACAATTTGAGCTTTCGCAAACATTGAACGAAATCGGAAATTAAACGGAGTTAATATATCAAAAAATAACTTTTTTAATGCAAATGAATTGAAATTACATTAGTGGCCCAACAAAGAATCCAACCAAATTATTCGCAATTTATCTACATACCATCTTCTTTCATACGTAAAACAAACAAGTTTAGCTTCCGTAATCATCCTACGAGAACAGACAAGAAACGGAGTCAATATACAAAAATTTCTTTTTTGGCCAAATGAATGGAAAATACCATAACTTGCCCAACACAGAATTGAATCAAATTACCAGCTTATTATCTACATACTATCGTCTTTCAAACGTAAAACGGACAAGTTGATGTTCCGTAAACGTCCTACGAAAAGCGGAAATAAATCTCAGTCAATATATCAGGAAATACCTTTTCAGTGCTAATGAATGGAAATTACCATTAGTCGCCCAACTCAGAGTGGAACCAAATAACTGGCAAACAATCTACATATTAACATCTTTCAAACGCAAAACGGACAAGTTGAGCTTCCGTAAACATTCTACGAAAAAGAACAATAAACCGAGAATATATAACAAAGAAACTCTTTTAGGCAAATGAATGTAACTTACAATCAGTGGCCGAAAACAGAATCGAACAATATTACTAGTAATTCATCTACATACTATCGTCTATCAAACATATAACGGACAAGTTGAGCTTCTTTAAACATCCTAAGAAAACTGACTATAAGCGCATTCAATATATTAAAAATATTTTTTTTAGGCAAATGAGTGTAATTTACCATAAGTGGCCCACACAAAATCGAACAAAGTTACTAGTAAATTATCTACATACTATCATCTTTCAAAAATAAAAAGAAGAAGTTGAGCTTACGTAAACATGCTACGACAAAAGGATAATAAAATAGTGAATATATGAAAAAAATATTTTTTTGTCCAAATGAATGGAAATTACCATCAGTGGCCCAACGAAGAATCGAATCGAATTAATAGCGAATTATCTACATACTATCATTTTTGGACCTAAGGCGCACAAGTTGGGCTTCCTTAAAAATTCTACGGAATCGGATAAAAAACCGAGTTAATATATATATATATAAATGACTTTTTATGTAAATCAATGGAAATTACCATTAGTCGTCCAACTCAGAAATCGAACCAAATTACTGGCAAATTATCTACATACTAGGATCTTTCAAACGTAAAACGGATAGATTGAGCTTCCGTAAACATCGTACGAAAACAGACAATAAATGGAGTATATATATAAGAATTTTTTTAAGCAAATGAATGGAAATTACGATCAGCGGCCCTACACAGAATCGAATCAAATTATGAACAAATTTTCTATATACTATCCTCTTTCAAAGGTAAAACGCACAAGTTGAGCTTCCGCAAACATTGTACGAAATCGGACATTAAACGGAGTCAATATATCAAAAAAAACTTTTTAATGCAAATGATTTGAAATTACATTAGTGGCCCAACAAAGAATCCAACAAAATTATTCGCAATTTATCTACGTACTATCTTCTTTCAAACGTAAAACAGACAAGTTGAGCTTCCGTAAACATCCTAAGAAAAAAGCGCAATGAACGCAGTCAACATATGAATAAATACTTTTATTCTGCACATAAATGGAAACTACCAGAAGTGGCCCAACACAGAATCAAACCGAATTACTCGGAAATTATCTACATGCTATCGTCTTTCAAACGTAAAACGTAGAAGTTGTGCTTCCGTAAACATCTTGAGAAAAAGGGATAACAAAGAAGTCAATATAAGAAAAATTCCATTTTTGTCCAAATGAATGGAAATAACCATCAGTGGCCCAACACAGAATCGATCCGAATTAATACCAAATTATCTACATACTATCATCTTTAAATTGTAAAATGGACAAGTTGAGCTTCCGTAAACATCCTACGAAAAGCGGACAATGAACAGAGTCAACATATGAAAAAAATAATTTATTCTGCACATAAATGGAAATTACCACAAGTGGCCCAACACAGAATCGAACCAAAATGCTAAATCGTTATCTACATATTATCGTCTTTCAAACGCAAAACGGACAAGTTGAGCTTCCGTAAAATTTCAAGAAAATTGACTATAAGCGGATTCAATATATTAAAAATAAATTTTTTAGGCAAATGAATGTAATTTACCAGAAGTGGCCCAACACAAAATCGAAAGAAATTAGTAGTAAATTATCTACATACTATAATATTTAAAACGTAAAACGGATAAGTTGAGCTTCCGTAAACGTCCAACGAAAAACGGACAAAAAATGTAGTCAGTATATGAAAAAAAAACCTTTTTGTGGAAATAAAAGGAAATTACCATCAGTGGGCCAACACAGAATCGAAGCAAATTACTAGCAAAATATCTACATGCTACCGTCTCTCAGACAAAAAAACGGAAAATAAACGTTGAGCTTCCGTAAAAATCCTACAAAAAACGGACAATAAACGAGGTAAATATAAAAAATATTTTTTTTGCAAATCAATGAAACTAACCGTCAGTGGCCCAACACAGAATCGCACCAAATTAACTACATAATATTATCTTTCAAACGTAAAACGGATAAGTTGAGCTTCCTTAAATATCCAACGAAAAACGGACAAAAAACGGAGTCAATATATATAAAATACATTTTGTGCCATTTAATGCAAATTACCATCCGTGGCCCAACACACAATTGAACCAAATACTTAGCAAATTATCTACTATTGCCTTTCAAACAAGTTGAGCCTCGCAAATATCCTATGAAAAATGGAGAATAAACGAAGTCAAAAGATTAAAAAATTTTCTTATTTGTGAAAATGAATGGAAATTACCATCAGTGAGCCAACACAAAATCCAACAAAATTAACCACATAATTTCATCTTTCAAACGTAAGACGGACGAGTTAAGCTTCCGTAAACATGATACGAAAATCAGAAAATAAACGGAGTCAATAAATGACAAAAATACCATTTTTGTGCAAATGAATGGAAATTATCATTAGTACCCCAGAGAGGATCGAGCCAAATTGCTACCAAATTATCTACATACTATAATCTCTCTAGCGTAAAACGGACAGTTGACGTTCCGTGAACATCCTACGAAAAGCGGATAATAAACTGAGTCAATATATAAAGAAATACCTTTTTCCTGCAAATGAATGGAATTACCAACAGTGGCCCAACACAGAATGGAACAAAACTACCAGCAAATTATCTATATACTTTCATCTTCCATACG
This sequence comes from Thermobia domestica, assembly GCF_964235325.1. Taxonomy (NCBI): domain Eukaryota; kingdom Metazoa; phylum Arthropoda; class Insecta; order Zygentoma; family Lepismatidae; genus Thermobia; species Thermobia domestica. Next base: position 142,897,950 of record NC_137463.1, read on the forward strand.
TAAAACAGAGAAATTGAGCTAACCGTAAACACTATACGAAATCGGACAATAAAGGGAGTATAAATCAAAAAAACTTTTTGATCCAAATTAATGTAAATTAAAATTTGTGGCCCAACACAGAAACGAATGAAATTATTAGCAAATTATCTACAAACTGTCTTATTTCAAACGTAAAACGAAGAAGGTGTGCTTCTGTAAACATCGTACGAAAAAGAACAATAAGCGGAGTCAATATATATCAAAAAATACCTTTCTTTGGAAATGAATGGGAATTATCATCAGTGGACGAACCAAGAATCGAACCAAATTAACTACATCATATCATCTTATAAACGTAAAACAGGCAAGTTGAGCTTCCGTAAAGATCCTACGAAAGACGGACCATAAACAGAGTCAATAAATGAAAAATACCTTTTTGTGCAAATGAATGCAAATTACCATCAGTGGCCCAACACATAATCCAACCAAATAACTAGTAAATTTTCTAGATACTATCGTCTTTCAAACGTAAAACAAACAAGTTTGGCTTCTTTAAACATTCTACGAAATCGGATAATAAACGGTGTAAATATATAGGAAAATAACGTTTTAGGTAAAATAGTAGAAATTTCCATCAGTGGACCAACACAGAATCGAAACAATTTACTACAAAATTATCAACATACTATCATGTTTCAAACGCAATACTGACTAGTTGAGCTTCCGTAAACATCCTAAAAGCTGACTATGAACGGATTCAATATATTAAAAATAATTTTTTTAGGCAAATGAATGTAATTTATCATCAGTGGATCAACACAGAAACGAACAAAATTACTAGTAAATTATCTATATAATATCATCTTTCAAACATAAAACGGACAAATTGAGCTTACGTAAACATGCAGCGAAAAAAGGATAATAAAATAGTCAATATATGAAAAAGATACTTTTTTTTTCAAATGAATGGAAATAACCATCAGTGGCCAAACGAAGAATCGAATCGAATTACTAGCAAAGTATCTACATACTATCATCTTTCAAACCAAAAGCGGACAAGTTGAGCTTCCGTAAACATCCTACGAAAAGTGGAAAATTAACAGAGTAAATATAAAAAATATTGTTTAGTTGAAATCGATGGAATTTATCGTCAGTGGCCCAACAGAAAATCGAACCAAATTAACTACATAATATCGTCTTTCAAATGTAAAATGGACAAGTTGAGCTTCCGTAAACATCCTGCGAATAACGGACAATAAATGTAGTCAATATATAAAAATGCGTTATTTGTGCAAATGAATGTAAATTACCATCTGTGGTCCAACACAGTCTCCAACCAAATTAACTATATATTATCATCTTTCAAACCTAAAACGGACAAATTGAGCTTCCGTATACATCCTAAAAGACTGATTATAAACTTATTCAATATATTAAAAATATTTTTTAGGCAATTGAATCTAATTTATCATAAGTGGATCAACACAGATACGAACAAAATTACTAGTAAATTATCTACATGCTATCATCTTTCAATTATAAAACGGACAGGTTGAGGTTACGTAAAGATACTACGAAAAAAGGATAATAAAAAGTGAATATATTAAAAAAATGTCTTTTTGTCCAAATGATGACAATTACCAAAAGTGGTCCAACACAGAATCGAACCGAATTACTAGCAAATTATCTACATACTATCATCTTTCTAGCGTAAAACGTACAAGTTGAGCTTCAGGAAATATTCTACGATACCGGACAATAAACGGAGTCAATATACAAAAAGCAACTTTTTTAGCAAATGAATGGAAATTACTATTAGTGGCCCAAAACAGAATCGAACAAAATTACTAGCACATTATCTACATACTATCACCTTTCAAATGTAAAACGGACAAGTTGAGCTTACGTAAATATACTACGAAAAGCGGAATATAAACTGAGTCAATATATAAAGAAATACCTTTTTTCTGCAAATGAATCGAAATTAATATCAGTGGACCAAGACAGATTCGAAACAATTTACTAGCAAATTATCTACATACTATCCTGTTTCAAACGCAAAATGGACAAGTTAAGCTTTCGTAAACATCCTAATAAAACTGACTATAAACGGATTCAATTTATTACAAAAATTTTTTTAGGCAAATGAATGTAATTTACCATCAGTGGATCAACATAGAATCGAACCGAATAACTAGAAAATTATCATTCTAACGTAAAACGGAGAAGTTGAGACGTTCTAGGATACCGGACAACAAACGGAATTAATATATAAAAAATAATTTTTTAGGCAAATGAATGCAAATTAGCATTAATGGCCCACACAGAATCGAACCAAATTAGTAGCAAATTATATACGTAATATCTTCTTTCAAATGTAAAACGTACCGGTTGAGATTCGGTAGACATCCTGCGAAAAAGGGACAATAAACGGAGTAATGTATGAAAAAAATACCTTATTTGTGCCAATGAAAGGAAATTACCATCAACAGCCCAACAGAGAATTGAACCAAATTACTACCTAATTATCTACATACTATTGTGTTTCAAACGTAAAACGAACAAGTTGAGCCTCTCTAACATCGTAAGAAAACTGATTATAAACGGACTCAATATATTAAAATAATTTTTTAGGCAAATGAATGTAATTCACCATCTGTGGCCCAACCCAGAATCTAACAAATCTATTAGTAGATTATCTATATACTATTATCTTTAAAACATAAAGCGGACAAGTTGATCTTACGTAAACATCCCACGAAAAAGGGATAATAAAAAGACTTAATATAAGAAAAAAATGCCTTTTGGTCCGATTGAATGGAAATTACCATCACTAGCCCAACACAGAATCGAACCGAATTTCATGGAAACCTCTACTAACGGACACCTCTATAAAGCGGACACCTCCCATAACGGACATATTTTGTAATCCCCGTTCATCGTAATAGGAAAAAGCGTATTGGCAAACTTCTCTAAAGCGGACACTCTCTATTACGGACACGGACAGTCTTTCTTGTCTTTTATAGGTTCTATTTACCTTCTATTACGGACACTTTGTCTAAAAACAAGTTGAAAAGTACAGTAAAAATACACATTTAGTAATTCATACTATGTCACCAAGGAAGAACATGAGGGTGTGACAACATTTTGCCTCCTCAACTGTCTGTTCAGCAACTCTGAGGAAGGGTCTTTGTTTCACAACACCTTTATATCCTTTGCTTGCATTCTATTCCCACCCAACCTGTTTCAGAAACAAAAGTGATTGACAGTTGCCTACTGTTTGGGATTAAACATCATTCTACTGTCCCGCTGGAATTTCTAACCAAGCTAAAGACAAGTTTGGTAATTATGAACACGGGTACGCTCATTGTCCTTTAAAAAATCATTACTGGACTGCAATTAACTCACAAATTAAAGCAACACACCGAAGACGTAGTAAGTAGCGATAAATGTAAAGTGCAGAGAACTACAACATCTTATTCCCATGTTGTGCCTCGAACATAGGGAATTGGACGACGCAAGATAATTCGGGTATAGTAACATTTTGTTAATATTCATAAATACGTGATTCATGCAAAAAAAATTTGTAATTGCATATTACCTTGTTTATTAATTTACGTAAGAAAATAATGAAACCTCTGTAAGGCGGACACCTCTCTATAGAGGACAATTTTTGATTCCCCACGGCTGTCCGCTTTAGAGAGGTTTCACAGTAAGTTGGTTCGATCCAGTCTTGGGCCACTAATCGTATTTTCCATTCATTTGCACAAAAAAGGTATTTTTCTCATTTATCGATTCTGTTTATTGTCCGTTTTTCGTAAGATGTTTACTGAAGCTCAACTTTTCCGTTTTACGTTTGAAAGACGATATTATGTAGTTAATTCGGTTCGATTCCGTGTTTGACCACTGATGGTATTTCCATAAATTTTCGCAAATAACTTAATTTCTTAATATATTGATTTCGTTTATTGTCCGTGCTTCATAGGATGTTTTCGGAAGCTCAACTTGTCCGTTTTATGTTTGAAAGACGTTAGTATCTAGATAATTTGCTAGTTATTTGGTTCGATTATATGTTGGGCCACTGATGGTAATTTGCATTCATTTGCTCAAAAAGGTATTTTTTTTTTCATTTATTGACTCCGTTTATTGTCCGTTTATCGTAGGACGTTTAAGAAAGCTAAACTTGTTCGTTTTACGTTTGAAAGACGATAGTATGTAGATAATTAGCTAGTAATTTGGTTCACTTCTCTGTTCGGCCACTGACGGTAATTTACATTCATTTGCACAAAAATGTGTTTTTTCATTTATTGACTGCGTTTAGAAAAATAAGCACACTGCTCAACAAGACTGCACTTATTTATTTTTAAAAACAAATTTACACGTGACGTTTCGATCTTCTAGCCAAGATCCTCATCAGACGTATTTGATGACGGATCCTAGCTAGAAGATCGAAACGTCACGTGCAAAAGTGTTATTAAAATTAAATAAGTGTAGTCTTGTTTAGCAGTGTGTGTCAGTGTGATTGTGTGTCAGTCTGACTGCGTTTATTGCCCGTTTTTCGTAAGATGTTTACGAAAGCTCAACTTGTCCGTTTTATGCTGGAAAGATGATAATATGTGGATAATTTGCTAGTATTTCGGTTCGATTCTGTGTTGGGCTACTGATGGAAATTTCTATTCATTTGGACAAAAAAGACATTTTTTTCATATATTGACACTTTTTATTATACCTTTTTCGTAGTATGTTTACGTAAGATCAACTTGTCCGCTGTATGTCTTAAAGATGATAGTATGTAGATTATTTATTAGTAATTTTGTTCGATTCTGGGTTGAGGCACTGATGGTAAATTACATTCGTTTGCCTAAAAAAAATATTTTTAATATGTTGAAACTGGTTGTAATTAGTTTTCTTAGGATGTTTAGAGAAGCTCAACTTGTTCGTTCTACGTTTGAAAGACGATAGTGTGTAGATAATTAGCTAGAACATTGGTTCAATTTTGAGTTGGCCCACTGATGTTAATTTCTTTTCATTTGCATAAATAAAGTATTTTTTCATACATTACTCCGTTTATTGTCACTTTTTCGTAGGATTTTTACCGAAGCTCAACCGGTCCGTTTACGTTTGAAAGGTGACATTATGTAGACAATTTGCTAGTAATTTTGTTCAATTCAGCGTTGGGCCACCAATTGTAATTTCATTCATAAAATAAAAAAAATATTTTTGATATATTGACTCCGTTTATTGTCCTATTTCAAACATTGTTTACGGAAGCTCAACTTGTTCCTTTTTGCATTTGAAAGGTGATAGTATGTAGATAGTGTGCTAGTAACTTTGTTCGATTCTGTGTTGATCCACTAATGGTAATTTCCATTCATTTGACTAAAAAAGTTATTTTTTTATATATTGACTCCGTTTATTGTCCGGTATCGTAGAATCTACTGAAGCTCAATTTGTCCGTTTTACGTTAGAAAGATGATAGTATGTAGAGAATTTGCTAGTAATTCGGTTCGATTCTGTGTTGTGCCACTGTTGGTAATTTCCATCATTTGAACAAAAAAGTTTTTTTTTCATATATTGACTTTTTTATTATCCCTTTTGCGTACTGTATTTACGTAAGCTCAACCTATCCGTTTTATATTTGAAAGAGGATAGTATGTAGATAATTTACTACTAATATTGTTCGATTCTGTGTTGATCTACTGATGGTAAATTACGTTCATTTGCCAAAAAAAATATATTTTTAATACATTGACTCCGTTTATAGTCAGTTTTTTAAGGATGTTTACGGTTTTGAACCTTGTCCGTTTTGCGTTTGAAACACGATAGGATATAGATAATTTGCTAGTAAATTGGTTTGATTTTGTGTTAGACCACTGGTGAAGATTTCCATGTATTTGCCTAAAAATTTATTTTCTTATATATTTATTGTCCGTTTTCGTGCGATGTTTACGAAAGTTCAACTTGTCCGTTTTACCTTTGAGAGACGTTTGTTTGTAGATAATTTGCCATGTAATTTGGTTCGATTTTGAGTTGGGCCACTAATGGTAATTTTTATTGATTTGCATAAAAAGCTCATTATTTTATATATTGACTCGGTTTATTATCCGATTTCGTAGAATATTTACGGACGCTAAACTTCTCCGTTTTACGTTTGAAGGATGATAGTATATAGATCATTTGCTAGTAATTAGATTCAATTCTGTGTTGGGCCACTGATGGTAATTTCCGTTCATTTGCAGAAAAAAGGTATTTCTTTATATATGGAATCACTTTATATTCCGCTTCTCGTAGGACGTTTACGGAAACTCAACTTGTCCCTTTTACGTTAGAAAAATGATAGTATGTAGATGATGTGCTAGTAATTTTGTTCGATCCTGTGTTGGGCCACTAATGGTAATTTCCATTCATTTGCCTACAAAATTTATTTTTTATATATTGACTCCGTTTATACTCCGGTATCGTAAAATATTTACTGCAGCTCAACTTGCCGTTTTGCGTAAGAAAAATGATAGTATGTAGATAATTTGCTAGTAATTCGGTTTGATTCTGTGTTTGGCCACTGTTGGTAATTTCCGTCATTTGGACAAAAAAGTTTCTTTTTTCATATATTGCCTCTTTTATTATCCCTTTTGCGTAGTATTTTATGTAAGTTTAACTTGCCCGTTTAACCTTTCAAAGACGTTACTATGTAGATAATTTACTACAAATTTTGTTCAATTCTATGTTGATCCAATGATGGTAAATTACGTTCTACCATCATTGCCTAAAAAAATATTTTCTTATATATTGGCACCGTTTATGATCCGTTTTCGTACGATGTTTACGGAAGCTCAACTTGTCCGTTTTATCTTTTAAAGACTTTGCTATGTAGATAATTTGCCATGAAATTCGGTTTCATTCTTCGTTGGGCCACTAATGGTAATTTCTATTGATTTGCACAAAAAATTGATTATTTTATATATTGACTGGGTTTATTATCCAATTTCGTAGAATGTTTAAAGAGGCTAAACTTGACCGTTCTACGTTTGAATGATGATAGTATGAAGATAATTTACTAGTAATTTGGTTCGATTCTGTATTGGACCACTGATGGTAATTTCCATTCATTTGGAGAAATAAGTTATTTCTTTATATTTTGACTCAGTTTATTTTTCCCTTTTCGTAGCATGTTTACGGAACTTCAACTTGTCCGTTTTACGTTAGAAAGATGATAGTATGTAGATAATTTCTAGTAATTTGTTTCGATCAAGTCTTGGCCACTAATAGTAATTTCCATTCATTTAACAAAAAAAAGGTATTTTTCTCATTTATTGACTCTGTTAATTGATCCTTTTTCGTAGGTTGTTTACTGAAGCTCTACCTGTCCTTCTTACGTTTGAAAGATGATATTATGTAGTTAATACGGTTCGATTCTGTGTTGGACCACTTATGGTAATTTCCATTCATTTGCACAAATAACGTAATTTTTTAATATGACTTCATTTATTGTCCATTTTTCATAGGATGTTTACGGAATTTCAACTTGTCCGTTTTACGTTTGAAAGGCGAGAGTATCTACATAATTTCCTAGTTATTCTTTTCGACACTGCTTTGGGCCACTGAAGGTAAATTACATTCATTTGCTCCCCCCCAAAAAAATTAAATATATTGAATCCGTTTATAATCAGTTTCTTAGGGAAGCTCAACTTGTCCGTTTTATGTTTGAAAGATAATAGTTTGTAGTTAATTTGGTTCCATTCTGTGTTGGTCATCTGACGGTAATTTCCATTCTTTTGACAAATAAGATATATTTTTATATATATTTTGAAGCCGTTTATTTCTATTTCTTTTGAGGATTTTTACGGAAGCTCAACTTATCCGTTTTATGTTTGAAACGAATGTATCTAGATAATTTGCTAGTAATATTCTTCGATTCCGGGTTGAGCCACTTATGGTAATTTCCATTCATTACCTAAATAAGATATTTTAATATATTCAGTCTGCATATTGTCCGTTTTCGTAGGATGTATACGTAAGCTCAACTTGTCTGTTTTACGTTTGAAAGAAAATTCTATGTAGATAATTTGCCAGTAATTTAGTTCGATTCTGTGTTGGGCCACTGATGGTAATTTTCACTCTTTTGCACAAAGAAAGGTATATATATTGACTCCTTTTTATATCCGTTTTTCGTACGATGTTTACAGAATCTCAATTTGCACGTTTTACGTTTAAAGATGATAGTAGTTAGAGAATTTATTAGTAATTTTATTCGATTTTTTGGGCCACTGGTGTTAATCTCATTTATTTGCATAAAGAATTTTTTTTATATATTGACTTTGTTTATTTTCCGATTTCGTACAATGTTTACGAAAACTCAACTTCCCCGTTTTAAGTTTGAAAGACTATAATATGTAGATAATATGCTAGTAATTTGGTTCGATTCTGTGTTGGGCCACTTATAGTAATTTCCATTCATTAGCACACAAAAGGTATTCTTTCATATATAGAATCCGTTTATTGTCTGTTTTTCGTAGGATGTTTAGGGAAGCTCAACTTGTCCGTTTTAGGTTTGGAAGATGATAGTATGTAGATAATTTGCTAGTAATTCGGTTCGATTCTGTGTTGGACCACTTAATGTAATTTCCATTGATTTGCCTAAAAAAGATATTATTTAATATTTTGACTCTGTTTATTGGCCGATATAGTACAATGTTTGCGGAAGCTCAACTTGTCCGTTTTACATTTGAAAGACGATAGTATGTGGTTGATTTCCGAGTAATTTGGTTCGATTCTGTGTTTGGCCATTAGTTGTAATTTCCATTCATTTGCATAAAAACAGTCATTTTTTTATGTAGTGACATGGTTCATTATCTAATTTCGTAGAGTGTTTACGGAACATCAACTTGTGCGTTTTATGTTTGAAACAAGATAGTATGTAGATATTTTGCAAGTAATTTGGTTCGATTCTGTATTGGGCCACTGATGGTAATTTCCATTCATTTGCACAAAAGTATTTTTTTATATATTGACTTAGTTTTTTTTCGTTTATCGTAGGATCTTTACGGAAGCTCAACTTGCCCGTTTTACGTTTGAAAGATGTAGATAATTTGCTAGTAATTTGGTTCGCTTCTGTGTTGAGCCACTGATGGCAAATTCCGTTGATTTGCACACAAAAAAAGTTATTTTTTTATTGACTGCTTTTATTGTCCGGTTTTGGTACGATGTTTACGGAAGCTCAACTTCTCCGTTTTACATTTTAAGGATGATTGAATTTAGATAATTTACTAGTAATTTGGTTCGATTCACTGATAGTAATTTCCATTGAGTTGCACAAAAAATGGTATTTTTTATTGACTCCGACTTTGTACGTTTTTCGTAGGAATTTTTACGGAAATTCAACTTGTCCGTTTTACGTATGATAGACGATAGTATGTAGATAATTAGCTAGTTAATTGGTTCCATTCTGTGTTAGGCCAGTCATGGTAGTTTCCATTCATTTGAACAAAAATTTATTTTTTCATACATTGAGTCAGTTTATTGTCCGTTTTTCGTAGGATGTTTACGAAAGCTCAAATTGTCCGTTTTGTGTTTAAACGATATTATATAGATATTTTTCTAGTAATGTGGTTCGATTCTGTGTTGGGCCATTAATGGTAATTTCCATTCATTTGCACAAAATGTATTCTTTTTATATTGACTCCGTTTATTGTCCGTTTTTTGTAGGATGTTTAAGGAAGCTCATTTAACCCATTTTACGTTTGAAAGATGATAGAATGTAGTTAATTTGGTTCGATTCTGTGTTGGGGCACTGATGGTAATTTACATTCATTTTTCAGGTTTTTGTAGGATGTTCACGGAAGCTCAACATGTCACATGTTACTTTTGAAAGACGATAGTATGTGGATATTTTGCTAGTAATTTGGTTCGATTCTGTGTTGGTCCACTGATGGTAATTTCAATTCGTTTGCTGAGAACAGGTATTTTTATTCATAAATTGAGTCCGTGTTAATATGGTATGGTTACTACGAGCGCAAGTTTCTCTCCCCCAATATTTTTGACAATCGCAAACGGATCCAACTAATCATGCAAAGTTACACAGCGCAAAGTATTCCCATAACTACAATTTGAAAGTGAGATTAAATAGGCTCTTATGACATTTAAATCGTAAAAACTTACATCAAAACCTACAACTCTAGTATCTTATAATGTCCTCTAACTGCATATAACTTCTGAACGCACCAGTGAACACAGTATTCCACTGCAGAAGGATTGGGCTAAGTATTTTCATAATTAGAATGCTAAAGTGCTTTTCGTATGGGCCACTGGAAAAATTATATAAAACAATATTATGATTTTTAGGGTAGGCACAGCTCCAATCAACTCTAGTGCCCTATGGATGCCAACCACTATACTGAATCCCCCATCCTCATTTCAAAAAATTATCAAAGTAGCATCTATCTTAGATCCATATGTTCAAATTCATTAGTTGATCTTATATCCTGTATATTTGTAATTTGAATGTCTATATTGTCATACTTCCGCTCATACATACGAAGTTTCTCAGCTTGCTCTCGCATTCTTTTTTGGATTTTTCTAATATTATCTCTAACACGCTGTTTCCTAAGTTTTAATTGTGCAATCTTCAATTCAATTTGCTCATTGTTAGTTTGGTTAGAAAGAGGATCTAAGAAAGAGCTAACTCGTGTATCTGATGCTGTGTTCATTTGAAGACGTAGTTTCATATTCGTTCTTATATATATGTATGGAGCTTAAAGAAATCAACGAACAAAAGGTTACCCACTCATCTGCTACATATATAGATATCTGTTCAATGTTTCTTGTATATATATGCTAATTGAGTACTAGCTCCTGATCTCACTCATACATATACACATGGCCTTACATTCTCAAGACGAAGAGAAAAAAACAATGCGTGACTTTTTTGCATCATACGCTCGCCCACACTCACATTCTTTTCCGTTAACCGGAACAGCAGCAAGATGTTTTCTTTCTTTTTTAGCAGCTTTTTGGACTTCAACCAAATGTATCTCACGCTTTTCTCCCTGCTCGGTTTGAGAAAGATTTATCTCAGACCGTTCTTGTGGCGGAGTGTCTGTTCTTGTGAATCTTGTTTCAAGGTTATTTCTTATGTAAATTTCTGAACGGACAATTTTAACTATGCAAATGTCTCGTTACTGTTAGTTACATGAGAAAGAAACTAGTTATCGAAACTTCCGCCAGATGACAGTCAAAGTCAATCATTTATAGTAGTCAGAAAAGCATGTAGGATTACTGGTAGTTTCAGGGTTGGAAATTCAAATGATTATAATTATCATTCTTTCATCCAATCGAAAACTAGTAATCACAGACATAACAAAGTATATATATATATATATATATATATATATATATATATATATATATATATATATATATATATATATATATGAACAGCACTTAACGGTTTCTATCTAGTTAAGCATATACGAGGGTAGGTTAATATCTAAAATTTTGATATAAATCTAAATAAGTCGAAAACAAGTAATCACAGACATAACAAGGTATATATATTTGAACAGCATTTAACGAGATGCAACTATATATAGGATCGTTTATGATATTACCATAAAAACTTACTTTCTAAATTTTATACTTATAAATTTTATAAGTTTGGATACTGATAATGGAATCTTCTACTAACTCCGTTCTCTATGGGAAACAACGATTTCTTCATCTCTGTCCACTGATCGTAATTCAAGGTGAATAGACAGCCGCTAATATCAAAAACTACTTCAGTTTCGGTTTGTACATTTCTCAGAATTACATTGAAATTATTACGAAGAATGAACTTCTTTTAGGGATCCATAATAACCACTCTATTTTTTACTTCTGAAAAACATATTTTTAATCATTTTTGTTATTTTTTTGGATTCATTTCTAAAGTAAAATTGATGTATTTTATAACCATTATCTAAATCTTTCAAACCTTCATACTTAACAAACAGTTTATATTTTTTCATGTCTTTCAAAACTTGCTCAGTATCGTCATTATATCTTTGCGGCAATAACGTCTTATATTTCTCATCTAAATGTACTAAAACTCTTTGGCCATAACGTAGTGTTTGAATCAATTTCCATAATGTTATCTCGTATCGTTTACCTTTTTCTAACTCATCTATGCGAAGGAATGTCAAGGCTTTAACGTCATTTTTCTTATTCAAATAATTAGCCATAGCTTCTTATTTGTTATAAGGAAAATGTTCGTTTTATGAAAAATTCATAAAACCGCTTCCCCATTTGAAATTTACATATATAACTCAACAGTTGGATATTTATCTTTTAGACAAGTGTATTTGATTTTTAATCCATCTTTAATGATCTCATCAATCATTTTATCTATTAAGTGTTTCGTAAATCTAGGTGGAAGAAAGAGCTTAAACTCTTTACATTCAACTAAAATGCTCTTTCCAAACTTAGTTTTAATCTCCGCCATTTTCACAATTTTATATTCTGTATCTAAGTCTTATTCTCTTAATCAAATAATTTCTTTTTGCTCAAGACTTCCAAGTTTATTTCAAAGGTCAATATGACTAGCCGTCGTATTTATTATATACAAAATTAATGATCACAATTCAATTTTTATCTTAAACAAATACTTTTTAATCATTTTTGGTAATTTCGTTTATGGAAAACCTCCATTAACAATACAAAAATACATTTAACTATCTAAAACTCTTCTACTACTTTCTCATTCTTAGGGTCATATGTAAAGTTCTTTTGTCCAATTAAAATCGCATAACATATAGTATGATTAGCTACAGCTTCTGCAAAATCTACTACAATTTTTATATTTGTTCTCTCATTTACTGATACATTTTTCCTCTTACTGCAATTAATTACATACATTGGTCTGTTATCTATAAACTCTTTAGGGTCATAGTACATTTCGGTATTACCACACGTTATTCTCTTAAATGCAGTATAATCTTCATACATCTTAAAATAAACCCTTAAAATGATCTTCTTGATTCTTTTGGAAACACCTCATTCCTTCCATTCTTAAGATAGATATTCTTTGCCTTACAATGATCGAACCTACTTGCATCTGCTGTTTGTTTACCACTTCTATCAGTTTGGAACATTACAACTACGAAATCAGGCATATCAAATTGTCTAGATTGAAATTGAGTAGTAACATCGAACTCTAAGAAAGAACCTACGACAGTCTTCTAAACACACTGATAAGTATGGAATGAAAACATGATTTTAGGTTCTTTAAGAATATTAAACTTTAAGTTGTTTTCCTAATCAGATTCGTATTCAATAATAGGCATTCTTATCTCCATATTCTTTATTGTCATTTTTACATCATGAGGAGTTGTTGCACCTGCTCCTGTTCCAGCCGATTTGTACAAGACATCGTTATTGTTGTTAGCTTTTGTAAATGTTATTCTCAATCCACCTTTCCACATAACATTTTTATAATCATTTAAAAAGCCTGGAATTAAACTTAATGGTACAAAACGCTAAACTCCTTTCGTAGACCAAGTTTATCATCTGCTTCAAATCCTGCTTGTTTTGATATTCAACTTCTGGTTTGGAAATCTTTAATGTCCCAATAGCTGTAGATGTTATTCCAGGTCGTTCAATCTTATCTATAACAACTCCATGCTTTCTAACCTCAATTTGAAAAAAGAAGAATGGTAAGAAATTATCTACAAGTTTTATAGTATAATTTGCACCAAATGCTCCTCCAGCTGATGCACCAACAACTTCAAAAGTCATATGACAATCTGCTTTGTGTGGATGTATAAAGCCATCCCCCACATCGAAATCAAACTCAATATCTTTGTTAGCTTCATTGAAGTAATTAAATATACTTGTGTTAGGTTTAAAACTCTGTAACTCGTAACTCTTAATACTATCCATTTATTATAAAGAAAATCTTGAAACAACGCTTTTACGGAATTTATCCATAAAAGAATCATACATAATAACATTTAAAAAACTTATAATCCCCATCCTAACTTAACCTTAGCATTCATAGCAGTACCAACTCCAAAAGAATCTAATCGCTCACCAATTGATGCATCACTACAAAGTGCTCTATTCCATGCTTTAGTGTCTAGTTCCTTATCTGCAATATGTCTTGACTTTGTATCTTTATTGTCTCTGTAGTATATATCATGTTCTTTACAAGCCTCATCTAATGGGTTAATACCTTTATCACCCCTTTCTAATCTTTCTTGTAGCTTAGTGCCTGGACCACAGTACGAATGGCCTGGAATATGTAATTCAAATGGAAGTTTATTAATCAAATCATTTACTAATCCTTTTCAAGTTTCTCATCATTCCAGAATTGTGGTGGTAATGTATTTAAGATCTTAGTCAAATAACCTATACCTTTCGGATCATTAGGAATAAATTGCGAAAGCTTATTATTAATCATACTCACTATACCTACTTTCTCATTATAAAAGTTATTATTTCCAGCCTCTTCTTTTCCATCTATAACTATTAACCGATCAATTAACTTTCTCACATTATCCATCCATATATATTGTTTAGGTATCTCTGTATATTGTTTAATTCCTTCACCAGTCTTTTTAGGTGTGTTCTTTTTAGGAGTTGGAGATAAAGATGGTTTAATATATTTATCCCAAATAGGCTTGATAATATTAATGTACTTAGAACCTCTATAAGATGCTACTTTTTATCTCGATTATATTTTTGGAAGGCAGCATCTGATTCTATTATTATTTCCTTGTACTGTTCAAAATCGTCATCATCATAATCTTAAATGGTTTTATTAGTATTCATCGTTAACAATTCCCATAGACGTTTTGTTCCTTTATAAGTTTTACCACTAATTATCAAATCATCACCACTCGCTTAACTTCAGAACTTCCTATCTTATTTATTATTCTTCCATCTTCTTCAACAGCTCTTATTCCAAGTACACTATCATTTCTTTTACTATAATATTTTGTTGCAATCTTACCAAATGATTGCGCTGCTGTTAAAGACTCTACTCCTTCGACTTTGTCTTTAATTTGTTTTCTCATTTGTTTTCTCATCCTGTTATAGGTGTATCACTACTACATGGAGGACTATCATAAGTTATCTTTTTAGGTGTTTCTAGTAGACTAGGATCTATTGAAGCCGTCTTATGTACAGCTGGATAAGTTCAGTTATTAGATTTTTATTTTGTTCTGCTTCTTCTTTGATCTCGCTTCCTAAATTTTGGATAGCATCAATTACAGGTTGTTCTTGCGTCTTAAATTTATCGTATATGCCTGCTCTTTCTTTCTTCCAAGATTTGAAGTCCTTTATCAAGAACGCCTTTAACTTAATATTCTTATTCATTTCTTTATCATCAATTTTTAAATAGAAAACGAACAAACGTCAAAAAACGTTTAAAAGTGTAAAAAAAACGTTTATAAAGTGTTTTATCTTGTCCCCATACTTACATTTGTTTACCTTCCTTGTTATATCAATTACTATAAAACCATAATCATCTTGACAAAATTTTGAACATATCTCTTTAAATTTATCATAAGGCATATCTCCTCCAACAAACTCATTATGCACATATTTAAGATTAGTATCATCTTGTCTAAATACGCATAGGAAGTTAACGTTATCTCTTAGAAGCTGTTTAGGTACTTTTGAATATGTCTGTGCAAGATAGAAACAGTTTAAATTTCTATGTCTACCTCTCGTAAAGTAATTTCTAACAGTATCTTGATTCTCCAAAATATAATCTTCAAACACAACGACAGAGTATTTTTCACATTCATCAATAGGTACAATACAATCATTACTGCTTAAGAACGTTGCTATTTGCATCTTGAACTTTAGTTTTGCTTTTTCAAATCGTTCTTTTAATTGTTCATACTTTGGCTAATTCATGCTTTTAGAATATATGCAGAAGTAATATTGTTTAACAAACCTGGCTGTAATAAGAAGTTAAATAACAGAAAAGTTTTACCGCAATTAGATGGACCCACAATAAGACACCGAATATCATCAGGTATAAGTTGTCAATTTCTTTTCTTAGCTATTGTTTCTCTTATCGTTTCTTTTACATCTCAATTAATAGTTTTCTTACTCATTTATTATAGAAAAAATTTTGATTCAGACCTGCTAAATCGTTGAGTCCCTGGATGTCAGCATCTTTTATGATCTTATATCTTTAATTTGTTCTCTGATCTTATGCAACGTATTTTTTATATATTCTTCATCCATTTCGCCATTTAATGTTATTATCATCTCTAATTGTTCTTTAAATGAGTTAATACAAGCGACAATGGTTTTTTATTCATCTTTTCTTTTGCTTATGTTTAACTTAGAAGGACAAACCTGTTATAATAGCACTTCCAGTCGCAAGAGACGTTGGTTAATATTGAGTAAATTGTTACGGGGTATGAAAATATTAATAAACCCAGTTGTTGCAGAAAGTATAACTGATAACGTAATCAAAGTGTAGTATGCAGATCTAACAATTCGTAGTTTTCTCTTTTTCTTCTTTAAGCTGTATTGTAACTTTTGAATGATATCTTCTATTAGCCTGATTACTTTCTCTTTTGGAATATCTCTAGGTAAATCAAACTCGTTCATTTATTATATTAAAAATGGCTAAGGTATTTAAGTTAACGAGTGATACTTCTGTTTTAAAGAGGAAACTCCATTATGAATAAGACAACAGTAGCAACTTTTTAAGTATAGGACTTGTTGGGTTTTACAGTACATATCTAACTCCAAACATTACAGAAAGAAATAATAAATTTACATTTTGTAGTAACATTCCTGATTTTCCTAATCTTACAAAACAACTCATACTTCAACCTGGTCAATATAATGTTAAAAAATTAGAAGAATATATTAAATCAAATCTTCCATACACCGTCGATGCTTTTAGAAATATTAAATTTACTGAGGACAGAGAGAAAAATAGAGTTAAAATATTTAGCGGACAGTGTGATAACCTAGGATACCATTAATACCGTATTAGGTTTTAGTGGGAGAAACTTAACCAGAAACATAGAACATGTTGGAGATTAGTTACCAAAGTTTCATCCGTTCGATACAATTAATGTTCACTGTAGTATAGCAGATGGTATGTTTGTTAAAGATAGTGAGTACATAAATAGAAAAACAGGAATTATAGCATCATTTAAATAAATGCTGAGTTTAAACATACTATTATTTACGAGCCTACTTATCCATTATTTTTCCCTATATCTAAAGACAAGATTGATAATTTTGAGATAAGGATAACAGATGAGAATGATTCCTTAATTGATTTCGGTGGAGCTACTACAACTGTACTTTTACAAACCAAGATTTTCTCTTAAATAAATAGGAAGATATGTTCTATTAAAGGTTGTATGTTTAGTGTTCCTTACAGTGAACTAAAAGATTTAAATATCAATCATGTATTAACAAAGAATTTACTTAACGATAAATCCAAGAAACTTAAAGAAGGTAAAGGAATGGATTTAACTCTAACTACTGCACAAATGAAAAAGATTAAGAAAGAGCATATGGGTGGTTTTATCTTTACAATTCCAGCCATTTTAGCAGCTTTAGGAGCAATTGGTTCATTAGCAGGTGGTGCAGCAGCGATTACTAAAACTGTACTTGATGCCAAGAAAAATAAACAAGAACTTGAAGAACAAAAAAAACACAATATGGTTATAGAAGAAAAGCAAGGAGCAGGTAAACCAAAGAAGTCGAAAAACTAAAACCATTGAACAACTTCGATATAGAGAGGCTGGTTAAAGAATTAAAGATAAAACGATTTAGAGGTGTATTTATGAGTGACGAACTTCCACATAAAACCTATATAAATGAGTGTGGTATAATTAACTTCGATAAATCAGAAAACATTGGTACTCATTCGATATGCTATTGGAAAGATAACAACGAAAAGTACGTGTTCGATACTTATGGTGGTGTTCTTCCTAAACAACTAGTACAATATCATGGTACCAAAAACTTATTTTACAATGACGAACGAATACAAGACTTTAATTCAGTTATATGTGGTCATCTTTGTGTTAAGGTTTTAAATCTTCTAAATCAAGGGTATTCTATTACTGACGTGATTTAAATGAATAAAAACGATTAAATATTAAGTCTAAGTGCTTTTATGGTTTGTATCCATAAAAGTTTTGTTTAAGATAAATATGGAAGCTATACACAATAGATTTTTAGATTATTTTGAGTAGCATGAGGATGAACTAGATCCACTAGATAGTTATAAATTTTATCAGTATTTTGAGTATGTTAGTGAGATACACTTAAAAGATAGAAACAACGTATATGAAGTTATTGATTAATGGAGAACGTTAATACCTAAATTTTAAACACGGATGAAGAGTTGAAAAAGTTACGTCCAATAATTACCTTAAAGAAGTTGTTGTCAAATTATAGCTTTAAACCATTAGAATGCAGTAATTGTGGTAGTAAGTCATTAACAAAAGGTATGAGTAGCTACATTTGTGGTGATTGTTTTGCAAAGAATGGTTGGGCTTACAGTACTAAGGAAGAAATGAAAGCTGGTTGTGCAAGAAAACCATGGTATGATATTACAAAAAGATTTAAGTTACAGCTATCTCGTTTGCAAGCATTACAGGATTGAATTATTTCCAAAGATGTGTTCAAGGTGTTAAATGATGAATTTAGAGACATACCAAAAGATTTAGTGTCAACAAAAGATGTTCTAGAAGTACTCAAGAAAAACAAATACACAAAATATTATGATGATGTCTATTTAATACACTATCATGTTACCGATCAAAGACCATAAAGTTACAACATATAGAAGAAACACTTATAAACGAGTACGAAAACTTTGACGAGGCCTTTACAGAATTGCATCCGAAAGGAGCATTGTGTATTAACTTAAAATGTGTATTGTACTATCTGTTGAAAAAGCATGATGTTCATGTTGATATGGATTTTAAATATTTACCTAAACAAACAGAGATGTTAAAGAAATGTTTTGAAAAATTAGGATGGGCATTTTCTTTATAATAAATGAGTATGGATATATTTGGTAATGTTGCAGATAGAAAAGGTAATGTTGATATTAGTGAAGAAAAATTAAAATTGTTGGAGAATTTAAATGATGTCGCTAGCGTAAGTCAACTTAAGTCAATAGAAGCTCAATTAGAAAACGATAGAAAACGATTAAGGATGTATTAGAAACGTTACAAGACAATCATAAAGAAAGAAAATGTTCAAAAGATAAGGATGGATACTACTAAATTGATTATGCAGAAAGAAACTATACCTCTATTATGTCGATTAAGAGCTAAAAAGGTTAAGGAGCCAATCTTTAGAATATTTAATCTCTCTAATGGTTACAAATTTCTCTATAATGGTACAATAATGTACATGGAATTAAGTTTGATAGATACTTTCTAGACATATATTTAGGTGATACTTTGATTGAAAATTTACCTTTAAGCTTTAAGGAGAACGATATAATTACAATTAAACCAAATAAAAATTCTGCTATGGAAGAAGGGCAATTATTGTTTCTTGTAATGTACATAGAAAGAGAGCTTTCCTAAAGGCGTTTGCTGTATAATAAATATGGATATTTTTGATAACATTAAAAGTAAAAACGAAGAGTTTAAATTTAAAATAGATAAAGTTTTTACATCAAATAACACATCCTGGGTTGATTTTAAGAATAAAAGATTGGTTAATGTATCTAATGCTATCGAAAAAACAAGATGTTGTAGTATTAGAACAGCTTGAATCGGAGAAAGAAGATTTTAATTTACCTACACGAAAAGAAATTGTAGAAATACCATGTCGATTGGCAGAAAATGATGACGGGAAACGAGTCTTTTCCGTATATAATTTAGCTTCCGCCTACCAATTTCTTTATAGAGGTAGATTAAAGCATATAGAATCAAGTCTCAATTTATATCTTATAGACATATTTTTAAATGACACTCTAGTTGAAAATTTTCCATTACACTTTAATATAAATGATCAGTTAAAAATTAGGCCATCCAAAGATTCTGATTTGAAACAAGGCTAATTATTAATGCTTATTTTGTATATAGAAAGAAAAGATGAAGGTGAAAACAAATCGAATGATGATAATGTTAAGAGTTTAGTATTAGGTAATGATGATGAATATTAATTTTCTTCTTGATTTTCTATACAATAAATAGTAATGATAATGTATTGTGTTAAATGTAAGAAATCAACAGATACAAAGAAAGATACCACTAGAATTGAACAAACGAAGAATGAAAGATATCTAAAGAAAGGTATTTGTTCTGTATGCGGTGTTACTAAATCTCAATTCTTTAAAAAGAAAGATTGACTATATGATGGTAAAGGTATTAGAGAAGACCTTATAGAAGAAATTCACAAACCATCTAGAAAAAACTTTGACAGGCTAAGTGTGCTTTTAAAAGGTATCGATGATCTTTGGCATGCTGATCTTGTAGAAATGGATAGTGGAGTATTAAAAGGTGTTTCCAAATTAAATAAAGGTTATAAGTATCTCCTAATGATTATAGATGTGTTTTCGAAATATGCGATTGGTGTTCCTGTTAAAGATAAGAGTGGAAAGAATGTTACAGAAGCATTCGAATCCATATTAACAGTGAGAAAACCTAGTAACTTACAAACTGATCAAGCCAGAAAGTTTTACAATAAAGAATTTAATAAGTTGATGGAGGAAAATAGGATTAATCATTACTCAACCTATAGTGGTAAGAAAGCTTCTGTTGTTGAGAGATTTAATAGAACACTTAAACAAAACAAGTGGAAAAGGTTCACAACACAAGGGAATTACAAATGGATAGAGATATTACCAACATTGATTATTGAGTATAATAATAGAGTACATAGAACAATTGGTTAAAAACCTATAAAAGTTAACAAGAAAAATGAGCGAAGAATATTGGATAAAGTGTATAAGAAAGAATATAAGCGTGTTAAACCCAAATACAAATTAGGCGATCATGTTCGTATAAGTAAATCGAAAGGGTTATTTGAGAAAGGATATACACCTAATTCGTCAAAAGAAGTATTTCTTATTAGCGAAGTTATTCCATCTAATCCACCTACGTATAGAATTAAAGATTTAGAAGAAGAGGATGTACAAGGTAGATTTTACGAACCAGAACTACGTATTAAAGACGAAGCATAAAGATGAATACTTGGTGGAAAAGATTTTGAGGAAGAAAGGTGATAAAGTATAAGTGAAATGGTTATGATTTGATGATTCACATAATAGCTAGATAGATAAAAGTAATGTTATAATGTAATTATAAATGTCTTTTATGGAATAATAACCATAAAATGCTAGTTTGAATGAGATAAGAGGTAACGAAACGTTACTCTTCAAACAACAAAGGGGTAACGAAACTTCACTTTTTAAACAACAAAGGGTAACGAAACGTTCCTCCTCGAACAACTTCTATGGATGTTTAAATTTTTACCCGTTAAAACCACAAATGTTTAAAGTTTTACCCGTTAAATCCACGGATGAAATCTCTTTAAACTTTCTCTTATCTTCTAGGTCGATGTGTTCTCCTATAGCTTGATCAGTGTCTTTGTATTCTAAAATTTCTGCAAAGTACAAGCAGGAGAAAATTAGCTTCCTACAATTAGAGAAGGCTAAATTTAACGTATTATATAGACTTAAAAGGTACAAACGTATTAATTATTATAAGAAAAAGCATAATAGTCGAGATTCCAGCCACTAAACATATACTTAATCATTCTAAACAACCGGAGGAACGAGAAGGACTGCCCTTACATAAACAAACATATTTTAAACAACCGGAGACTAACATAAACATTCAAGCTTAAACACAATCATTCATCATAAGACGTACAAGCATATCACTAACATTCATTTAAACATAAGCGTATACGAAACGAGGCTCTTCTAACATTTAACTGATACCACTTAACATTCATTTAAACATAAGCGTATACGAAACGAGGCTCTTCTAACATTCATTTAAACATAAGCGAATACGAAACGAGGCTCTTCTAACATTCATTTAAACATAAGCGTATGCGAAACGAGGCTCTTCTTAAACAAAAACATATCATACTTAATCATTCTAAACAACCGGAGGAACAAAAAGGACCGCCCTTCGAAACAAAACTTGCAGATAGCAAGGAAAATTCAGTTACAATGATTTTCTATATAATAAATATGAGTACTATGGATAGTTCTCTTAGTTTAAACGATATTTGCTACGAACAGATTAAAGACAATTATTGGCATGGTATCCTTGGTGATTTCAAATTGATTATAGATAAGAGTACAGGATACTTTAATGCAACAAAAGTATGTAAGAGAATTAAAGAGTGATTGAGAAATAAAGAATCAAGGAAATTAATACAATATTGTAATGAAAAGATTAATACAATACAGGAAAGCACTGGAGAAAAATATGCATCTGCTCTTCTACATATCTAATAACAGGAGGAAATAGAGAAACAACATCAATCATCTCAGGAACATATGTATATAAGAAAATATTTCTCGCTATTGCTTTATGGATATGACAAGACATCCATGACAAATGCTATGATATTATCGAGGACTGTTTCGTTTCTAGTTTTAGACAGATTCAAGAAGATCAAGAAGAGTTGCAAAGAAGAGTAGAAGAGATATAACAAACAATGGAGAGATTGAGAATTCAAAATGAAGAACAAGAACAAGAAATAACTAAATTAAAATCAATAGCTGCAGAACATACAGAAAATCCAGGGAAAGTACACAAACTAGTTATTATTAAAAAGAATCTCTCCTCTATTCAACTACAAAAGATATTAGAAAAGCCCGAAACAGACGAAAGAGAACAAATACAGAGCTATGAGAGTTACAGGTATTGGGTTGGAGAATTCAAGAGTGTAATATAAAGACAAGATTACAATGCCTCCAAGAAAAATATCCAGACATGACTATACTGTCTAAAACCGAAGACCCAAACTCGATTAACCTTCTGAATAAAGTAAAAGAAAAATATGATTGTGTTATTTCGCATGGTTGTCATGTAGACCTAAAGAATGCTGATGTAGAAGAAGATGATGACTTTGTTATTGATTTGTTTTTAAGTATAAGAGAAAATTAACAACGGGTTTTGTGTTTAGATATTCGTAAAGGTAAGGGCAATGAGTTTTAAAAATCCCTATCAGAAGAAGATTTGGTTAAAGAAATTGATTGTTTATATGACTGGTTAATATCTAGTCCTATGTAGAAACTTAATTCGTAATGATTAAAGATTTTCTGGGATACGGACAAAATCTCGCGGCCGAAACATCGCCGCCCAAAATCTCGCCGGCCAAAACCTCGCGGGACAAAATCTCGCCGGGCCAAAACCTCGCGTGGCTAAAACCTCGCCGCCCAAAATCTCGCGGGACAAAATCTCGCCGGGCCAAAACATCTCGTGGCCAAAACCTCGCCTCCAAAAAACCTCGCGTGGCCAAAACATCGCCGCCCAAAACTTCGCGGGACAAAATCTCGCCGGCCCAAAACCTCGCCGCCCAAAATCTCGCCGGGTCAAAACCTCGCCACAAAAAATCTCGCCGGGCCAAAACGTCGCCGCGAATGAAACTTTTCTTTAAAATTTACCCAATGTGTTTCTTAATATGCTATTCCACATTACATATAATAATAATAATAAGAAGAAGAAGAAGATACAAAACGTCCTGTGCGTGGGCTTTCTCGGGTTATTCCCGTTTCCTCCCACTTTCTTTATTCGATCATTTCCTTCATCCTGGTCATCTACGTCTACTTTAACCTATAGGACATAATCAAGGGACGTCGTAAAAACTCATATATTATTTCATACTTTTATAAATATTATTAGATTTTTGTTAAAATTTTAAGTTTTTGGATGTTCCAAAGTTCACGAAACTAACCTCGTTAGTTGTCATTACTTTCCTTATGCAGACTTTCTTTCCTTACAACCAGTTTGAAAACATCCTGTCGCCCTACCTTCACATTGAAATACTCTAATACAGAAATAGAATTTTCATATGGTATCGCGGCACTTGGTCAAATACCCGTGATACTTCTTCTGAAACAGCGTCTTTTATACCGTCATCCTTATCATCTGTTGGAACATTTACATTTTGGTCAGGCGAGATTTTGGGTATGGCGATATTTTGGGGCGCGAGGTTTTGGCCAGGCGAGATTTTGGCCCGCGAGGTTTTGGGCGGCGAGGTTTTGGCCAGGCGAGGTTTTGACCCCGCGAGATTTTGGCCCGCGACGTTTTTGGCGGCGAGGTTTTAGCCAGGCGGGGTTTTGGCCCGGCGAGATTTTGGCCCGCGAGGTTTTGGGCGGCGAGGTTTTGGCCAGGCGAGGTTTCGGCCTGGCGAGATTTTGGGCCGCGAGGATTTGGGAGGCGAGGTTTTGGCCAGGCGAGGTTTTGGTCCGCGAGGTTGTCGCCGCGAAGTTTTGTACCCAAACCAGATTTTCTATATAATAAATATGGAGAAACATTTTGATTTATTACATGATAGACTTAAGCTAATTCATCATGATCTTAAACTCTTAGCAACACTACTAGAGAAGCCAGCTCTGTTAATAGAGAAGCAAATAATGTTAAAGGAAAAAGAATTATTAATAGCACAACAAAAAACATCTGATTTGAGTAGTGATAAATACGAATATGATAGTGATGATTATGACGATGAGTAAGTTTACAAAAATGATTCAGTTTTAAAATGTGTATATGTAACTTTGATGGGTTATTCCCATGAATGCCATGTTCTAATACAACACGTAATATGTAGACAGTGGTAGGAGTGTACAATGTTAAGTGCTGTATTAGGACATATGAAAGTAAAAACAGTACAAAAATGATTAGAAATAATCTGGTGAAGATAAAAAATTGAAGATTGATACTAAGATTTTCTATATAATAAAAGATGAGTAATTATAGTAAATTTACTGTAATAGAGTTAAGACGACAATGTAAAGAAAAGGAAATCAAAAGATATTCCCGATTACAAAAACATGAACTAATAAACCCTCTTAAACAATATGACGATGAACAAAGCAGAAGACAGATTAGAAATATATTCCCATTTAAACAAGAGATATTTGAAGAACCACAAATCAAAGCTGAATCAGTACCAATTGATGTAAAGCTCAAAGAAACGACATTAAAATCAAGATTAGAAACATGGAGATTTAAAACAGATTAAACGCTAGAGGCTCCACTCTAACAATATATTACTGCAACATCTAAAGCTATATTAAGCAGATTACAAATTAGCTTAAACAAACATAGTTCATTGAAAGCTAATCTTTATATAAGTTGTACATATAAGAAAGGTGAAGAAACTCAAAATTTCTATTTTAACACTGAGAACCAAGAAATATATCAATCAAATAATATAAAAGAAGAAATAACTAAGATGAAACAAAGATTAAGAACAAGAATGGATGAGTTCCAAGCTAGAGGTTCTGGCTGGGCTCTTATAAACATTAACTTTTTACAACTAGCAATCGTCAAATATACACCATATAGAGGATCAACATACATACTATTACCTAAACAAATTCAAAACAAAAAGGCTGTAATTAATGTAAAGAATGAAGATGAAAAATGTTTCTTATATTCATTATACAGAGCCTTATATCCTACAAATTCACATCCTGAACGAGTACCAAGATGTAATGAACTTTTGTTAAACTTAGAATCCAAACTGAAAAATATTCATTTTCCTGTAAATGTAAGCGATATTCCAAAAAATGGAAATTTACTTAATATTTCTATAAATGTCTATGCGTATGATAGAGACTATTCAATTTATATACTACATCACATACAAAACAAGAAAGAAAATCATGTCAATTTATTATATATAAAAGAACAAAATCAAGGACAAGTTAAAACTCACTATTGTTGGATTAAGGATTTAAGCAGACTAGTATGTGAACAGTTAACTAAAGAGAGAGCTCGAAAATATTTATGTGATACATGCTTCTTATACTTTTACTCCCAAGACGCTTTAAATAAACATGAGCAAGATTGTTCGTCAAATGAGCCAGTAAAAATAATAATGCCTGAAAAACGTAAATACGTTGAATTTAAAAACTACCAATACACAATGAAAAAGCCATTTGTGATTTATGCTGATTTTGAATGCTTGTTACATAAAGTTATGAGTTGTCAAGAATGTTATCCAGATAATGAATTATATACGAAGAAATATCAACAGCATAAGCCATCTGGATATTGTTATTATATAGTAAAGAGCGATGAAAGTAAAACCAATCCTCTTTTGTATAGAGATAAAAACGCTGATAAAAATTTATAAGACTATTAACAAAAGAAACTAAACACATATCGAACATATACAAAGAAAATAACGAATTACCATTAACAAAAAGTCAGAGAAAAAGAGTTCAATAAATCTAGATGTTGTTATTACTGTAAGCAGAAGTATACTAAAGAAAATCATAAAGTTAAGCATCATGATCATATAACAGGAAAATTTGTAGCACATCTACGTAATAACTGCAATTTAAAAGTTAAAGTACCAAAGTTTGTACCAGCGATCATACATAACTTGACAGGATATGACTCACACTTGTTTATAAAAGAGCTTGGATGTAATAAAGAACAAATAGATCTAATACCCAATAACGAGGAAAGATACATATCATTCAGTAAAATGGTTGGAACTATTAAATTTAAATTTGTGGATTCATTTAGATTTATGGCTTCTAGTTTAGAAAAATTGTCATCGAACTTGAAACCTGAACAAATGATACATACCCAACACTTCTATCCTAATCAAGAACAGTTTCAACTTGTAACAAAACAAGGTGTTTATCCATATGATTATGTTAACAATTGGAATAGGTTTAGAGAAAGAAAATTACCGCTAAAGGAAGCATTCTTCAACAAGCTTATGAACACAAATATAAGTGATGAAGATTATGAACATGCAAAGAAAGTATGGGAAAAATTCAACATTAAGAATCTCGGACAATACCATGATTTATATTTAAAAACAGATGTATTATTGTTAGCAGATATATTCGAAAATTTTAGATAAACATGTCTTAAAGCTTATGACCTTGAACCTGCTTGGTATATGACAGCACCAGGATTAGCTTACGATGCAATGTTAAAGATGACAAAATAGAATTAGAATTATTAACAGATTATATGGTATTAATGATAAAGAAAGGTATAAGAGATGGAATTAGTCAATGCTCAAAAAGATATGTAAAAGTAAACAATAAGTATATGGAAGATTACGATAAGAATAAAGAAGATTCTTACTTAATGTATCTAGATGCCAATAACTTGTATGGGTGGGCAATGAGTCAATATCTACCGTATAAGGGATTTAGATGGTTAAGTGAAGATGAGATAAGAGAAATAGATTTTACAAGTATTACTGATAATTCTGATACTGGTTACATATTAGAAGTTGATCTTGAATATCCAAAAGAATTACATAACTATCACAAAGACTATCCACTAGCTCCTCAAAACATATGTCCGCCTGGGTCAAAACAATCAAAGCTATTAACAACCCTATATGACAAAGAGAAATATGTAATGCACTATCGAAACCTAAAACAATGTCTTTCACTTGGATTGAAACTTAAGAAGATCCATCGAGTAATAGAGTTCGAACAATCAGATTGGTTAAAGAAATATATTGATTTAAACACACAAATGAGAACGAAAGCAACAAATGATATTGAAAAAGAATTCTATAAGTTCATGAATAATTCAATATTCGGGAAGACTATGGAGAATATTAGAAAGAGGGTTAAACTTGTGAGTGATGAGAAAAAATACGAGAAGCTTGTACCAAACCAAGTTATAAGAGTATTACAGTTTGTACGGAAAACTTAGTAGCAGTTCACATGAACAAGATTAAAGTTCAATTTAACGAACCGATTTATGTAGGTATGTCAATTTTAAATTGATCGAAATATTTAATGTACGATTTCCATTATAATGTGATGAAACCAAAATACCAAGACAAAATAGAAGTATGTTATACAGATACCGATAGTTATATATACCATATTGAAACAGAAGATGTGTACGAGGATATGAAAAATTATATTGATTACTTCGATACGAGGGATTACTCTAAAGATAACAAATATAAAATACCACAGGTTAATAAGAAAATACTTGGTAAGATGAAAGATGAACTTAAAGGAACAATCATAGAAGAACTTGTTGGTTTAAGATCAAAAATGTGTTCAATCAGGTTCGAAAAAGATAAATGTTGTAAAAAAGCAAAAGGAGATAAGAAAAATGTTATAAGTAAAGAACTGTCATTTAACGATTATAAAGACTGCTTGTTCAACCAAAAAGAATATTATAAGAACATGAATTTGATTAGAAGTTATAAGCATGCTTTGTAAAGTATACAAGTAAATAAGTTAGCTTTAAGTTGTGTAGATGATAAGAGATGTGCTTCAAAGAATGGGATAAATATCGTGCCATGGGGACATTATAAGATAGAAGAGATGTAGTTTTAGATGTAAGTTTTTAGATTGTAAGTTTTTATGATTTTAAATGTCATAAAAGTCTATGCGATCTCACTTTGGAGTTCTAGTTATGTAAATTAATTTTTGTGCTTTGTAACTTAGTATTAGTTACTTGGGCCTTTCTGTGCTAGTCAAAGATATGTCCAAAATGTCCAAAATGAAGTAAGTATGATATACTACTCATTTATTGACTGGGTTTATTGTCCGTTTTTTGTAAGATGTTTACGGAAGCTCAAGTTGTCCGTTTTATATTTGAAAGATGAGAAAATGTCGACAATTTGCTAGTAATTCGATTCGATTCTCCGTTGGGCCACTAATGGTAATTTCCATTCATTTGGAAAGAATTTACTTTTTATTTATTGACTTCATTTATTATCCCTTTTTCGTCGTTTGTTTACGGAAGCTCAACTTGTCCGTGTTTTGTTTGAAAGATGATACTATGTAAATAATTTACTAGTATTTTTGTTCGATTCTGTGTTGGGCTACCGATGGCAAATTACATTCATTTGCCTAAGAAAGATATATTATATATTTATTACGTATATTATCCGTTTTCGAAGGATGTTTACGAAAGCTCAACTTGTCCGTTTTACGCTTCAAAGATGATACTATGTAGGTAATTATCTAATAATTTGGTTCGATTCTGTGTTTGGCCACTTGTGGTAATTTGCATAAATGTGCACACAAAAAATATTTTTTTCATATATATTGACTGTTCATTGTCCGTTTTTCATAGGATGCTTATGGAAGCTCTACTTGTCCGTTTTATGCTTGAAAGGTGATAGTATGTAGATAATTTGGTAGTAATTCGGTTCGATTGTGTTGGGCCACTGATGGTAACTTCTATTCATTTCGACAAAAAGGTATTTTTTTCATATAATGACTCCTTTTATTATCCCTCTTTCGTCGAATGTTTACGTAAGATCAATTTGTCCGCTTAATGTTTTAAAGATGATATAGATAATTCACTAGTAATTTTGTTCGATTCTGGGTTGGGCCACTGAAGGTAAATTATATTCATTTGCCTAAAAGATTATTTTTAATATATTTAATCCGTTTATAATCAGTTTTCTTAAAATGTTTAGAGAAACTCAACTTGTTCGTTTTACGTTTGAAAGACGACAGTATGTAGATAATTTGCCAGTAATTTAGTTCGATGCTAAGTTGGGCAACTAATCTTAATTTCCATTGATTTGCATAAAAAAACTCATTGCTTTATATATTGATTCGGTTTATTATCCGATTTTGTAGAATGTTTAAGGAAGCTAAACTTGTCCGTTTTACGTTTGAAAGATGATATTATATAAAAAAATCCTAGTAATGTGTTTCGATTCTGTGATCAGCCACTGATAGTAATTACCATTCATTTGCATTAAAAGAGGTATTTCTTTATATATTGACTAAGTTT
The DNA here is from genome assembly GCF_964235325.1 of Thermobia domestica. Classification (NCBI taxonomy): domain Eukaryota; kingdom Metazoa; phylum Arthropoda; class Insecta; order Zygentoma; family Lepismatidae; genus Thermobia; species Thermobia domestica. The sequence continues at coordinate 142,927,856 of NC_137463.1, forward strand.
ATTTTCCGCTTTTCGTAGGATGTTTACAGAACCTCAACTTGTCCGCTTTACGTTTGAAAGACGATAATACGTAGATAGATTAGTAGTAATTTGGTTCGATCCTGTGTTGGGCCGCTGATGGTAATTTTCATTATTAACACAGATAAGTTATTTTTTTATATATTGACTCCGTTGTTTGTCTGTCTTCCGTAAGATGTTTACGGAAGCTCAACTTGTTCGTTTTACGTTTGAAAGACGATAATACATAGACAGATTAGTAGTAATTTGGTTCGATCCTGTCTTGGGCCACTAATGGTACGTTCCGTTTATTTGTACAAAAAAGGTATTTTTTGCATTTATTGACTCCGTTTATTGTCCGTTTTTCGTAGGATTTTTACGGAAGGTCAACTTGTCCGTTCCACGTTTGAAAAATGATATTATGTAGTTAACTTGGTTCGATTCAGTGTTGGACCACTGATGGTAATTTTTATTCATTTGCCAAAATAAGGTAATTTTTTTTAATATTGACTCCGTTTATTTTCCGTTTTTCGTAGAATATTTACGGATGCTCAGCTTGTCCGTTTTACGTTTGAAAGACGATAGTATCAAGATAATTTGCTAGTTGTTTCGTTCGATTATCTGTTGGGCCACTGATGGTAATTTGTATTCATTTCCACAAAAAAGGATTTTTTTTTGATTTACCGAGTCTGTATATTGTCCGTCTCTCGTAGGATGTTTACTGAAGCTCATCTAGTCCGTATTATGTTGAAAGATGATATTATGTAGTAAATTTGGTTCGATTTTGTGTTGGACCACTGATGGTAATTTCCATTCATTTGCACAAATAAGGTAATTTTTTTAATATATTGACTTCGTTTTTTGTCAGTTTTTCATAGAATTTTTACGGATGCTCAACGTTTCCGTTTTACGTTTGAAAGACGATAGTATCTAGATAATTTGCTAGTTCTTTGTTTTGATTATGTGTTGTGCCACTGATGGTAGTTTTCATTCATTGGCACAAAAAAATGTATTTTTTCATGTATTGACTGCGTTTCCTGTGCGTTTTTCGTGGGATGTTTACATAACCTCAACTTATCCGTTTTTCGTCAGAAAACCATAGTATGTAGATATTTTGCTAGGAATTTGGTTCGATTCATTGTTAAGTCACTGATGGTAATTTGCATTCATTTGCAAAAAAAGGTATTTTTTTCATATATTGACTCTTTTATTATTCCTCTTTTGTAGAATGTTTACGTAAGAACAATTTGTCCGCTTAATGTTTCAAAGATGGTAGTACATAGATAATTCACTAGTAATTTTGTTCCATTTTGGGTTGGGCCACTGAAGGAAAATTACATTTCTTTGGCTAAAAAATTTTTTTTAATATATTGAATCAGTTTATAATCAGTTTTCTTAGGATGTTTAGAAAAGCTCAACTTGTTCGTTTTAGGTTTGAAAAATGATATTATGTAGGCATTTTGCTAGTAATTTGGTTCAATTCTGTGTTGTTCCACTGATGGTAGTTTTCTTTCATTTGGACAAATAAGGTATTTTTTTCATACACTACTCCGTTTATTGTCCCTTTTTCGTAGGATGTTTACCAAAGCTCAACCAGTCCGTTTTACATTTGAAAGATATATTATGTAAATAATTTGCTAGTAATTTCGTTCGATTCTGTTATGGGCAAAAAATAGTAATTTCCATTCATTTGCCTAAAAAAGTTATGTTTTTTATATTGACTCCGTTTTACGTTTGAAAGACGATAGTATGTAGATAATTTCCTAGTAATTTGGTTCAATTTTTTGTTGGGTCACTTATGGTAATATCCATTCATTTAGCTAAAAAATATATTTTTGTATATTGACCTCGTTTATTGCCCGTTTTCGTAGGATGTTTATGGAAGTTGTATTTTTCCGTTTTGCGTTTCAAAGATTATAGAATGTCGGTATATTGCTAATAATTTTGTTCGATTCTGTGTTGGGTTACTTGTGGTAATTTTCATAAATGTGCTCATAAAAAAGTATTTTTTCATATATATTGACTCTGTTAATTGTCCATTTCTCATAGGATGTTTACGGAAGCTCAACTTGTGCGTTTTACGTTTGAAAGATGATAGTCTGTAGATAATTAGGTAGTAATTCGGTTCGATTCAGTGTAGGGCCACTAATGGTCATTTCCATTCATTTGGACAAAAAAGGTATTTTTTTCATATATTGACTCTTTTTATTATCCCTTTTTCGTACAATGTTTACGTAAGATCTACTTGTCCGCTTTATGTTTTAAAGATGATAGTATGTAGATAATTTACTAGTAAGTTTGCTCGATTCTTGGTTGGGTCATTGATGGCCAATTACATTGATTTGCCTAAAAAAATATTTTTAAATATTGATACCGTTTATATTCATTTTTTAGGATGTTTACGGAAGCTCAACTTGTCCGTTTTGCGTTCGAAACACGATAGTACGTAAATAATTTGCTAGTAAATTGTTCCGATTTTTTGTTGGGCCGCTGGTGGTAATTTCTATTCATTTGGCCATGTAAGGCATTTTTTTCATACATTAACTCCGTTTATTGTCTTGTTTTCGTAGGATGTTTACTGAAGCTCAACCGGTCCGTTTTACGTTTGAAAGATGATATGTAGATAATTTGCTAGTAATTTCGTTGGATTCTGTGTTGGGCCACTAATTGTAATTTCCATTTATTTGCATATAAAAGTTATTTTTTGATATATTGACTCCGTTTATTGTCCGATTTCATATATTGTTTACGGAAGCTCAACTTGTCTGCTTTACATTTGGAAGGTGATAGTATGTAGATAATGTGCAAGTATTTTCTTCGATTCTGTGTTTGGCCACTAATGGTAATTTCCATTCATTTGCCTAAAAAAGTTATTTTTTATATATTGACTCCGTTTATTGTCCGGTATCATAGAATATTTACTGAAGCTCAATTTGTCCGTTTTACGTTAGAAAGATGATAGTATGTAAATAATTGGCTATTAATTCGTTCGTTTCTGAGTTGGGCCACTTTTGTAAATTTCCATCATTTGGACAAAAAAGGTACTTTTTTCATATATTGACTTTTTGTGTTTTCCCTTTGCGTAGTATCTTGACGTAAGCTCAACTTAACCGTTTTATATTTGAAAAAACGATAGTATGTAGATAATTTACTGTGATAGATTATTCACAGCGTTTTGAAAAATAAACACTCTGCTGAACAAGACTGTACTTATTTATTTTTAAAAACACATTTACACGTAACATTGCTATCTTCTAGTCAAGATTCTCATCAGACGTATTTGATGACGGATCTTAGCAAGAAGATCGAAACGTCACGTGTAAATGTGTTTCTAAAATTAAATAAGTGTAGTCTTGTTCAGCAGTGTGTTTATATTTCTAATTTTATTCGCAAGACGTTGACTATGATTGTGTGTCAGTCTGACTGCGTTTATTGTCCGTTTTTTGTAACATATTTACGGAAGCTCAAGTTGTCCGTTTTATGTTTGAAAGATGATAGTATTGTATCGATTTACTGATGCATATTGTATTGATTTATTGAGATATTGATGCATATAAATAAATCATCTTAATTGGTAGTATCTTATATCGCTATTATCTTAATTGGTAGTATAGTGGTTTTCCTTTTAGATTATTAATTTAGGTTTCAAATGCCTTGAAATTAAATACAGTTTGATGTAAGTTTATTAGATAACAAATCAGATTATTACCAAAACATCTTACAAATGTTGCAGACATGTTCAAAGTAAATAATTCTAATAATTGATAATTTAGTGCACTAAAGATGTCTGCTATCTTCAAGACAAGTTAATATTTACTGTACCGAGATCTGAAGGATCCGGTAATTTAATAGGCCTAGCAGGAGACCTCCATGAGAACAATTTAAATACATTCTCAATGCAAGACAAAATTCAACAAATTAAAAAGGTTAACTTACATGAAAGTATTCGTATGAAATACATTCTCATATCTCGATGAATATAGAGGTCAGCCAGTAATCCTTCCCGTCTTCTTTCTTATTGACCGTAAAATTTTGGGAAGTATTTATATGATTTGTGAAGTACTTTCACTGCGTTATAATACAAAAACAACTAGGACGTCGTACATCCTTGTAGACTATTTTAAAGTTGTTTTTGTATTTGAAAGATTCTCTGTATTCCAACAATAACTATATGTGTAGTTCTTGTACATGCTTAATCAAAAGTTTTTGATACTTTAATTTTAATACAATAAAAATTTTAATATTTCACAGATTGTTAAAAGATGTTAACAATAGTCAACACATAGAGCTCTCTTCGTTTTTAAGTTCTCTTATTTGTATAAGTCATGTATCAAATTACGAATAGAACGACCGTTTAATATTTCATAGATTACATGCACTATGGTCGGTGTCTATGTAATGAAGTTGTACTGTATAATAATGTAGTAAAATTCGAGAAAGCACTAAAATCACTTTCACTGATAGAAACACTAACACAAGTGTTTGTAAACAAAAGGGTGTGTTCAATACGTAGAGGTATTGAAGAGCGTTCGTTGAACTGGAGAAAGTCTTGTTGACAACCAGAGATGACGTCATGTCGGCAACGGTAGCTGGATCTCATAACGGCGAGAGTTGGAGACTGAAGAATGGCTGGTACTTGACCATCTTTGATAATGAAGATGAAGATGATGATGACGCATCTAAGCATTGATTGAAGAACGTTGCAGTGAATCTCAGAACGTCTGATCCTATGGAACGTCTTCCACGAATCACGTTGAAAAGTCTCTGGACAGGGACGTCGACTTGCAGAACGATGGACACAGTAAGCTTCTAAGATGGCCAGTCTCGAAGATGACTGCGACGATCGATGTGTGGTAAGATGGTGGGACATCGACATGATGCGAAAAATCGAAGTCTGGACTCTTGCTGCTGGAAACTTGTTCCTGGCTGGAAAACCAACGATGATGATAGGACTGGGTTGGAAACACTGCTACAGTTTATGTGGCTGTCCTTAGAGCTCGTCAGGAACAGATATGCTGAGTTGTTACAGATACGTAGAATCACGGTGAGCGATAGATGACCAATCGGAAGCTTGACGTGGTTCGAGGCAGATGATGAAGTTACTGTCTTGCTCTTGGGCTGGAGATAATGCTGGAAGCAGTAACCTGAACACTGGAACAGCGTCTGGAAGGAACATCTTCTTCTTACTGGAACGGGTAGTCAATCCTTGGAGCGGAGTGACTATTGAGAAGAACATCTTCTTCTTACTGGAACGGGATCAATCTTGGAAGCAGATTGTTGACGTCTGTGGGTGTGTAGCGCTCTCGGAATCTGCTACTGGAACTGTCAACGAGTTGGCTGAACCCTGGAACTGGAACTGGAACTACCATGCTCTGGACTGTATTTTCGGCATCTGGCGCAGGACTGCGTGAACTTTTCGTCTTTAGAAGTGGTCGTCTGAGGTCGAATCGTTGTCCCCAGGAAGGCTAGTTTGTAGCTTCGTATTGTGACACTCATATTGCAGTTGAGCGTGTAGAGAATGAGAGATGAGAATTAAAATTTGATATAAATATAAAAATATATAAGGAAAAGGAAAAGATTTGGAATGGGTTTGTAACGCGATAATGTAACAAGGATGGGATAATGGGATATGTATTTACCAACATCCGTATACATGTAGTAACACAATATATTTATGTGTTATGTTATTTATTTACATCATATATCACACAGACAACACATCCTGTGTAAAGGGACCTTAAAATTTTATATATGAAAACTAAAAAATTGAATTGCATAAAAGAAAATCAAAATAAATATAGATATATTAGATTAAAAGATCTATATATTAAAGAATATAGTTGTAAAAAATTAGAGATATAGGAGTATTGAAAATTAATACTGCATTAAGAAAATCATAAGTGAAAGGATGGTTAAAAAATTGAAATTTAATGAATGGAATTGTAGTAAACCTTTTCTAAAGAATATTCATAACAAAATTTTCGTCTTAGTTGTCTTAAAAATTTTTGCTGTGTATAAATAGAAATAAGGTATTTAAACAAAATTATTTTTTTTAAAACTAATGAACTATGGAAAATGAAACGAAAAGTACAAATAATATTGCCGAAAGTGAAAGCTGGATGCACTGACTGAATGAATGTACGTGACCTACTTAAGTCGTAGAACGTTCGATCCGTTATTACTGTATAGTATGCGATAAACATAACTTATTGAAAGGGAAAAGTTATTGAAAGTAAAAGTGCCTGAAAACTGAAAGGAAAAAGCTAAATAGAAAAAATAAGATAATCCAACACCATAATGAAATATGTTACCAAAACCTTTTATATATATATATATATATATATATATATATATATATATATATATATATATATATATATATATATATATATATATATATATATGTGTGAATAATAATAGTAATACTAAATTAATCTCATCTCATCTGAAAGGGAATAACTATGTATTTCTACAAGAAAAGTTATTTCATGAACATATTATGTCCAAATTATTTGGTAGAAAAATGTGTTTTAACAGAAAACACTAAAAGAAACTCAATAAAAGAGTTTTGCTTCTATCTGGTTATTTCGAGGCTTTATTCGCCATAAATTTGCGATATTTCGCCTGAAAAAGTGGATCATGGGGAACATCGGGAATATATAATTTGAGACGTTCCTGTGCAATATTCTGCAGAGTTCCATCTATGTCAAGTATATATTGATTGGAATCATGAGTCTCAGCTTTAATGGTTTAAGGTCCTTTATATTGTTCTCGAAGACTAGGAGACTCGCCACGTTTTGTATAGAGACGTTGAACCATGACCTGATCACCTGGTGTGTAGGAAACTGGTTTGTTTTTCGACTCTACTTTCTGTTTAAGTTGTAGGAAGGTCCTATGCTTATGAAAGTTAACTAATGAACGTAGTTCATCCAATTGTAGTAATCTGTCATTAACATCTGGATCTTCCTTGGGAATTCTTAGAATATTGTCTACTGGATATCGAAAATTCACTCCAAAGAGGAGGGAAAAGGGCGATGTTCCTGTCTGAGTATGCGGGGTATTGCTGCAGAAACTAACAGCTTGTTGGAGATTATGTGACCATTTATGATGGTCTAACTTCGTAAGAAAACGAAGAGCGTTTTGTATCTTTTGTGCTGTTTGTTCTACAGAGCCTATAGTTTTGTGTGATGCTGGAAGTACTTAACAAACCTCAATATTTAATGATTTTAAAAATTCTTGAGTTTTCGCTGCATGATGGTTTGGACTTTTGTCAAGATATAATTTACGCGGTACCCCATATTTGAGAATGATCTCATTCTGTACGAAATCTATAAAAGTGGTAGCCGTCATATCTTTGACAGGTTTACAGATGGAAAATGACGTTATAGCTTCAGTAGCTATGTAGAAATAATTATAACCATCACAAGTGGTAATTTTCCTACAGCATCTATAAAGAACGCATCATATAGGTTGTTGTGGTTGTGAGTTTGAACGTGAATATTGTTGGGTCTATAATTTCGTTTAAATTTATTACAGTCAATACAAGCGTTTATCTTCTTATGCAGCCATTTTTGAAGATTGGGAATGTAATAGCGATCTTTTATAAGAAATTTTAATTTCTGAAATCCAGGGTGACTGTCAGCATGAAATTCTTCAAAGATGGTATCTTTGAGAGATGATGGTTTGCATAGTCTTGGTTTAGGAGCGGACGGTGAGAAAAATAGCTTATAAAGTTTGTGATCTTGTATCACGTATCCTTAGACCATTTTGCATATTTAGGATGATATTTTTCATCATTTTGAAGCACCCTGTATATAGTAGAGAATGTAGGATCCTCTCTTTGTAATGCTGGTACATCTGTGCTGCCATCTAACACAAGTAATGTTAGTGGATGCTCTTGTTCATCTATCAGCTCATATTCTTGTTGCGAGAGATAGAGCGGATGACGAGACTGATAATCTGCTATGTTTTTAGATGAACTAATGTGGCGCACTTCAAAATCAAATAGCTGAATAAAAGATAACCACCTTGTCATTTGACTTGTCAAATTCGTGGTCTTTTTAACGGTTGTTAAAGCAAGGTTGTCTGTAAGTAATGTAAATTTACCACCTATCAGATATTTATAGAACTTCTTAAGAGCAAGAACTACTGCAAACAGTTCGATTTGATATAAAAGTCGAGCTTTAATTCGTGGTGGAAGAGAAGCACTGGCGTATTGAACAACAGACCAATTGCTTTACATGGGGCAGTTTCTGAAACAAAGCCGCAGCCGCGCCTATCTGGGATCCATCCGTTATGACCATGTGTTCTGCAGCTGGATTGTATATTTGCAGTATTGGTGCTGTTGTCACCATCTTTTTAAGCTGCTCAAATCGATCCTCTAATTCAGGAGTCCACTGAATTATCTTTTGTTTGCTAGCTGCTAATTTATGTAATGGTGCTGCTACTAAGCTAATTTTATTATAAAATGCACGATGAAATTGCATCATAGCAAGGAACGATTTAAGTTGCTTTACTGTCTTTGGACGTTCTAAGGCGGTGATTGCTTTAACCTTATCTGGATCTTGAAATATCTGTCATTTATTTATTATATGGCCGAGAAATTTAAATTTTTGAACACCAAATTGAGTTTTCTTTAAATTAAACAAAAGACCATATTTTTCGGCAGTGGTTAGAGCACGTTCTAACACACGCAACATGCCTTCAAAGGTGCTGCTTTTAAATATAAGGTCATCAATGTAATTTAGAAAGTCTTGTTCCGAAAAATCTCTGTATATTTCTTTTATGATTCTATGTAAAATTAAGGTAGAAGTTCGAAAACCTTGGGGCAATCTACGTAGTTTTAGCAATGTATGGGAAAAACCTAATTGACTAACACTAAAACTAGTTAGATCTTGGTCTATTTCATCAAGTGGGACTTGGTAGAAAGAATTCGAGAGGTCAGCAAGACAACAGAAATTTGCATTGTATAACTGGTCTAAAACATCTTGTGTCCCAGGCTGTACATCATTGATAGGTTGCGACCTCTGCGAAAGAACGCGTAAATCCAAAACAACACGAACATCTTTCGAATTTCTCTTTGGAATCACCAATAAGTTATTACGATATAAAGCATTTGATGGAGCTAAAATGCCATTATCTAACATTTCTTCTATCTGTGCTCGAGCTTGCTCACGAAGTCTAAAAGGTATCGTATAAGTTGGCACTGTCCACGGAGTACGATCCACGATATTAAGGCTAGCAGAAAAGCTATCAATGCTTTGAAAATCCCTATCGTGCCATTGAAAACAAGTAGGATGCCTTTTGAGTACATTCAATATTTTATCTTGTTGTTCTTGGGGCAAATCAGGGTTAATTTGAAATTTGGAATGATCTATGTGCTGCTTATTTTTTTCAAAGCGTGCTGTGACTCTCTGTTTGACCTGTTGTTTAGTAGGTTCAAATAATTTCCTAAGTGTATATATTTCTGATGTTTCTACATCTTTTGGAAGAAAAGCGCCTTGGGCTACATGCAACCCTTTTGCAAGAAACTTCCTACAAGGAGTGGGATTAATAATTGGAAGATACAGGCTTTTGGAACTTAAAGTTGTGTGAACAAAAACGCATGATTGCATATTCTTGTATGTTGGTGTATGTACAAGAAATTCTGGGTCAGGAATATGCGTATCTAATGTGAGCCTAACATACCGCACTGAATTGGGTGGGATAACGACACCTTGTCGCACATAAAAGTTAAATTTACAATATTTACAGACTTGGGCCGAAAGTGAAGTTTCTTTATTGAATTCTTTTGGCAATCTTTGAGTATTACCGAAGTGCACTAACTATAAAGAACAGGCCTGATAATTTATATTAGCATTATGATGCAACAGAAAATTATTTGACTAAAGAATTTTAATATTTGCTATTGATGAAATTCTAAAAAGTATTTGAAAAATCTTGCCTTCTATCTCTATTGGAAGAATTACAGCTTTTGTAAGATTTAGGGGAGTAGAAGATATTCCATATACTTTGGTATGTAATGTAAACTTTTTACAATTCTTAGGCACTAACGAATAGTGAAGCAGCGAGGCTTGTGCACCTGTATCAAGAAGCAAATTACATTCTGTACCATTTATTTTTCCTCTAATATACGGTAACTGATTTTTAAACAGTAATGGAACTGTAACTGTATTTCGTTCATTAACCTCCTGTTTATGAGATTTATTATTACAAGTAGTCATCACTACATTCTCAGCGGATGTTTGAGTAATAGGAAAAGCATTCTTAAACTGTTTGTCTTGGTCATTAATTTCAGTCTTCCCGGAGGAGATAGTGTGGTGGGGAACGGCCTTTTCTAATTTATTTATCTCGGTATCCACATCTACAGACTGAAAATTCGTTTGCGTTTCAACACTAATTTGTTGCTTATTATTTTGATCTAAAGGCTTAAAAGTATGAATAGTGGTTTTTGCACTAAAATTGTGGGAAACACCACTAACAGGGGAATGGTCTACTGATGACTCTGTTACACTAGTGTTTGAACCTGAAACGGATTCCTGATTACTTTTTGTGTGCAGATCAGTGACCAAGTCTTCAGTCACAGTGGTGGGAATCGCCACGGAAGTGTGAAACGCCACTAAGAAAGACTCTTGTGCATGAACCTTGGTGCTAACAAATCCTGGTGCATTTGGGTTAAGACTACTGGACGAAGTATGTGTATTGTTCATGGAAGGAACCGAAACAGAATTTTGCCTAAACGTGTTAGAAACTGAATAAATGGGTAATGAATTGTGAAAACCCAGGGGTTGCATCCGAGATTGGGTAAAATCAACCCCTAATGCTACTCGTTTTTTGATGTATCCTCTATGGCTAGGAAATTATTCCTAGAGGATGAAGGCGGGTTCATCATAGGATATGTTCCTGGATTATACAATATGGGATGCATATATTGAAATGATGGAGGTTGAGGTACAAAATATTGAGAATAAAAGCGTTGAGGGTTTTGTTTTCCTTTGGAAAACTGTTTATGCATTTTTGTCTTGCTCTTAGTATTGGAGGCTTGTTCTTCGCTATGTTTACAACACGTATGCGCTTGTTGTTTGGCAGAAATGTCATTGTGCGAAGGTGCAGACGTCCTACTTTCAGAGGTTAATTTAGCTCGTTTCTTTCGTGGTTGATGATGCCTGAAGGACTTTTTGACCGCTACGGTGATTGTATTTTTGTCTGCCTGTTGTTGAGTGATAGCTATCTGTAACGCTTTCAACTGGTTTGAAATAGCTTCTAAAGAGTCTGTTTTGCTTTCTACACTAGAGGAAGGAAGTTACAAAGAAACTTCTTTTTCATTTTGTACACGATAATTAACTAACGTCTCTGATCGTTCTATTATTTCTGCTTTGTCAATAAGCTGTGTAAAATTCTCAAAAGTATGCTGGCTAAATAGCGGAATATATCTAGGCAACAAGGAAAAAATAGTTTGCAGTACAAATGATTTGAAAGGCATTGGGGGAGAAATCTTTTGTGAAAGATCATATTTCTCGTATAGAAACTGGGTTAACCGGTCTCCTTCGGACTGATGTCGTTGCTGAAATAGCAATGTAGCCTGAAGGGCTGAACGGGTTGGTGAGAACTAATCCAAAAAATTTTCACGCAAATCTTTCCATGATAAACTTAAATATTCTGGATTATTAGCTAACCACGTATAAGGGAATTTACTCAAAGAGAGTTTAAATACCTGTTTCTTAGTGTCATCATTCCAATTGTGAATGAGCGCAAACCTATCAAACCTTTGTAAAAATTCTGAAGCATCTTGCCCGGCTTCATTAGAAAAGGTTTCAAGAAAGGAATTATACGAAACAGGAGTCTGTATGGAAGTACTGGAAGGCGTACTATTGGAGGTTTGATGCTTGTTTCGTGACATTGTGATTCTCTAATTCTAAACCTTTCTCTAGTAAAAAGACACAGGATATCTTACAGATGCAATATATGAGGCAAAACAACACTACATATATATAGACATTGATAAAAGTGTGCTAAGTTCGCTTCAATGAGAATGTATTTGTGGTCTTTCTATCAAGCATGAAAGCATTATATCAAATGATCACATCACACCACAATAGCTAAATGCTAATTTCAGTGGTTTATTCTAACAACAAAAAAACTGATTATAAAAATTGAATTTGTCTTTTACCATTCGCGTCGGAGCCTGTATCGATTTACTGATGCATATTGTATTGATTTATTGAGATATTGATGCATATAAATAAATCATCTTAATTGGTAGTATCTTATATCGCTATTATCTTAATTGGTAGTATAGTGGTTTTCCTTTTAGATTATTAATTTAGGTTTCAAATGCCTTGAAATTAAATTCAGTTTGATGTAAGTTTATTAGATAACAAATCAGATTATTACCAAAACATCTTACAAATGTTGCAGACATGTTCAAAGTAAATAATTCTAATAATTGATAATTTAGTGCACTAAAGATGTCTGCTATCTTCAAGACAAGTTAATATTTACTGTACCGAGATCTGAAGGATCCGGTAATTTAATAGGCCTAGCAGGAGACCTCCATGAGAACAATTTAAATACATTCTCAATGCAAGACGAAATTCAACAAATTAAAAAAGTTAACTTACATGAAAGTATTCGTATAAAATACATTCTCATATCTCGATGAATATAGACGTCAGCCAGTAATCCTTCCCGTCTTCTTTCTTATTGACCGTAAAATTTTGGGAAGTATTTATATGAATTGTGAAGTACTTTCACTGGCTTATAATACAAAAACAACTAGGACGTCATACATCCTTCTAGACTATTTTAAAATTGTTTTTGTATTTGAAAGTTTCTCTATATTCCAACAATAGCTATATGTGTAGTTCTTGTACATGCTTAATCAAAAGTTTTTGATACTTTAATTTTAATACAATAAAAATTTTAATATTTCACAGATTGCTAAAAGATGTTAACAATAGTCAACACAGTATGTAGATAATTTGCTAGTAATTCGGTTCGATTCTGTGTTGAGCTACTGATGATAATTTCCATCATTTGGACAAAAAAGGAATTTTTTTCATATATTGACTCCTTTTATTATCCCCTTTGCGTAGTATCTTTACGTAAGCTCAACTTGTCCGTTTTATATTTGAAAAACAATAGTATGTAGATAATTTACTACTAATTTTGTTCGATTCTATGTTGATCCACTGATGGTAACTTACATTCATTTGCCTAAAAAGTATTTTTAATATATTGAATCCATTTATATTCAGTTTTTTTAAGATGTTTACGGAAGCTCAACTTGTCCGTTTTGCGTTCGAAATACGATAGTATGTAGATAATTTGGTAGTAAATTGTTTCGATTTTTTGTTGGGTCACTGATGATCATTTCCATTCATTTGCAGAAAAAAGGTATTTCCTTATATATTGACTAAGTTTATTTTCCGTTTTTTGTAAGATGTCTACGGAACCTCAACTAGTCCGTTTTACGTAAGAAAGATGATAGTATGTAGATAATTTGGTAGTAATTCGGTTCTATTCAGTGGTGGGCCACTAATCGCAATTTCCATTCATTTGCAAAAAAAGGTATTTTTCTCTTTTATCGATTCTGTTTATTGTCCGTTTTTCGTAAGATGTTTACTGAAGCTCAACTTTTCCGTTTTACGTTTGAAAGACGTTAGTATCTAAATAATATGCTAGTTATTTGGTGCGATTATATGTTGGGACACTGATGGTAATTTGCATTCATTTGCTCAAAAAGGTATTTTTTCATTTATTGACTCCGTTTATTGCCCGTTTATCGTAGGATGTTTAAGAAAGCTAAACTTGTTCGTTTTCCGTTTGAAAGACGAAAGTATGTAGATAATTAGCTAGTAGTTTGGTTCAATTCTCTGTTCGGCCACTGACGGTAATTTGCACTCATTTACGCAAAAAGGTATTTTTTCATTTATTGACTGCGTTTAGAAAGTTAAACCCATTGCTGAACAAGACTGCACTTATTTATTTTTAAAAACACATTTACACGTGACGTTTCGATCTTCTAGCCAAGATCCTCATCAGACGTATTTGATGACGGATCTTAGCTAGAAGATCGAAACGCCACGTGCAAATCTGTTTTTAAAATTAAATAAGTGTACTCTTGTTCAGCAGTGTGTTTATTTTTCTGATTGTATCGCAAGACGTTGACTATGATTGTGTGTCTGTCTCACTGCGTTTATTGCCCGTTTTTCGTAAGATGTTTACGAGAGCTAAGTTGTCCGTTTTATGTTGGAAGGATGATAGTATGTGGATAATTTGCTAGTAATTCGGTTCGATTCTGTGTTAGGCTACTGATGGTAATTTCTATTCATTTGGACAAAAAAGGCCTTTTTTCATATATTAACACTTTTATTATCCTTTTTCGTAGTCGGTTTACGTAAGATCAACTTGTGCGCTTTATGTCTTAAAGAAGATAGTATGTAGATAATTTATTAGTAATTTTGTTCGATTCTGGGTTGGGGCACTGATGGTAAATTACATTCATTTGCCTAAAAGAATTTTTTTAAATATATTGAAACCGTTTGTAATTAATTTTCTTAGGATGTTTAGAGAAGTTCAACTTGTTCGTTCTACTTTGAAATACGATAGTATGTAGATAATTAGCTAGAAATTTGGTTCAATTCTCTGTTGGCCCACTGATGGTAATTTCTTTTCCTTTGCATTAATAAGGCATTTTTTTCATACATTGCTTCGTTTATTGTCCCTTTTTCGTAGGATTTTTACCGAAGCTCAACCGGTCCGTTTACGTTTGAAAGGTGATAATATGTAGATAATTTGCTAGTAATTTTGTTCAATTCTATGTTGATCCAAAGATGGTAAATTTCATTCATTTGCCTAGAAAATTATTTTCTTATATATTAGCACCGTTTATAATCTTTTTTTTTATGATGTTTACGAAAGCTCAACTTGTCCGTTTTACCTTTGAAAAACGTTACTATGAAGATAATTTACAATGAAGTTGCGCCACTAATGGTAATTTTTATTGATTTGCACAAAAAGACTCATTATTTTATATATTGACTCGGTTTATTATCCGATTTCGTAGAATGTTTACAGAAGCTAAACGTGACCGCTTTACGTTTGAAAGATGATAGTATGTAGATAATTTGCTGGTAATTTGGTTCGATTCTTTGTTGGCCCACTGATGGTAATATCCATCATTTGCACAAAAAAGGTATTTCTTGATATATGAAATCAGTTTATATTCCGCTTCTCGTAGGACGTTTACGGAACCTCAACTTTTCCGATTTACGTTAGAAAAATGATAGCATGTAGATAATTTGGTAGTAATTTGGTTCGATCCGGTCTTTGGCCACTAATGGTAATTTCCATTCATTTGCATAAAAAATGTATTTTTCTCATTTATTGACTCCGTTTATTATCTTTTTTTTCGTAAGATGTTTACAAAAGCTAAACTTGTCCGTTTTACGTTTCAAAGATGATAATAAGTAGTTAATTTGGTTCGATTCTTTGTTGGACCACTGACGGTAAATTCCATTGATTTGCACAATTTTCTTTTCTTATATTTACTCCGTTGATTGATTTCATATATTTTTTACGGAAGCTCAACTTGTCCCTTCTTACATTTGAAACGTGATAGTATGTAGATGATGTGCTAGTGATTTTGTTCCATCCTGTGTTGAGCTACTAAGGGTAATTACCATTCATTTGCCTAAAAAATTTATTTTTTATATATTTACTCCGTTTATTGTCCGGTATCGTAAAATATTTACTGCAGCTCAACTTGCCGTTTTACGTTAGAAAGATGATAGTATGTAGATAATTTGATAGTAATTCGGTTCGATTCTGTGTTGTTCCACTGATGGTAATTTCCATCATTTGGACAAAAAAAGGTATTTTTTTTCATGTATTGACTCTTTTTATTATATCTTTTGCGTAGTATGTTTACGTAAGTTCAACCTTCCGTTTTGTATTTCAAAGGCGATAGTATGTAGATAATTTACTACTAATTTTGTTCCATTCTATGTTAATCCAATGATAGTAAATTACATTGATTTGCCTAAAAAAATTATTTTCTTATATATTGGCACTGTTTATAATCCGTTTTCGTACGAAGTTTACGAAAGCTCAAGTTGTCCGTCTTGCCTTTTAAAGACGTTACTATGTAGATAATTTGCCATGAAATATGGTTTGATTCTGAGTTGGGCCACTAATGGTAATTTCCATTGATTTGCACAAAAACGTTATTTCTTTATGTATTGACTCAATTTATTTTTCGTTTTTCCTAGCATGTTTACGGAACTTCAACTTGTCCGTTTTACGTTAGAAAGATGATACTATGTAGATAATTGGAAGTAATTTGGTTCGATCAAGTCTTGTGCCACTAATGGTAATTTCCATTCATTTAACAAAAAAAGTATTTTTCTCATTTATTGACTCCGTTAATTGTTCGTTTTTCGATGGTTTTTCACTGAAGCTCAATTTGTCCGCTTTTCGTTTGAATGATGATATTATGTAGTTAGTTTGGTTCGATTCTGTGTTGGACCACTGATGGTAATTTCCATTCATTTGCACAAATAACGTAATATTTTAATATATTGACTTCATTTAATGTTTATTTTTGAGAGAATTTTTAAGGAAGCTCAACGTGTCTGTTTTACGTTTGAAAGGTGATAGTATCTGGATAATTTGCTAGTTATTTGGTTCGATTATGTGTTGGGCCACTGATGGTAATTTGCATTAATTTGCAAAAAAAAAGGTATTTTTTCATTTATTGACTGCGCTTCTTGTGGATTTTTCGTAGGATGTTTTCGGAAGCTCAGCTTGCTCGTTTTTCGTCTGAAAAAGGACAGTACGTTGATATTTTGCTAGTAATTTGGTTCGATTCATTGTTGACTCACTGATGTTAATTTGCATCCATTTGCAAAGAAAAAAGGTATTTTTCATTTATTCAGTGCGTTTATTGTCCGTTTTTCGTAGGAAATATAATGGAAGCTGTACTTGTCCGTTCTACGTTTGAAGGACGTTAATATGTAGATAATGAGCTAGTATTTTTTTTTTAATTTTCTTTTGGGCCACTCACGGTAATTTCCATTCATTTGGACAAAAAGTGTATTTTTTTATATATATATTGACTCTTTTTATTATCTCTATTTCGAAAGAGGTTTAAGTAAGATCAGCTTGTACGCTTTATGTTTCAAAGATGATAGTATGTAGATAATTTACTAGTAATTTTATTCGATACTGGGTTGGGTCACTGAAAAGAAATTGCATTAATTTGCCTAAAAAATATTTCTAATATATTGAATCTGTTTATAATCAGTTTTATTAAATTTTTATAGAAGCTCAACTTGTTCGTGTTACGTTTGCAAGAAGATAGTATGCAGATAATTAGCTAGTAATTTGGTTCAATTCTCTGTTCGGCCACTGATGGTAATTTCCTTTCATTTGCACAAATAAGGTATTTTTTTATTCATTGCTCCGTTTATTATCCGTTTTTCGTACGATATTTACCGAAGCTCAACCGGTCCGTTTTACGTTTCAAAGACGATGGTATGTAGATAATATGCTAGTAATTTGGTTCAATTCTGTGTTGGGGCACTAATGTTAATTTCCATTGATTTGCACAAAAAGTACTTTTTTTAATATATTGACTTCACTTATTGTCCGTTTTTCGTACGAAGTATTATGGAAGCTCAACTTGTCCGTTCTACGTTTGAAAGACGATAGTGTGTAGATAATTAGCTAGTAATTTGGTTCAATTCTGTGTTGGGCTACTGATGGTAATTTCCTTTGATTTGCACAAATAAGGTATTTTTTTCATACATTACTCCGTTTATTTTCCCTTTTTCGTAGAATGTTTACCGAAGCTCAACCGGTCCGTTTTACGTTTGCTAGATGATATTATGTAGATAATTTGCTAGTGATTTCGTTCGATTCTGTGTTGGACCACTAATTGTAGTTTCCATTCATTTCCGTAAAACAGTTATTTTTTTATATATTGACTCCGTTTATTGTCCGGTATCGTAGAACATTTACTGAAGCTCAATTTATCCGTTTTACGTTTGAAAGATGATATTATGTAGTTAATTTGGTTTGATTTTGTGTTGGACCACTGATGGTAATATCCATTCATTTGCAGAAATAACTTAATTTTTTAATATATTGAGTTCGTTTATTGTCCGTTTTTCATAGGATGTTTTCGGAAGCTCAACTTGTCAGTTTGACGTTTGAAAGACGTTACTATCTAGATAATTTGCTAGTTATTTGGTTCAATTATGTGTTGGGCCACTGATGGTAATTTGCATTCATTTATTGGCTGCGTTTGTTGTCCGTTTTTTGTAGGATGTTTACGGAAGATCAACTTGTCCGTGTTTCTTCTGAACAACGATACTATGTAGATATTTTGCTAGTAATTTGGTTCGATTCTGTGTTGGGTCACTGATGGTAATTTGCATTCATTTGCACAAAAAGGTATTTTCTCACATATTGACTGCGTTTAGAAAAAAGAGCACACTGCTGAACAAGACTACACTTATTTAATTTTGAAAACACATTTACACCTGACGTTTCGATCTTCTAGCCAAGATTTTGAGGTCACGTGTAAATGAGGTTTGAAAATTATATAATTTCAGTCCTTTTCAGCAGTGTGTTTATTTTTCTGATTTTATTCGCTAGGCGTTGTCTATGACTGTTTGTCAGTCTGACTGCGTTTATTGTCGGTTTTTTATAAGATGTTTACCGAAGCTCAACCGGTCCGTTTTACGTTTGGAAGATGATATTATGTAGTTAATTTGCTAGTAATTTCGTTCGAATCTGTGTTGGGCCACTAATTGTAATTTACATTCATTTGCATAAGATTTTTTTTAATATATTGACTCCGTTTATTGTCCGATTTCATACACTCTTTACGGAAGCTCAACTTATCCGTTTTGCATTTGTAACTTGATAGTATGTAGATAATGTGCTAGTAATTTTGTTCGATTCTGTTTTGGGCCACTAATGGTAATTTCCTTTCATTTGCCTCAACAAGTTATTTTTTACCTATTGACTCCGTTTATTGTCCGGTATCGTAGAATATTTACTGAATCTCAATTTGTCCGTTTTACTTTAGAAAGATGATAGTATCTAGATAATTTGCTAGTAATTCGGTTCCATTCTGTGTTGGGCCACTGTTGGTAATTTCCATCATTTGGACAAAAAAGATACTTTTTTCATATATTGACTCCTTTTATTATCCCCTTTGCGTAGTATGATTACTTAAGCTCAACTTATCCGTTTTATATTTGAAAGACGATAGTATGTTGATAATTTAGTATTAATTTTGTTCCATTTTACGTTGATTCACTGATGATAAATTACATTCACTTGCCTAAAAAAATATTTTTAATATATTGAATCCGTTTATAGTCAGTCTTTTTAGAATGTTTACGGAAGCTCAACTTGTCTGTTTTTGTTTGAAACACGATAGCATGTAGATAATTTGCTAGTAAATTGTTTCGATTCTGTGTTGGGCCACTTTTGGTAATTTCCATTATTTGGACAAAAAAGGTATTTTTTTCATATACTGACTCTTTTTATTTCTCCTTTTGCGTAGTATATTTACGTAAGCTTAACTTGTCCGTCTTACATTTGAAAGGTGATAATATGTAGATGATGTGCTAGTAATTTTGTTCGATTCTGTGTTAGACCTCAAATGGTAATTTCCATTTATTTGCCTAAAAAAGTTAGTTTTTAATATATTGTCTTCGTTTATTGTCCCTTTTTCATAGGATGTTTTCGGAAGCTCAACTTGTTCGTTTTACGTTTGAAAAACGATAGTATGTAGATAATTAGGTAGTAATTTGGTTCAATTCTGTGTTCGGGAACTGACGGTAATATGCATTCATTTGCACAAGAAAGGTATTTTTTCATTTATTGACTGCGTTTAGAAAAATAGACACACTGCTGAAGAAGACTGTACTTATTTAATATTAAAAACACATTTACACGTGACGTTTCGATCTTCTAGCCAAGATCCTCATCAGACGTATCATCGAAACGTCACGTGTAAATGGGTTTTTAAATTTAAATAAGTGTTTATTTTTCTGATTGTATTTGCAAGACGTTGACATTGATTGTGTGTCAGTCTAACTGCGTTTATTGTCCGTTTTTCGTAAGATGTTTACGGAAGCTCAAGTTGTCCGTTTTATGTTTGAAAGATGATAGCTTGTAGATAATTTGCTAGTACAGTGAAACCTCTCTAAAGCGGACAGTCGTGTGGAATCAAAAATTGTCTGCTATAGAAAGGTGTCCGCCTTACAGAGGTTTCACTATTTTGTTACGTAAATTAATAAACAAGATAAGATGCAATTACATTTTTTTGCGTGAATCAGGTATTTATGAATATTACCAAAATGTTACTGTACCTGAACTATCTTGCGTCGTCCAATTCCCTATATTCGAAGCACAACATGGGAATAAAATGTTATAGTTCTCTCCACTTTACATTTATCGCTACTTACTACGTTTTCGGTGTGTTGCTTTAATTTTGTGAGTTAATTGCAGTCCAGTAATGATTTTTTAAAAGACAATATGCGTACCCGTGGTCAAAATTACCAAACTTGTCTTCTGCTTGGTTAGAGATTCCAGCGGGACAGTAGAATGATGTTTATCCCAAACAGTGGGCAACTGTCAATCACTTTTGTTTCTGAAACAGGTTGGGTGGGAGTAGAATGCAAGCAGAGGATATAAAGGTGTTGTGAAACAAAGACCCTTCCTCAGAGTTGCTGAACAGACAGTTGAGGAGGCAAAATGTTGTCACACCCTCATGTTCTTCCTTGGTGACATAGTATGAATTACTGTACTTTTCAACTAGTTTTTAGACAAAGTGTCCGTAATAGGAGGTAAATTGAACCTATAAAAGACAAGAAAGACTGTCCGTGTCCGTAATAGAGAGTGTCCGCTTTAGAGAGGTTTGCCAATACGCTTTTTCCTATTACAAAATATGGACGTTATGGGAGGGGTCCGCTTTATAGAGGTGTCCGTTAGTAGAGGTTTCACTGAAATTCGGTTGGATTCTGTGTTGGGCTACTGATGGTAATTTCCATTCAATTGGACAAAAAGGCATTTTTTTCATATATTGACCATTTTTATTATCCGTTTTATGTGAGATGTTTACGTAAGATCAACTTGTCCGCTTTATGTTTTAAAGATAATAGTATATACATAATTTACTAGTAATTTTGTTCAACTCTGGGTTGGGCCACTGATGGTATATTACATTCATTTGCGTAAAAAAATATTTTTAATATATTGAATCCGTTTATAATCAGTTTTCTTACGATGTTTAGAGAAGCTCAATTTGTTCGTTTTACGTTTGAAACACAATAGTATGTAGATAATTAGGTAGTAATTTGGTTCAATTCTCTGTTGGCCGCTGGTGGTAATTTGCTTTCATTTGCACAAATAAGGTATTTACTCCGTTCATACATTACTCCGTTTATTGTCCCTTTTTCGCAGGATGTCTACCGAAGCTCAACCGGTAAGTTTTACATTTGAAAGATGATATTATGTATATAATTTGCTAGTAATTTGGTTGGATTCCGTGTTCAGCCATTAATGCTAATTTGCATTCATTTGCCTAGAAAATTATTTTTTATACATTAACTCCGTTTATTGTCCGGTATCGTAGAATATTTACTGAAGCTTAACTTGTACGTTTTACATTAGAAAGATGATAGCATGTAGATAATTTTCTAGTTATTCGGTTCGATTCTGTGTTGGGCCACTGTTGGTAATATCCATCATTTGGACAAAAATGTTTTTTTTCATATATTGACTTTTCTTATTATCCCTTTTGCGTAGTATTTTTACGTAAGCTTAATTTGTCCGTTTAATATTTGAAATACGATAGTATGTACATAATTTACTTCTAATTTTGTACGATTATCTGTTGTTCGACTGATGGTAAATTACATTCATTTGCCTAAAAAAAATTTTGTAATATATTGAATCCGTTTATAGTCAGTTTTTTTAGGATGTTTACGGAAGCTTAACTCTTTCGTTTTACGTTTGAAAGACGATAGTATGTAGATAATTAGCTAGTAGTTTGGTTCATTTCTCTGTTCGGCAACTGACGGTAATTAGCATTCATTTGAACAAAAAAGGTATTTTTCCATTTATTGACTGCGTTTAGAAAAATAAACACAGTGCTGAGCAAACTTCATTTATTTATTTTTAAAAACAGATTTACACGTGACGTTTCGATCTTCTATCCAAGATCCTCATCAGACGTGTTTGATTACGGATCTTAACTAGAAGATCGAAACGTCACGTGTAAATGTGTTTTAAAATTAAATAAGAGTAGTCTTGTTCAGCAGTTTGTTTATTTTTCTGATTGTATTCGCAGGACGTTGACTATGATTGTGTGTCAGTTTGACTGCGTTTATTGTACATTTTTCGTAAGACGTTTAGGGAAGCTCAAATTGTCCGTTTTATGTTTGAAAGATGATAGTATGTAGATAATTTGCTAGTAATTCGGTTCGATTGTGTGTTGGGCTACTGATGGTAATTTTCATTCATTTGGACAAAAAGGCATTTTTTATATACTGACTCTTTTTATTATCTTTTTTTCGTAGGATATTTACGTAAGTTCAACTTGTCCGCTTTATGTTTCAAAGATAATAGTATATAGATAATTTACTAGTAATTTTGTTCGATTCTGGGTTGTACCACTGATGGTAAATTACATTCATTTGCCTAAAAAAATTATTTTTAATATATTGAATCCGTTTATAATACGTTTTCTTACAATGTTTAGAGAAGCTCAACTTGTTCGTTTTACGTTTGAAACACGATAGTATGTAGATAATTTGGTTCAATTCTCTCCTGTGCCGCTGATGGTAATTTCCTTTCATTTGCAGAAATAAAGTATTGTTTTTCATACATTACTCCGTTTATTGTCTCTTTTTCGCAGGATGTCTATCGAAGCTCAAGCGGTACGTTTTACATTTGATAGAAGATATTATGTATATAGTTTTCTAGTAATTTGGTTCGATTCTGTGTTGGGGCACTAATGTTAATTTCCATTGATTTGCACAAAAATTTACTTTTTTAATATATTGACTTCACTTATTGTCCGTTTTTCGTAGGAAGTATTATGGAAGCTCAAATTATCCGTTCTACGTTTGAAAAACGACAGTATGTAGATAATTTGCTAGTAATTTGGTTCAATTCTGTGTTGGGCCACTGTTGGTAATTTCCATCATTTGAACAAAAAGGTACTTTTTTCATATATTGACTTTTTTTATCCCTTTTGCGTTGTTTATTTACGTAAGTTCAACTTATCCGTTTTATATTTGAAAGATGATAGTATGTACATAATTTACTACTAATTTTGTTCGAATCTATGTTGATCCACTGATGGTAAATTACATTCATTTCCCTAAAATAATTTTTGTAATAAATTGAATCTGTTTATAGTCAGTTTTATTAGGATGTTTATGGAAGTTTAACTTCTCCGTTTTACGTTAGAAAGATGGTGGTATGTAGATAATTTTCTAGTTATTCGATTCGATTCTCTGTTGGGCCAGAGTTGGTAAATTCCATCATTTGGATAAGAAGGTGTTTTTTTCAAATATTTACTCTTTTTATTATCCCTTTTGCGTAGTATGTTTACGTAACCTCAATTTGTCCGTTTTATGTTTGAAAGTTGATAGCATGTAGATAATTTACTAGTAATTTTGTTCGTATCTGTGTTAATCCACTTATAATAAATTAGATTCAATTGCCTAAAAAAATATTTTTAATATATTGAATAAGTTTAAAATCAGCTTTAGCGTGTTTAGGGAAGCTCAATTTGTCCGTTTTAGGTTTGAAAGATGATAATATGTAGTTAATTTGGTTCGAGACTGTGTTGGACCACTGATGGTAATTTCCATTCATTTGCACAAATAAAGTATTTTTTTATATATTGACTACATTTATTGTCCGTTATTCGTAGGATGTTTACTGAAGCTCAAATTGTCCGTTTTATGTTTGAAAGACGATATTATGTAGTTAATTTGGTTCGATTTTCTGTTGGGCCACTGACGGTAAATTTCATCGATTTCAACTAATCAATATTTTTTTTAAATTAACTCCGTTAATTTTCCACTTTTCGTAGGATGCTTACGGAAGCTCAACTTGTCCGTTTTAGGTTTGAAAGATGGTAGTATGTTGATACTTTGCTAGTAATTCGATTCGATTCTTCGTTTGGCCACTGATGGTAATTTCCATTCATATGGAAAAAAATATTTTTTTTTCATATATTGACTCTTTTATTATCCTTTTTTCGTAGCATGTTTACGTAAGCTCAACTTGTCCGTTTCATGTTTGAAAGATGATAGTATTTAGATAATTTACTAGTAATTTTGTTCAATTCTATGTTGATCCACTGATGCTAAATTACATTCATTTGCGTAAAAAGATAATTTTTAATATATTGAATCCGTTCGTAGTCAGTTTTTAGGATGTTTGCAGAAGCTCAACTTGTCCGTATTGCGTTTGAAACATGATAGTATGTAGATAATTTTGTAGTAAATTGTTTCGATTCTGTGTTGGGCCACTGATGGAAATTTCCATTCATTTCCAAAAGAAAGGTATTTTATGATATATATTGACTCTGCTTATTGTTCTTTCCTCGTACGATGTTTACAGAAGCACACCTTGTTCGTTTTACGTTTGAAAGAAGATAGTATGTAGATAATTTTCTAATAATTTGATTCGTTTCTTTGTTAGGCCACAAGTCTTAATTTACATTCATTTGCATTAAAAATTTATTTTTTGATTTATACTCCCTTTATTGTCCGATTTCGTACAATGTTTACGGAAGCTCAATTTCTCTGTTTTACGTATGGAAGATGGTAGTATAGAGATAATTTGCTAGTGGTTTTGTTCGATTCTGTGTTGGGCCACTGTTGGTAATTTCCATTCATTTGCAGAAAAAAGGTATTTCTATATATATTGACTAAGTTTATTTTCCGCTTTTTGTAGGATGTTTACGGAACGTCAACTGTCCGTTTTACGCTAGGAGGATGATAATAGGTAAATAATTTGATAGCAATTTGGCTCGATCCTCTCTGGGGCCCTAATGATAATTTCCATTCATTTGCACAAAAGACCTATTTTTCTCATTAATTGCCTCTGTTTATTTTCTGATTTTCGTATCATGTTTACGGAAGCTCAATTTGTCCGTTTTATGTTTGAAAGATGAAATTATATAGTTAATTTTGTTGGATTCTGTGTCGGATCTTTGATTGTAATTTCCATTGATTTGCACAAATAACATAATTTTTTAATCTATTGACTTCGTTTATTCACCATTTTTCGTAGGATATTTGCGAAGCTCAACTTGTTCGTTTTATGTTTAAAAGACGATAGTATTTAAATAATTTGCTAAGTATTTGGTTCAATTGTGTGTTGGGCCACGAATAGTAATTTGCATTCATTTGCACAAAAAGGTATTTTTTCATATATTGACTCCGTTTTTTTGTCCGTTTTTGTTGGATGTTTACGGAAGCTCAAATTATCTGTTTTACGTTTGAAAGATAATATTATGTAGTTAATTCGGTGCGATTCTGTGTTGGGCCACTGACGGTAAATTTTATTGATTTGCAAAAAGATATTTTTTATATTTACCTCGTTTATTGTCCGTTTTTTGTAGGGTTTTTACGGAAGCTCAAATTTTCCGTTATTTGTCTGAGAGACGGTAGTACGTAGATATTTTGCTAGTAATTTGGTTTGCTTCTGTTTTGGGGCACTGATGGTAATTTCCATTCATTTGCACAAAAAGGTATTTTTTCATACATTGACTTCGTTTTTTTGTCCGTTTTTCCTTGGATGTTTACGGAAGCTCAACTTATCCGTTTTACGTTTGAAAGAAAATAGTATGTAGATAATTTACTACTAATTTCTTTCGATTCTGTGTTGGGCTACTTGTGGTAATTTCCATTTATGTGCAGAATAAAAGTATCTTTTTCATATGTTGACTCCGTTTATTGCCCGCTTTTCGTAGGATGTTTACGGAAGCTCAACTTGTCCATTTTATAATTTAAAGATGATAGTATGTAGATAATTTGATGTTAATTCGGATCGATTCTGTGTTGGGCCACTGAATGTTATTTCCATTCATTTGGACAAGAATGGAATTTTTTCTTATATTGACTTCCCTTGTGATCCCTTTTTCGTAGGATGTTTACGGAAGCACAACTTCTACGTTTTACGTTTGAAAGACGATAGCATGTAGATAATTTCCGAGTGATTTGGTTTGATTCTGTGTTGGGCCACTTCTGGTAATTTCCATTTATGTGCAGAATAAAAGTATTTTTCTCATATGTTGACTCCGTTCATTGTCCTTTTTTTGGTAAGATGTTTACGAAAGCTCAACTTGTCCGTTTTACGTTTGAAGAAACACAGATTGTAAATAATTTGCTAATAACTTGATTATATTCTGTGTTGGGCCACTAATTGTAGTTTCTATTCATTTGCATAAGAAAGATACTTTTTGAAACATTGACTCCGTTTATGGTCCGATTACGTTCAATGTTTAGGGAAGCTCAACTTGTCCTTTTTACGTTTGAAACACGATAGTATGTAGATAATTTGATAGTACATTGGTTCGATTCTGTGTTGGGCCACTGATGGTAATTTCCTTTCATTTGCCTAAAAGAGTTTATTTCTTATATATTGACTCCGTTTATTGTCCGTTTTCGTAGGATGTTTACGGAAACTCAAGTTGTACGTGTTACGTTTGAAAGACGATAGTATCTAGATAATTTGTTTTTAATTTCGTTCGATAGTGTTGGGCCACTGATGGTTTGATTTTCATTCATTTGCACTAGAAAGGTGTTTTTTTCATATATTGACTCCCTTTATTATCCGTTTTTCGTAGCGTGTTTTTGGAAGCTCAACTAGTCCGTTTTATGTTTCATAGATGACAGTATGTCGATAATTTACTTGTAATTTTTCCCGATTCTATGTTGGGCGACTGATGATAATTTCCATTCATTTGCCTAAAAAAATTTTCTACATATATTCAATCCGTTTATAGTCCGTTTTCTTAGGATGTTTACATAAGCTCAACTTGTCCGTTTTACGTTTGGAAGAAGATAGTATGTAGATAATTTGGTAGTAATATTGTTCGATTTTGTGTTGGGCCACTGATGGTAATTTCCATTCATTTGCCAAAAAAAATTATTTTATATATATTCAATTCGTTTATAGTCCGTTTTCTTAGGATGTTTACGGAAGCTCAACTTGTCCGTGTTACGTTTGGAAGATGATAGTATGTAGATAAGTAGGATACATATATATGTTCTGCAGACACTTTTCCCCCTTCCACCCCTAACTGTCAAAAAATTATGAATCCACCCCTAACTATTGTACTTTAACACAGAGGGATAACCCAAAGTGAGATTGAATATGCTTTTATGACATTTAAAATCGTAAAAACTAACATCTAAAAACTTATAACTAACTTACATCTAAAACTTATAACTAAAACTACAACTACTCCTCTACTATCCCATAATGACATCAAGCTAATGTATTTACACCATCTCTTAATATATATCTTTTATCATCTGAGGAATCTAATGCTAGCTTATGAACGGTTATACTATATATATCGTGCTTATAACTCCTAATGAGGTTTATGTCTTTATATGTTTTTACATTTTTAAATAAACTTTCTTTATAATCATTAAACTGCAACTCCTTGGCAACTACACATTTAGTTACTCCTTTAGCTTTTTTCTCTTCTTTATTTTCTACTCTATAAGCATACATCTTTGATCTCAATCCAATAAACTCTGTCATTATCTTACGTTTATTCTCATCTTTCATCTTACCTATTACTTTTTTGTTTATTAGTGGTAGTCCATATATATTATTTTCCTTGTATTCACTCGTGTCAAACTGGTCACCTATTTCTACTATATCTTTGTAAAAGTCTTCAGTCTCAATCTCATATATAAAGCTATCGGTATCCATATAACATAAATCCATATTGTTTCCATATTTCGGCTTCATCGTGTTATAATGAAAATCATACATTAACAGTTTTGATAGTTCTAATACACTCATACCAACATATATTGGCTTATTAAATGTCAATCGCTCTTTTTTCATATGTATAGCACACAAATTCTCTGTAAATATTGTTCTGTAATCAAAATTAGGTTTTGCAATTAATTTTTCTACTCTTTCAGGATCACATTCTAATTGTATGGGTTGCCTCTTTCGAATATTTTCCATTGTTTTTCCGAATACCGAGATATTCATGAGCTTATAAAAATCTTCTTCAAACTTGTTTTTAGCTTGCGTTCTCATATTTGTATTTAAGTCAATGTATTTCTTTAACCAGTCTGATTGTTTGAATTCTAATACTCTATGCACTTTCTTTAATTCCATTCCAAGCGACATATATAGTTTTAAGTTCCTATAGTGAATTACATATCTTTCCTTATTATAAAGTGTTGTTAGTAGTTTCGATTGTTTTGATTCTGGTGGACACATGTTTTCTGGAGCTAATGATAAATCAGAATGTTTGTTGTGTAAATACTTTGGATATTCTAAATCTACTTCTAATATGTATCCAGTTTCTGAATCAGCTGGAATGTTCATTATATCTATGTAAGGTTTAATCCACTTAAAGTCTTTATAAGGTATGTATTGACTCATTGTCCATCCATATAAGTTGTTTGCGTCTAAATATGCTAGGTATGTTGAACACTCATCCTTATTATAATCTTGCATATATTTGTTGTTAGCTTTTACATATCGTTTACTGCATTGTGAGATTCCTCCTCGTATACCCTTTTCTAGCATTAGTATTTTATCATAATCAGTTAACATTTCTAAGTTAATTTTAGTCATCTTTAACATTGCATCCCACGATAGGCCCGGTGCTGTATAATACCAAGCAGGATCTAATACATATGCCTTTAAACACACATCTCTAAAGTTTTCAAATATATCTGTTAATTGAAAGACATCTGTTTCGTTATAATGTTCAGTTAAGTCTCTCACTAACTTCAGATCGAATTCTTTACAAACTCGTACATGAAGCTTATGACGTTCAGGACTCATTTTTTCTCCTGTTAATCTGTTTGTAAATTTGTCTATAGATAGTGGAACAGATTCTTCTAATTTTTCAAATGAATCAACATAATCAAATGGATAATAACCTTTAGTATTAACTAGATCAAGTTTATCAATCGGGAAAAACTTTAATGTTTCTCGAAATTGTTCCGGTTTTAAATTACTAGTTAACTCTGCTAAACTCTTTGGCATAAATCTAAATGAATCAACAAATCTTAAATTTATTCCATCTTTTATATATTTTTCATATGTTATGTACCTTTCTTCATTATTTGCGATCAGTTTAATTTTGTGTGTATCATAAGCTAACTCCTTAATAAACAAATGCGTATCATAACCAGTTAAATTGTGAAGAAATACAGGAACAAAGTTGGGATTTTTATAGTTTAAATTGCAATAACTGTGAGCTGCACCTCTAAACTTTCCAGTTAAATGATCATGATCTCTTACTTTTGCTTTATTTTTATTTATCTTATACAAACACTTTTTTAAGTCATGCTTCCATTCTTTTATTTTTTCACTCATATCATCTTTATCCTTGTAGAACTGCATTTTCTTCTTTAATATATTTATTTTTTTCTCAACAGCTGGTGGTAACTCATTCAAGTTTTTCTCACATATATGACAAGTATCCGAACTGTTATAAGCTTCTATTTCCTCCTCACTAAGCGGGGTCATATCAACTACCCTGTTATATATTTCCATAATTTCTATTGCTTCTTTTTGTAACATTTCAATAAATACTTTCGCAGCATCTGGACCTATATAACTAACAGGGGTTTTATAGTTCCCATTTGAATATTTGACATAGTAACAAAAACTCATTGGTTCATGCTTTTGACATTTTACTGTTTTACTACAATTATGCTCTATTTTTAACTTACATAAGATACATTCAAAGTCAGCAATTATCGTAAATGGATCTCTTAATGAACGATTATAGTTTTGAAACTCTATTTGATTGTCGTATGGTTTTGGAAGTTCTATTTTAACAGCCTCATGTTCTTTACAATATAGCTCATGGTTCTGTAATTGCTTCTCATTTCTAAAATGTCTTGTTAAACATCTATCACAAAAGTATAACTTCTCAGTCTGTTTTATCACTTGACTTCTTATTAATCGTGATAGGTCTTTTATCCAACAAAAATGGTTATTATTTTTTTTATCTTTTACATATAATAAATTGATATGAGTTTCCTGCTTATTTTTTGTGATTTGAAGTGGATATACATTATAGTTCTTGTCATAGCTGTAAACATTGATGGAGATATTACTTCTTCTTTCAAATTTTGGAATATCTTTTAATTGTACAGGAAATTCAATGTTATCACAATACTTCTTTTGCAACTTATTAACAAGCTGTTTATAATGTGAAGGTCTTTGATACTGAGAACATCTGTCTATAGGTTTTAAATAGCTTGCAATGGAATACAAGAAACATTTATTGTCCTTATTTTTAATATTAATCACTGCTTTCTTATCCTTAATTGGTTTAGGAAGTTCAATATAGGAAGAAGCTCTTAATGGTACATACTTGTTTAATCTGATTTGTAAATATTTAATTTGTTGCAATGTCCATCCTGATCCTCTACCTTCAAACTCTTCCATTTCTCTACGAAGTTTTTGTTTTGCATGATGCATATATTCATTTAAGTCAGTTGATTCTAATTTTCTCTCGTTTGATGTTTTAAAATTGCGCTCTTGTATTTCTTTATCTTTAATATAGTCACAAATGAAAACGAGATTTACTTTAACAGGGTGAAATTTTAATTCCTCTTTGATTTTGTTAATAGCAACTCTTCCATTTGTATCTAAAAATTTTATTGGGTCTTTATATCCTCCTGTGTTTTAAACTTTAATGGTTTGTAAACGTTTCTTTAATACTGTTTCTTCTAATTCTACTTTTATAGGTATACGTGTTGGTTTCGGTTCTTCAATTATTTCTTGTTTAAATGGGAATATATCTCTAATCTGTCTTCTGCTTTGTTCATCATCATATTGTTTAATAAGGTTTATTAGTTCATGTTTCCTTAATCGGGAATATCTTCTGATTCCCCTCTGTTTACATCGTCGCCTTAACTCCACTACAGTAAATCTAATATAATTACTCATCTTATTTATTATATAGAAAATCTTACTATAACTCAATTTTTATCTTCGTCGGATTATTTCTGTTCATTTTTGTACTATTTTTAATTCCATATATCCTAATAGAACGCTTAACATTGTACACTCCTGCCATTGTCTACATATTACGCGTTGTATAAGAACACGACTTTGATGAGAATAACCCATCAAAGTCACATATACACATATTAAAATTAAATCATTTTTGTAAACTTACTCATCATCATCATAATCACCACTACCATATTTATATTCATCATCACTACTCAAATCAGATGTTTTTTGTTGCATTATTAATATTTCTTTTTCCTTTAACAGTATTTGCTTCTCTAGTAGTGCTGCTAAGAGTTTAAGATCATGATGAATTAGTTTAAGTCTATTATGTAATAAATCAAAATCTTTATCCATATTTATTAATATAGAAAACCAACAAAAATGAGATAAATTTAAAAAATCTAAGAATAAAAACGAACATGACTAGTGCTAAGAAAATATTATCTTACAAACCTATATTTGATTGTGTATGTAAATATTTAGACATTGGTGGTTATAATGATGAGAACAAAATAAATTTTAGCGTGTCCATAGGTATGTTAGATCATTTGTTCAAGAAAGCCACTAAAGAAAAAACACATTTCTTATACAAAACATTCTCTATGCGAACCTTATGAATTTGTCTGATGAAATATTAGTTTCACTGACTGATGAACAATGGTTATCTATAGGTTATGATGATTATGAGGAGGAATATAACTATGATCACATTACAGAAGACTTCATACGTAAATATCTGCAGAAAGTTAATTTGAGTGAAATATGTTTATGGAAAAAGTTATCGGAAGAGTTTATAAGAGAATTAGCTGATAAAGTTGATTGGGAGATTATTTCAGGAAGCCAAGACTTATCAGAAGACTTTATAAGAGAATTAGCTGATAAAGTTGATTGGGAGATTATTTCAGGAAGCCAAGACTTATCAGAAGACTTTATAAGAGAATTTGCAGATAGAGTTGATTGGAAAGAAGTATGGTATAATCAAAACCTATCTGAAGAATTTATTAATGAGTTTATAGATAAAGTTGATTTTGATGCTATATCTTATGGAAACAAACTCTCTGAAGCCTTTATACGAGAACATGCAGATAAAGTTTCTTGGTGGTGCTTATCTGGAACTCATCAATTATCAGAAAACCTTATAAGAGATTACGCTGACAAAGTAGATTGGGAAATGATTTCAATGTCTCAAAATTTAACAGAAGGATTTATTGCAGAGTTCAAAGACAAAGTTCATTGGCATAACATTTCAATTTATCAACACCTCTCTGTAGATTTTATATATTTATTTAGACGTTATGTAGATTGGAGAGTTATAATAAGAAAATATAATAATCCCGATTTAGGTAGTATATTGAATTTAGCATTCGATGTTACAACAGATGGTTTGTTTAATGTTTAACTAATTACCTTTTATGACTATTATATCATAAAAGTTGTAGCCTTAATTATCTAATATTAACCAAATCTTCTTCTGATAGGGATGTTCAAAACTCACTATCATTACCTTAACGAATATTTCAATACGAAACTTACTGTTAATTGTTTGTTATACTTAAAAACAAATCAATAACAAACTCATCATCTTCTTCTCCATCCGCATTCTTTAGGTCTACATGACAATCATGCAAAATAACACAATCATACTTTTCTTTTACTTTATTTAGAAGGTTAATCGAGTTTGGGTCTTTGGTTTTAGACAATATAGTCATGTCTGGATATTTTCCTTGTAAGCATTGTAATCTTGTCTTTATGCTACACTCTTGAATTCTTCCAACCCAATACCTGTAACTCTCATAGCTCTTTACTTGTTCTCTTTTGTCTGTTTCGTGCTTTTCTAATATCTTTTGTAGTTGAATAGAGGAGAGATTCTTTTTAATAATAACCAGTTTGTGTACTTTCCCTGGATCTTCAGCATGTTCTGCAGCTATTGGTTTTAATTTAGTTATTTCTTGTTCTTGTTCTTCATTTTGAATTCTCAATCTCTCCATTGTTTGTTCTATTTCTTCTACTCTTCATTGCAACTCTTCTTGGTCTTCTTGAATTTGTTTAAAATTAGAAACGAAATAGTCTTCGATAATATCATAGCATTTGTCATAGAAGTCTTGTGATACCCATAAAGCAATAGCGAGAAATATCTTTTTATACATATATGTTCCTGAGATTAGATTGTTTATTTCGTTACCAGCTAGTTTTACTGTGTAAGATGAGTTTCTGAAGTTCCTAGAATCCCAGGAACTTCGAAGTTTGTTGTAGTAATCTAATAACTCTTTTGATCGTTTATTTTCTAACCACTTATCAAACCTCTTACCACCACTCTGACACAACTTAGTAGCATTAAAATATCCTGTACTCTTATCTATAATCAGTTTAAAATCACCAAAAATAACATACCAATAATTATCTTTAATCTGTTCATAGCAAATATCGTTTAAACTAAGAGAACTATCCATAGTACTCATATTTATTATATAAAAATGTTTATTTAATCATTTTTGAAATCGTTACGCCCTTACATAATCATCTAACACAGAGAGTAACGGTTCGCTAGCCTTTTATGGAATAATAACCATAAAAGACAACATTTATATTTACACTACAACATTACCTTTATCTATCCAACTATTATGTGAATCATCAAAACCTAGCCATTTAAGATATACTTTATCACCTTTCTTTCTCAACACCTTTTCTACCAAGTATTCATCCTTATGTTTCGTCTTTAATAGTTCTGGTTCGTAAAATCTACCTTGTACATCCTCTTCTTCTAAATCTTTAATTCTATATGTAGGTGGATTGGATGGAATAACTTCACTAATAACAAATACTTGTGTTGACCAATTAGGTGTATATCCCTTCTCAAATAACCCTTTCGATTTACTTATACGAAAATGATCACCTAACTTGTATTTGGGCTTAACACGCTTATATTCTTTTTGATACACTTTCTCCAATATTGTTCGCTCATTCTTCTTATTAACTTCTATAGGCTTTAAACCAATTGTTCCATGTACTCTATTATTATACTCACTAACCAATGTTGGTAATATCTCTATCCATTTATAATTTCCTTGTGTTGTGAACCTTTTCCACATGTTCTGTTTAAGTGTTGTATTAAATCTCTCAACAACAGAAGCTTTCTTACCACTATAGGTTGAGTAGTGATTAATCTTATTTTCATCCATTAACTTCTTAAATTCTTTATTGTAAAACTCTTTACCTTGATCAGTTTGTAAGTTACTAGGTTTTCTCACTGTTAATATGGATTCGAATGCTTCTGTAACATTCTTACCACTCTTATCTTTAACAGGAATAGCAAACGCATATTTAGAGAACGCATCTATAATCGTTAGCAGATACTTATAACCTTTATTTAATTTGGAAACACCTTTTAATACTCCACTATCAATTTCAACAAGATCAGCTTGCCAAAGATGATCTATACCTTTTATAACCACACTTAATCTGTCAAAGTTTTTTCTAGATGGTTTGTGAATTTCTTCTATAATGTCTTCTCTAACACTTTTACCTTCTTCTAGTCAATCGGGCTTTTTAACGAATTGAGTTTTAGTAACACCACACACAGAACAAATACATTTCCTTAGATATCTTCCATTCTTTGTTTGTTCAATTCTAATGGTATCTTTCTCCGTATCTGTCAATTTCTTACATTTAACACAATACATCATCATTATTTATTGTATAGAAAATCAGCAAAAAATTAAAATTTATCACTACCTAATACTATACTCTTTAGCTTTGGGCTTCTTTGATGATAACACTAACGAATACAGACCAGACTCGTTAATGAAGATTGTATGTGGTTGTGGATTAACGTGGGGCATTGATTCAATGCCCCTAACTTCTGAAACATTTTTCTTATCTTCTTCGTCTACATGATCTTGGATGGCGTTTCTGGGTTGTGAATACTCTAAAATTGTGGCAACGTCTTTACCTTCCATATTTATTATATAGCAAACGTCTTTAGGAAAGCTCTCTTTCTATGTATTATCTGTCAGGAAAGTAAATGTACACCTATTTTTCGAGTCTGGCATTCCTGCTCTCCATCCGTGGAGAGTATGAGAATTAAATCAATCAAATGTTTACTGAAGGGCAAAAAGAAAAGTTTAATCTGAATAAGACATTGCAGAGGGACACAAGCTATGAATACGAATAGTGCATAGTGTAAATAAAGGACGACAGCTGTTAAACTTAGAAAGCCAGAAACAGCTGTTAAACTTAGAAAAAAGAGTAAAAATTGTTGAAGTGGGAACATAAAACACAAATACAACAAACACGCCGACACCTAACGATCATCATGCCATGATTTTGGTGTACTGGTCAAGGTGCTGGCTTACAAATGCAAAGGTCGCCAGTTCGAATCTTCGATGAGGAGATTTTTAAAAATTTTTGTTAATAATACATGCAGCTCATGTGAGATGGTAAAAGAGGTCGCATTTAGTCTTTCGTAGCAATTATTATTGGTAATGTTTAGTACTGATAATACTTTTTGTCTTTGCGTATTGCTTTTATTCTTTTCTTCATTTCAAAAGAGAAGAATATCCGAACAAATGCCACCAAAATTCCTCATATTTTGAATGTAAACGCCATTTGCAATTAGTAAAGAATAAAAAGTGAACGTTCCGATGTAGCTGCAAAAAGTGAAAAGACAAACATGGAAGTGGTGTGTCCGAATCCATACTCATGGTTATTAAAAATACAATTTCTACATGCCTTACACCTCCCGACCACGTTTCTACGTTAGCAAGTAGGAGGTTTGTGTTTAGGTTAGGCTGGTCAATACGTTTTGCAAAGGGGCCCGGTTTAGCTCTGACGTTGCCAGGTGCGAGAAGGGAGCAAAACACTTTTTCTCTCTCCCTCTGTGTGTCTATTTATCTATCTATCTGTATATATATAACGCTATTTGTGAATGCCATAACCACCCTAATTTTCAGCGGATTGAGATTAAACTTGGCACAAACATTAATTGTTGAAATATCTTCAGTTCGTTAACCAGTATAATCAGATGAAAATGTTCAAAATGGCGGCCCTTCAAACTCTCAGAAATTTCCAAGGGAACCAAATTTCCAAGGGAAAAGACTTATTGAAATATTGGACCCGATTAATCGCATAAAGATGGTTCACGCCCTTTCGCTACGGTGAGGTCTTTTTTTTTTTTTGCAGGAGAAGGTTATTTTTGTATCGGAACAAGATGATTGTTAGTGATGATATGAAATTACACATTGAAAGTGAAGTAACTTGTGAAACGTGTTATTTGAAAGAATGATATAGTAAATGTGCTTTCCCCTAACACAGAGAACTGTAAATCATGCATTTCGAGTTCGGGGGCGTGAATGGCGAGGAATGTTATTTGATTTGCTTTTTAGTAACACATTGCATTGCGAATAAAGGTAGACAACATTAGTGGTAAGTAAAATAATAATAATAATAATAATAATAATAATAATAATAATAATAAAAATAATAATAGGTGTTGTTTGTGGCAAGGCAATATCTTCCTCAATTCTTCTTCAAACGTAATAATTGTAACGCCATATCTCCCTTACAAACAAAATATTAGCAATTTGTATCGAGAGAACGGGAAATTGTAGAGTGATGGGAGCAACGTTGGACAGTATGCACTCATAGTACTCAGAAAAATAAGCGATTTCAATGCAAAATGTACGAAGAGTCATTGCCATGGGTAGTCATGGAGCCACGGCAGAGCCCTCTTTAGGCAAAATGTCCATAACTTATATCGAGAGAACAGGAGGTGATAGTGAGATGGGACCAACGTTGGACACCGTGGACCCATAAGGCGCATCGAAAATAAAATTGGGGGGCGGGGGCGCCAGCCAGCCTTCCCTATTTCCAGATAATAATATAAAATTATATTGTCGAAATACACACACGAGTTAGCTAGTAATATTTCATATTATTATTATTATTATTATTATTATTATTATTATTATTATTATTATTATTATTATTATTATCGACAGCGTCTTTTCATTACGTGTGCATGTTTGACATGAAGCCAAAGAGAAAATCCATCATTCGTAGAAAAAATAAGAGTAGTCAGTTACTTTAACCCTTAACGACAGCGAAAAATACGAATAGAGTGATTACCCGTAGCCAGGAGCCGATACGGGGGGGGGGCGATCGCGGCGATCGCCCCTTCAGAAGAGGGAACTTTTTTCATTTTATATATATAAATAAAACCCATCTCCAAGTTTCGAGCCCTTAAAATTAACAGTATGACAACACACCGCCCCCCCAGAAGTCGGTCCTGGATCCGTCTCTGCCTGTAGCGAAAAGAAACAACACTTTCTCTCAAATGGATAAAGAATCAAGCCGAGATAGATTCGAACTCGCATGGACGGCGCGAACAGCCAGTTCAATGTCCACTTTTTTTTTCTTTAACTGACTCACCGAACGTGTTTCAGTAACTTGCTTTTTTATTGCTAATTTTTCTTGCTTTACTCGTTTAACTTGCTTTTTCTAATAACTTATAACGACAGGGACACGAACACAGAAACATAGAGGACAGTTAAAAATCATAGATGCTCTCCCGCCGGGAATCGAATCCGGGACACCATACACCAAAGGCGCACGTGCTAGCCACTAGACCAGCGGGCAGGGCACTGCTCACTTTCTGTGTTGTTAGGGATTACGACAACTGTATTGCCAGCTATCACTTCTGTGGGTTGTATACTATGATCACATGTTTCTTCTTTGCTGGAAGAGTTAAACCTACATTCTATGTAATACATGAGGTATTTAGACCTACATGCTCTTCATATAATGTAATAAAAGGGTCATGCTGGGAATAAGAAAAAGAACATTCCTTGGACAAAACGGAAACTATTGGCATCAGAAATATTTATCTACGAGGCATGTGCAGTAGTATATTTCAGAATAGTTACTTTTTAGTTCAGTAAACGAAGAAAGGGGTATAAAAAAGCAAATATGTCCCGTCAACGAGATCGACCACAGTTGACAGAGGCGGAAGCAGATGTGTAGTAATACAACAACTTGGTTAAATTGATAATTGGTTCTTTATTATGTAGTAGATCGTATCACAACTTTACGGGAGAGCAGAGAAAGACTTACTAACGCGGTCATATAGTAAGCTTTAGTAACACGATCATACAGACACAAATGGATGTAACTGTGAGTACTACAACTTGGATTTAACGAAAGCCGTTTAGATATTCAGTGGTTTGCAGGGTTGTATAAGACACAAAA
This sequence comes from Thermobia domestica, assembly GCF_964235325.1. Classification (NCBI taxonomy): domain Eukaryota; kingdom Metazoa; phylum Arthropoda; class Insecta; order Zygentoma; family Lepismatidae; genus Thermobia; species Thermobia domestica. The sequence goes on from NC_137463.1 coordinate 142,966,382, forward strand.
CAATTCTTCATACCTCAGCTTCCAGTAACTAGATACATGCAATTTCTGGATAGATACTGAAACTGCTGTCGGATTTTAATACATGACGTATTGCAGGATACAAAATGCTTTGCATTACTTGTTTGTTTGTAGACAGCTACTAGGTTAGTGCTCTGAAAGATTGTTTATAAACTAAGGATAGTCAATTCCGGAATTATTACTTTTCGGACTCCCGAAAGTAAAACCGGACGAATTCCGGAATTCGGAAAAATCCGGAATTTAGAAATTGCTGATTTCGTTTACATTCCGGAATTCGGAAAAATCCGATATTTTCGAAATCCGGAGTTTTTCTCAATTCCGGAATTTTCTAAATTCCGGATTGTTTCCGAGTTCCGAAATTATTCTCAATTCCGGAGTTTAACTGAATTTCATAATTTTCCGAAATCCGGAAAGTGAAAGTTCCGCTTCCAAAAAATGAATTTATTTTGGTTAATATGAATCGTGGCGGAAATAAGTCTTTGACCAGGTAATGGCGACTTCTTTGAAAGAAATGGGGTGTATGAGAATTCAATCTGTCATATTTGTAGTTTCGTGTGGAGAAAAAACAAACTTGTGAACCAGCGGTTTAAGAACAACTCAAGTTATTAATGTAAACTTTTCTGACTTCATAAAAGAAATACGAAAGGCATTTTGAATCGAAGAAATATAACATACAAGTTTGCAAGCGGAGACAAAGAAACCTAACGTAACCATACTAAAAACGAATCTTTTATCGCTTAGCAATCGCGGTTCAGTGGTCAAGGTGCTTGTGCGAATGCACATTGTAATTTTTTTTACTTTATGATTTTTGATGGTGATTGATCAGCGATAACATATGTTTTATTATATTCAGATATTTGAATACTCAGATGTTTCAATATTTGAACTATCAAATCTTCAGGAATAATAATAATAAACTAATAATAATTATTATTATATCGTAGAAGATTAAAAGCTAGGAGCTAATTATCGCTCCGGTCATACCATTACAAGGAGAATTGTGACATTTGGAAAGAATATTTCGGTTTGGTTTAATGTTGCTCACTAGAAAAGGAGTTTCTCATCACGTTTCTAAAACAATTAAAAATATGAGAATTAACATTTTACATTCGAGACGGGTCAAGGCTAACTCAAAATTTTCGTCTCTCTTTGGAGATTAATATCCATACGAGACGAAAAGTATGGTAAACATTTCCCGTCTTGCCTCGATTCTCGAAATAGTGTATGTCCATTATTTAAGTAACAATTGCTCCGTAGACTGAATCTCATAGGCTGTTTCGTTACATTATATTTGAGAGGTCATTGAATTATGCTCTGTGTAGGTATTTTGTAGCAAAGCTTTTATATTTACCTCTGCGTATCCTAAAAATTAGTTTATTATATGCCTTACTGTTGCGTGATATTCAGTTATATTTATTACAGTTATTTTTCTTAAAACATACAGTAGAATACATTCTACATGAAACTTCAATGGAACGTTGTAGTTTAAAATGTTGGTAGTACAGAGGTGTGTCTTGAAGCAGTAGCGTAGCCAGGATGTGTGCTTGGAGGGGGCAAGTGCTGTTATAGGCACATATAGAAAAATTACAAACAAAAAAATATATAAACATAAAAAAAGATATAAAAAAATACAAACATCAAAATACCGAAGTACATTGTCGGACCTCTTTGGGGGGGGCGGCCCCTCCGCCCCCTTTCCCTACGCCACTGTCTTGAAGGTACGGAACCCTTTCCCAGAAATCTCTACTTTTAAGTAAGTTTTGCCAAATTTCAACGGCAAGCTTAAAACTTGTATTATTATTATTATTATTATTATTATTATTATTATTATTATTATTATTATTATTATTATTATTATTATTATATCAACACCGTGTATAATCTTTAAAAGATATACGGTTTGTATCTGAATAGTAAAAGCTAATTGACTGTTGATCTCGGTCGTCGAGAAGTCTTCAGGAGGGAAGGACATCTGTCACGTTCTGGATTTGAGTTCGGAAGGGGCAAGTTTTCGGGCTCGAGCCAAAAATTGTTAAAAGTTATAGGCTTCAGCCAAACATGTTCAAAAAAGCTGGGACCGGGTTTAGGCTTATCAACGGCTCGAGCGGCTCGGCTTACAGCTCATTCACTATCGAACCGAACCAAGAAGTGAGCCGAGCCAACAGCTCAACCAACCGAGCCGATTTGAGCCATCGGCTTAGTTGAGCTGAATCGAAACGTGCCGATGGACTAATTTCAACTTAGCTGGCTTGAACCGGTTCACATGAGCCGAGTAGGGGACCTATCCCAACCGACAAAGCTCGACCCATCGGCTCAATTGAGCTGAGTCGATGGCTCGTTCCAACTGAGCCGGCTCGGGTCATTGGCTTATCCCAACCGAGCCGACTCGAGCTGTTCGCTCAGTTGATACGAGCCGAGCCGGTTGATATCGCTACCCGAGTTCGTCTTCTGCTTCGGCTCAAAAATTCGACAGTGAAGGTCTCAGCCTTGATTTTAAGAACAACAGTATATACTTATATTGGTGATTACGACATTTGAGGCTGTCTCGTAATAATAAAAAAAAACCTTGTCTTCTCGTTATCTAGACGAGACGAGATACACAAAAATTGCCCCACGAGACGCACTAAAATTACGAACGAGACGCACCCCTGTCGTGAGCAACACTAAAAAGTATTCCACATTAGTGCTTACATTTCTCATGGCTTTCGCTTTCCAGTCTAATCAAACCATTATTTAAAAAAAAGTTAAAACGAGCTGAACGAGCGAGCGAGCCATTATCAAACTCGACTCAACTCGAAATCGCCCTGGAAAACAGCTTGACCTCGATCGTTACGCGGTAAACGATTCGTCTTTAGTCTGGTTACGTTAGGTTTCTTTGTCCCCGCCTGCAAACTTGCAAACTTGCAAATTTTCTTCGATTCAAAATGTCTTTCGTAGCTCAACCAACTTTCACTTTCCGGATTTCGGAAAATTATGGAATTCAGTTAAACTCCATAATTCAGAAGAATTCGGGAACTCGGGAAGAATCAGAAATTTAGAAAATTCCGGAATTGAGAAAAACTCCGGATTTCGAAAAAGATCCGGATTCTTTCCGAATTCCGGAATGTAAACGAAATCAGAAATTTCTAAATTCCGGATTTTTCCGAATTCCGGAATTATTCCAAAATCGGAATTTCCCGAATTCCGGAATTCGTCCGGTTTTACCTTCGGTAGTGCTTAAAGTAATAATTCCGGAATTGGCTATCTCTAGTTTATACACAACTTTTCAGAACACTAAGCTAGTAGCTGTCTACAAACAAACAAGTAATGCAAAGCATTTTGTATCCTGCAATACGTCATGTATTAAAATCCGACAGCAGTTTCAGTATCTATCCAGAAATTGCATGTATCTAGTTACTGGAAGCTGAGGTATGAAAAATTGTATTGTGTCTTATACAACCCTGCAAACCACTGAATATCTAAACGGCTTTCGTTAAATCCAAGTTGTAGTACTCACAGTTACATCCATTTGTGTCTGTATGATCGTGTTACTAAAGCTTATTATATGACCGCGTTAGTAAGTCTTTCTCTGCTCTCCCGTAAAGTTGTGATACGATCTACTACGTAATAAAGAACCAATTATCAATTTAATCAAGTTGTTGTATTACTACACATCTGCTTCCGCCTCTGTCAACTGTGGTCGATCTCGTTGACGGGACATATTTGCTTTTATATACCCCTTTCTTCGTTTACTGAACTAAACAGTAACTATTCTGAAATATACTACTGCACATGCCTCGTAGATAAATATTTCTGATGTCAATAGTTTCCGTTTTGTCCAAGGAATGTTCTTTTTCTTATTCCCAGCATGACCCTTTTATTACATTATATGAAGAGCATGTAGGTCTAAATACCTCATGTATTACATAGAATGTAGGTTTAACTCTTCCAGCAAAGAAGAAACATGTGATCATAGTATACAACCCACAGAAGTGATAGCTGGCAATACAGTGGTCGTAATCCCTAACGACACAGAAAGTGAGCAGTGCCCTGCCCGCTGGACTTGTGGCTAGCACGTGCGCATTTGGTGTATGGTGTCCCGGGTTCGATTTCCGGCGGGAGAGCATCTATGATTTTTAACTGTCCTCTATGTTTCTGTGTTCGTGTCCCTGTCGTTATAAGTTATTAGAGAAAGCAAGTTAAACGAGTGAAGCAAGTAAAATTAGCAATAAGTAAGTTACTGAAACACGTTCGGTGAGTCAGTTAAAAAAAAGTGAACAATGAACTGGCTGTTCGCGCCGTCCATGCGAGTACGAATTTATCTCGGCTTGATTTTTTTATCCATTTGAGAGAAAGTATTGTTTCTTTTCGCTAAGGTTGTCACTCTTTTCGTATTTTCCGCCGTCGATCACAATTAAAGTAACTGGCTATTCTTATTCTTTCTAAGAATGATGGATCTTCTTTTTGGCTTCATGTCAAACATGCACACGTAATGAAAAGACGCTGTCAATAATAATAATAATAATAATAATAATAATAATAATAATAATAATAATAATAATAATAATATGAAATATTACTAGCTAACTCTTGTGTCTATTTCTACAATATAATTTTATATTATTGTTTGGAAATAAGTAAGGCTGGCTGGCGCCCGCCCCCCTAATTTTTTCGATGCGCCTTATGGGTCCACGGTGTCCAACGTTGGTCCATCTCATTATCACCTCCTGTTCTCTCGATATAAGTTATCGACATTTTGCCTAAAGAGGGCTCTGCTTGGCTCCATGACTACCCATGGCTATGACTCTTCGTTCATTTTACATTGAAATCGCTTATTTTTCTGAGTACTATGAGTGCATACTGTCCAACGTTGCTCCCATCACTCAACAGTTTCCCGTTCTCTCGATATAAATTGCTAATATTTGCTTGTAAGGGAGATATGGCGTTACAATCATTACCTTTGAAGAAGAATTGAGGAAGATATTGCCTTGCCACAAACAACACCAATTATTTTTATTATTATTATTGTTGTTGTTGTTTTTCTTACTACTAATGTTGCCTACCTTTATTTGCAATGCAATGCGTTCCTAAAAAGGAAATCAAATAACAGTCCTCGCCATTCACACTCCTGAACTCGAAATAGATGATTTACAGTTCAATGTGTTAGAAGAAAGCACATTTATTTTATTATTCTTTAAAATAGCACGTTTCACAAGTTACTTCACTTTCAATGTTGTAATTTCATATCATCACTAACAATCATCTTGTTCCGATACGAAAATTATCCCCTTTTGCAAAAAAAAAAAAAAAAAGGCCTCACCGTAGCAAAAGGGCGTGAACCTTCTTTATGTGATTAATCGGGTCCAATATTTCAATAAGTCTCTCCACACATATATTTCAGTAAAAGAGGAAAAGTTATTCAAACTTTCTAAATACCTATTTATGGGCGAAATTTGGTTCCCTTGGAAATTTTTGAGAGTTTGAAGGGCCGCCATTTTGAACATTTTCATCTGATTATTCTGGTTAACGAACTGAAGATATTTCAACAATTAATAATTATGGATTCGGACACTCCACTTCCATGTTTATCTTTTTGCTTTTTGCAGCTACATCGGAACGTTCAATTTTTATTCTTTACTAATTGCAAATGGCGTTTACATTCAAAATATGAGGAATTTTGGTGGCATTTGTTCGGATATTCTTCTCTTTTGAAATGAAGAAAAGAATTAAAGCAATACGCAAAGACAAAAAGTATTATCAGTACTAAACATTACCAATAATAATTGCTACGAAAGACTAAATGCGACCTCTTTTACCATCTCTCATGAGCTGCATGTATTATTGACAAAAATTTTTAAAAATGTCCTCACCGAAGATTTGAAGTGGCGACCTTTGCATTTGTAATCCAGCACCTTAACCACTACACCAAGATCATGGCATGGTGATCGTTTAGTTGTCGGCGTATTTGTTGTATTTGTGTTTTATGTTCCCACTTCAACAATTTTTACTCTTTTTTCTAAGTTTAACAGCTGTTTCTGGCTTTCTCTTTTGGTGTCGTCCTTTATTTACACTATGCACTATTCGTATTCACAGCTTGTGTCCCTCTGCAATGTCTTATTCAGATTAAACTTTTCTTTTTGCCCCTCAGTAAACATTTGATTGGTTTAATTCTCATACTCTCCACGGATGGAGAGCAGGAATGCCAGACTCTAAAAATAGGTGTACATTTACTTTCCTGACAGATAATACATTACAACAAACACTAATTGACCTTCTTCCATAGCTGAATTTTAGTTGGTTTAATCGTAATTATATCGTTCTTGTTAAAGTTAAAAGGCATATTTTCAATCAAAGTATTACCTAAATATACCTCTAGAAAGTATTTATCCATACTCAATTCCATGTGCATTATTTTTCCATTATAGAGAAATTTTGTAACCATTAGAAAGATTAAATATTCTAAAGACTGGCTCCTTAACGTTTTTAGCTCTTAATCGATATAGTAGAGGTACAGTTTCTTTCTGCATAATCAATTTAGTAGTATCCACCCTAATCTTTTCAATATCTTCTTTCTTTATGTATGTGTTTTGTAACGTTTCCAATGCATCTTCAAATCGTTTTCTATCATTCTCTAATTGGGCTTCTATTGACCTAAGTTGACTTACGCTAACAACATCATTTAAATTCTCCAACAATTTCAATTTTTCTTCACTAATATCAACATTATCTTTTCTATCTTTAACATTACCAAATATATCCATACTCATTTATTATCCAGAAAATATCCTTCCTAAATTTTCAAAACATTTCTTTATCATCTCTATTAATTTAGATGAGTGTTTAAAATCAATATCAACATGAGCATCGTGCTTTTTCAACAGATGGTACAATGCACATCTTAAGTTAATAAACAATACTCTTTTTGGATACAGTTCTTTAAAGGTTTCGTATAAGTTTTGGAAGTCATTTATAAGTGTTTCTTCCATATGTAGTAAGTTTAATGGTTTTTGATCGGTTAGGTGATAGTGTATTAAATAGACATCATAATATTTTGTGTATTTGCTTTTCTTTAGTACTTCTAAAACATCTTTTGTTGATATTAAATCTTTTGATATATCTCTAAATTCATCATTTAACACCTTGAACACCTCTTCAGGAATAATTCTATTCTGTAAAGCTTGCAAACGAGATAACTGTAACTTAAATCTTTTTATAGTATCACACCATGGTTTTCTTACGCAAGCAGCTCTCATTCCTTCACAAGTACTGTAAACAAAACCATTCGCTACAGAACAATCATCACAAATGTATGTACTCTCAGCTTTTGTTAATGACTTACTACCACAATTACTGTATTTTAATGGTGCGGTGCTATAATTTGACAGCATATCCTATAAGGTAATTATTGGGTGCAACTTTTCCAACTCTTCTTCCGTATACAAAAATTTAGGTATTAGCATTTTCCATAAATCAATAACATCATATACGTTGTTTTTATCTTTTAAGTCTATCTTACAAACATACTCAAAATACTGATAAAAATTATAACTATTTAGTGGATCTACTTCATCTTCATGCTTCTCAAAATAATCTAAAAATATATTGTGTATAGCTTCCATATTTATCTTAAAACAAAACCTTTATGGATGTAAACCATAAAAGCACTTAAACCTAATCATTTTTAATCATATACATAACATCACTAAAAGGATACCCTTGATTTAGAAGATTTAAGACCTTAACACAAAGATGACCACATATAACTGAATTGAAGTCTTGTATTCGTTCGTCATTGTAAAATAAGTTTTCGGTGCTACGATATTGTACTAGTTGTTTAGGAGGAACACCACCATAAGAATCGAACACGTACTTTATGTTGTTATCTTTCCAATAGCATATCTAATGAGTACCAATGTTTTCTGATTTATCAAGGTTAACTATACCACACTTATGTACATAGGGTTTTTGTTGTGAGTAAATTTTTTTTTATTTGTTTTATGTATGTGTATATTCGTGTCTACTGTTGTTCTCAGATGTTCGCTTTCTCGGGACCAAGGTGCGTTTGAGTATATCACCAGTTTAACCAGCTACAAGTCTATGTGGCCATCACAGAAGAATAGCTCGCAACCGGGGATGCACTCACTCGCTCCATAGTCATGGGAGACAGAATCGAACTCAGAAGACCTGCCCTACAAGTGTATTATCTAAATGAAGTTTGCGCAACGGAAAAAAATATAAATAAACTCGAAAATTTAGAAAGTAAATAAAAAAATAAATCTCAGGATTCGTGACATTCACTGATGGGTTCCCCGTAACGTTTCACATCATTTTCCCCTCGATGATTCATTATCGGATTGATAGGAAGACGCACTATTGATCTCGACTAAATCATGTTTTACTATGAAACTTCTACTCTACTGCATCTCTGTTATATGGAATAAAACATAACTGTCAACTTGAAGCTTTACTTGTTTTACCGAAACTTTATACAGACTGTTTACATTGAGTTTAGGGGCACAACAATACATGGCATTACACTTTACAGAATCATTTTACCGTGCGAGTCACAATTCGTGACCAACCATTTTACAATATCACATGCACACCTACTCTCATGACTTTCAATTTTATTACCTACTTTTTAACAATATTTATTACTTTTATTAAATAGTTACTCATTCTCGACTATCTTAAGGAAAGTGCCTCTCATTGGCATTCATATCTTTCATTTAAAAAAAATCTGATGTTTTAGCTGTTCACAGCAGCTACAATTACTAAGCACCCTTTTCTATATTGATTTATTTCTTGCCTACACATTTTACAACAAAATACACATGAAATCACTAAATCCTTAACCTACACTAACCTAAGACACATTCACACTACACACTCACACCAACAAATTTATTTTATAACGTAAAAACGCTTTGGTCGGCAGTCCAGGCCACATTTCTTTTAATGAGATTCTGTTACAAAAAAAAAAATTATATGAATGTTCGCACGGTGTAGAAAACCAATTGCCCCTATCGGAAATTTTATGACAAAACGACCCATCGTGCTTCTTTTATCAAAGTACAGCTTCGGTTTCTTTCTCATACTTGACGGATACGTTAAGATTAAAAAAAAACTTTTAAAAGAAAATAAAATATATTGAATATATGTTCTATACCGGAGAACGTCATTCCTATCCTATTTGTTTAGCTTGGTTCTAATGTACAGCCAAATGATGCATAGCCAAATAAAAAAAATCACAACAATAATAAAGAATAATGCATATAGCCTTTCACAAGATTTTTCTTTCTTTGAATAACAGGAATTTCGATGGTCACTCTAAATGAAAACTTTACACTTGCATGTACATTCCGTCAGTATTTGCTCTACCTTTTATTTCCCCCCCCCCCCTTTATAGATAAGCCTAAGCCGTCACATATTGTCTCAGTAATTGTGTAGATCCTACGGGAAAGGAATTTACGAAGACATGGTTATATTATTATGTTTCACTAAACACCATATTCCAACGTGATAACTTGGTGAATTTCGAGGTTAAAAGAAAAATATCCATAAATTCAGGCTACCAAGTTACTTCGCTTGAAACCACTTTAGAAATAAAGAAAACTTACTTACAGTTCGGATGAGTTTGTATGCAAGCAGAATCCAATGTCGTCCTTACAAGCACCCGTTCCTGTTTACCTTTCTTATTTATTTTGTGATGGATTTCATAGTTCCAGAATAAACAACTATCACTCACATCCTCCACAACATACAGTATATTTTGAACCAGTTAAAAGGCCATTAACTATCACGGTTCTTCCAAAAAATTTAGGATCCAATCATACAGAAATCAGACCTCGTCCATACTGCATACAGACAACTTACAACATTGGGCTGCTTCGCTTCGCTAATTCCCCTCGCTACTCGCTCCGTTCCGTTCAATAAATAGCACAAAAATTATCGCAAATTTTGCAATCGAACCTTTTTAAATCTTTTAGTAGTAAAAATCCATTCTGGAGCGGCTTTCTTTATCACTTTATGCCGATAATATCTAACGGGCGATAACAGAGGATTGCTTTCTTAGGCTGACGCCATTACAGTACGACAACAATGTGACGTAACAGTCTGAAGATTGAAGATGAGCTAATTATCATAGAGTTCAAAGGAAAGCGACCAATTATAAATAATTCTGTAAATCTGTGCTACTGACGTCACAAGACAAGATTGAAGATGATGCACCAAAACCGAGTGAATCTTGACGATTTTCTATCAAAATGGCTGAAAGTCTAAAGAATTTTATGAAGAATAATTTTTGAATAAAATTTTTAAAGAAATTTTTGACAGAGTTTTCAGAATGATTGGAGATAGGAAAAGCGTTCTACAGATGAAAATAAACGAAATAAGCAGAATATTATTAAAATATAGGAAATTAAGATAGAAATAAACAAAACATAGACATTAAATACGAAATAAAATCCTAAACCTATTTCAATGCACGTCCTAACTTAATCCTACCTTTTAATATTACAAGAAAATTAAATGACAACATTACATCCTTACATATCCTATATTATATATTATTTTGCATTATTATACAGGGCGTTCGAAAATTTTCAACATGATAACTCCATGTTGGGAGGTATCATTGTGAAAGTTCATCACTCATAAATACACTTCTAAATCGTTTCATCTTTAATTCTTTAACCAACCTCTCTATATCGAAGTTGGTCAATGGTTTTAGTTTTTTGACTTCTTTGGTTTACCTGCCCCCTGCTTTTCTTCCATAGCCATATTGTGTCTTTTTTGTTCTTCAAGTTCTTGTTTATTCTTCTTAGCATCAAGTACAGTTTTAGTAATCGCTGCTGCACCACCTGCTAATGTGTTAACTGCTCCTAAAGCTGCTAAAATGGCTGGAATTGTAAAGATAAAACCGCCCATATGCTCTTTCTTAATCTTTTTCATTTGTGCAGTAGTTAAAGTTAAATCCATTCCTTTACCTTCTTTAATTTTCTTAGATTTATCACTAAGTTGTGTCTTTGTTAATACATGATCAATATTTAAATCCTTTAGTTCGTTATAAGGAACACTAAACATACAACCTTTAATAGAACACATCTTCCTATTTATTTAGGAGAAAATCTTAGTTTGTAAAAGTACAGTTGTTGTTGCTCCACCAAAATCAATTAAGGAATCATTCTCATCTGTTATCATTATCTGAAAATTGTCAACCTTGTCTTTAGATATAGGAAAAAATAATGGATAAGTAGGCTCATAAATTATACTATGTTTAAACTCGGCATCTGTTTTAAATGACGCTATAATTCCTGTTTCTCTATGTGTGTATTCTGTATCTTTAACAAACATACCATCTGCTATATTACAGTGAACATTTATAGCATCAAACGGATGAAACTTTGGTAACTTACTTTCAATATGTGTTTTGATCTTTTCTAAAGATTCACAAAACCCAAATCCAAGAACAGTATCTAAATTTCCCATTCTGATATCAATACTTTTACTCTATTTGTTATATGATCCTCTTTTAACGTTATATTTATGGAGCGAGATTTTAAATAATCATTAAGACTGTTTAAGCTGTATTGTCCATTTGGTATAAAAACAGTTTCACCTCCATACTTAAACCACGCATTATGTGTAGGGTATGGAGTTAGATATCTACTGTAAAACCCAACTAGTCCTATACTTAAATTGCTGTTACTATTGTCTAATTCATAATCAAGTTTCTTCTTTAAAACAGAAGTATCACTCCTTAACTTAAATACCTTAGCCATTTATTATATAATAAATGAATGAGTTTGATATACCTAGAGATATTTCCAGAGAGAAAGTAATCAAGTTAATAGAAGACGTCATACAAAAGTTAGAATACAGTTTAAAGAAGAAAAAGAGAAAACTACGAATTGTTAAATATGCATACTACACTTTGATCACGTTATCAGTTATACTTTCTGCAACAACTGGGTTCATTAATATTTTTATACCTGAAACAATTTACTCGATATTAACAACGTCTCTTGCAAGTGGAAGTGCTATAATAACAGGTTTGTCTTCTAAGTTAAACATAAGCAAAAGAAAAGACGAATATAAAACCATTGTCACTTGTATTAACTCATTTAAAGAACAATTAGAGATGATAATAACATTAAATGGTGAAATGGATAACGAATATATAAAAGATACGTTGCTTAAGATCAGAGAACAACTTAAAGATATAAGATCATAAAAGAGACGATTTTCTCTATAATAAATGAGTAAGAAAACTATTAATTGGGATGTAAAAGAGATGATAAAAGAAACAACAGATAAGAAAAGAAATGGAGAACTTATACCTGATGATATTCGATGCCTTATAGTGGGTCCATCTGGTTGTGGTAAGACGTTTGTGCTATTTAATTTTTTATTACAGCCAGGTTGGTTAAACAATAATTACTTCTACATTTATTCTAAAAGCATGAATCAGCCAAAGTACGTGCAATTAAAAGATCTATTTGAGAAAGCAGAACTAAAGTTCAATAAACAAATATGAACGTTCTTAAGCAGTAATGATTGTATTGTACCTATTGATGAATGTGAAAAATACTCTGTTGTTGTGTTTGACGATTACATTTTAGAGAATCGAGATACTGTTAGAAATTACTTTACAAGAGGTACGCATAGACATTTAGACTGTTTCTATCTTGCACAAACATATTCAAAAGTACCTAAACAGCTTATAAGAGATAACGTTAACTTCCTATGCATATTCAGACAAGATGATACTAATCTTAAACATGTGTATAATGAGTTAGTTGGGGGAGATATGTCTTATGATAAATTTAAAGAGATATGTTAAAAATGTTGGCAAGAAGATTATGGTTTTATAGTAATTGATATGACAAGGAAGGTAAACAATGGTAAGTATAGGAACAAGATAAAACACTTCTTAAACGTTTGACGTTTTTTCACGTTTTACGTTTTAACGTTTGATGTTTTTTACGTTTATTGACGTTTTTTGACGTTTTTCACGTTTATTGATTAAAACGAAATATATATAAATAAACACTTCGCTTTAGCCCTGATTCGTTTTACGTATCTTTAAATCACTATGTTATTATAGTAAACATATCAGCTACTAATTACTAACCATAAACATGAATTGCGTCCAGATATCGTCGATTTATTCTTCTGTTTTATACGTACATTAAATATCAACAGCAACCATATCTTTCGTATACGTATCCTCTAATTTCGTGCGTTTCCCTGCGTAATGAGCTTTTTCATAGCAACTAATAATCTTGTCAATAACAACATGTCCTATCAATAATAAACTAATAATCTTATTCATGACAACATGTCCTGTCAATAACAACGTTCTTTCTTTTAATTATATCTAAGCTATATGCTTAATTATTGCGCCTCTGATCAGTGTTGGTAAAATAGGTACAGATTAATTATAGTAGGGATATATCGCTGTAAATGTCGCCCAGAACGGGAATTCCGTAACAGTATTACAGTGAAGGAAAGAACCCTGTATATTTTCAAAACACTCACTTTTTGAATAGCCCTCGTACTAATTATTATTACATCAATCCTCGTATTAATTATTATTATTACATCAATATAAATATTTTTCTTTTCTCTTCTTTCTCCATATATATATATATATATATATATATATCAATTCATTTATAACAACATTTTTCTTTTATTACTAATTACGTATCATAAAACGTCGATTCATTACAAATATCATTTATGGGTCTATTCAAAATTATAACTAATTGATGACTCACGCAGAGTTACTAGTTAATTGTTCCTCTTTTACATTGAGCGATAACATCCATATACAAACAACATTATTTATAATTAAGATCGTCATCTTATCAAAACAACAACAAGATCAGAAGGCAATAATTACGTTTAAAAGCTTCAATTTAAAATCAATGTCATGGATTTCGAGTTAACATAATCAAATCTCTTTTGAACATGTAAAGTAAAATAAAGGTAAACATAACACTCAAAGTTAATACAAAGATAAGATAAATTAATCATATGATAACATGTTGCATAAACATAAAGTCCAAATGAAGTATTCACAACACAACTCGTAACATCTGAGAGAATAAATTAAGAATTGTTATCCAAGTTTAACTTAGTTAACATATCAGGGTTGAAATTTTAACCAGCTTTAGCCGTTTACCTGCTCCAGCTTTTCATATCTAAATTATATTTATCATCAATATTATTCACAGATAAATTAATAGACGAATTTTGCGTCGAATAACCGTGGGAACCTTCGGCTGGTATGGGATTAACACCAACCATATCAGCGGGTTTTAGTTTAAATTATGATTAACAAATGGGTCAATCAAAGTACATTGAACACCACAATCTTGGTTATTTTCACTTGATCCATTTCCTGTTTCATTCATTACTTCGGTCCTATTCCGGCAGTTCCTGCCATCTCGAGATCTCCAATTGGATCTGTTTTGAGTCACACTGGTATGCATCACATTGTTACTGCAATTGCGTCTTCCACGAAAGTTTCTCCCGTTCATCCAACTGTTCCTCGGATTATTATAATTCGTTCCATTTCTACCGCTAGAATTGAATCTTCCATTAGCTCCAGTTCCAGTACGTATAACAGATCTTTCACTAATTCCAATGCCAGTATTGTCACGTGACCTCTCATCGCTGCGAAGATTTTCGATATTTTCATTGGTTATATTCAGGTTTCTGACAGGAATTGGATTGGATGGATTACGATTACTTCCGCTAGGATTCGGGAATTGATTCTCGAAGTTCTGAACTAAAATTATCAGATGATTGAAGTTTACGCATTGAGCAGACAACAGAATCTGTTGTAATTTATACGGCAATAAAATGCGTACGGAAGCGATTATTCTGGATTCGGGCTGAAACGGATTGACGAGTTTAAGTTCATTATATGCATTGATTGTAAAATCCGTAAGAGATTTATCGACCCGAGGTGAATAGTGTCGAGTTCGCACCATCGCATCACGGTTAGCTAACAAGAAATCATTTTCGTAATTAGCCAACAAGGCCCGTTTAAATTCTTCGTAGGATTTTATATGGTCGCGAATAGCCTTAAACCACAAGGAACAAGGAGGAAGTAACAGATGTGGTAACAACTTCATAAATTTAGATTGATCTACACCCATAATTTCACACTCTGCTTCAAATTTTTCTAAAAACGAGCTTGCGGTTTCGTCACACTTACCGCTGAATTTAGTCATGGCCTTAATTTCACTGACCTTAACATTTATTTTGCTATAGTTATGTTTTCGTTGGCGTTGATAATGGTCTGGAACCCTTTCGCACTTATTTATCTCCTTTCTCCTTTTGCGATCTGGACTTTGGAATCGCCTTCTGTGGTTTTCCACAACTAAACCATCATCAGTAGAACTCTTAGAAGAAGATATCCCCTTCAGTTTCTATTAATGGAGTTCTCGGGCAGTGAGGCAATGCTTCCTGTTGAAGATGCAATGTTTCCTGTTGATGATGCAATGTTTCCTGTTGATTGGGAGTACCCAAAGCCTCCTTATACATAGGATTATTGTAGTCACATTCCCTCTCTTGTAACGATCTGATTTCCTCTTGTATGTTGGATATCAGTATGCTATGTGAATTGACCTGGGCAGTAATATTCGCTATCTGACTTTTTTGTTGGGCTGTCGTCGATTCCATGGTTTCAACGACTTTCTTTATCGACTCGGTTTCTAGAGTTATTTGATCCTGTCTATCTTGCCATTTGTTACTAAATTGTTGAAACCTGGTATCAACTTCTCGTGTCATATCATTTGTAATTTTGATGGTAACTTCATCAGCTAATACTTGCAAATTTTCTTTCAAATTGTGTTGCAAGCGGTCAAAATTCTCTTGCACACCTTGTACTTTATCTGCAAGTGATTTATGCTGCACTAGTATCTGTTGTAGCTTTTCATCGTTCAGTTTTTGTTGTTGATCAAATTTCTGTTCTAGCTTTTCATCTAGCAGTCGACTAAACACATCAATAAGATTAGAATAGGAATGTTCAGACAAAGTTACGGCATTTCCAGATATGGTTTCATTTGAAATACTGGGTACTTCTTCAATCTCGGAATCCTGCATATTAGCAATTCTTTGTATTCTCTTCCCACTTCTCAAAGTAGTGAAACTCATAAAAAGGTATATATACGTATGCACATAAACTCAGTTCTTACTATTCTTCGGAACTAAATAGTATAGTATAGTCCCGTGTCTTCGGCACCAGATAAAACGAAATATATATAAATAAACACTTCGCTTTAGCCCTGATTCGTTTTACGTATCTTTAAATCACTATGTTATTATAGTAAACATATCAGCTACTAATTACTAACCATAAACATGAATTGCGTCCAGATATCGTCGATTTATTCTTCTGTTTTATACGTACATTAAATATCAACAGCAACCATATCTTTCGTATACGTATCCTCTAATTTCGTGCGTTTCCCTGCGTAATGAGCTTTTTCATAGCAACTAATAATCTTGTCAATAACAACATGTCCTATCAATAATAAACTAATAATCTTATTCATGACAACATGTCCTGTCAATAACAACGTTCTTTCTTTTAATTATATCTAAGCTATATGCTTAATTATTGCGCCTCTGATCAGTGTTGGTAAAATAGGTACAGATTAATTATAGTAGGGATATATCGCTGTATGATATTCTTTGACGTTTATTGGCGTTTGTTCGTTTTCTATATAATAAATGGATGGGAAAGAAATTAATAAGAATATCAAGTTAAAGGAGTTCTTGATAAAGGGCTTCAAATCTTGGAAGAAAGAAAGAGCAGGCATATATGATAAATTTAAGACGCAAGAACAGCCTGTAATTGATGCTATTCAAAACTTGGGAAGTGAGATCAAAGAAGTAGCAGAACAAAATAAAAATCTAATAACTGAACTTGTTCAAGTTGTACATACGACGGCTTCAATAGATCCTAGTCTACTAGAAACACCTAAAAATATAACTTATGATAATTCCCGAAGTAGTAGTGATACGCCTATAACGGGAGAAATAAAACAAATGAGAAAACAAATTAAAGATAAAGTTGAAGGAGTAGAGCTTTTAACAACACCGCAATCATTTGGTAAGATTGCAACGAAATATTATAGTAAAAGAAATGATAGTGTATTTGGAATACGAACTGTTGAAGAAGATGGAAAAATAATAAATAAGATAGGAAATTCTGAAGTTAAAGTGAGTGGTGATGATTTGATAATTAATGGAACCGAAGGTCTATGGAAATTGTTAACGACGAATAATAATAAAACCATTGAAGATTATGATGATGATGATTTTGAACATTACAAGGAAATAATAATAGAATCAGATCCTGCCTTCCAAAAATATAATCGAGATAAAAAACTAGCATCTAGTAGAGGTTCTAAGTACATTAATATTATCAAGCCTATTTGGGATAATTATATTAAACCATCTTTACCTCCGACTCCTAAAAAGAACACGACACCTAAAAGGACTGGTGAAGGAATTAAACAATATACAGAGATACCTAAAGAATATATATGGATGGATGATGTGAGAAATTTAATTGATCGGTTAATAGTTGTAGATGGAGAAGAAAAGGCTGGTAATAATAACTTTTATACTGAGAAAGTAGGTATAGTGAGTATGATTAATAATAAGCTTTCACAATTTATTCCTAATGATGCAAAAGGTATAGGGTATTTGATTAAGATCTTAAATACATTACCACCACGATTCTGCAATGATGAGAAGCTTGGGAAAGGACTAATGAATAAGACTTTAAACATGAAGGGAATACCGGAGTTACATATACCAGGCTTCATATTTTGCGGGCCTTTTACGAAGCTTCAAGAAAGGTTAGAGAGAGGTGATGAAGGTATTAACCCATTAGATGAGGCTTGTAAAGAACACGATATATACTATAGAGACAATAAAGATACAGAGTTAAGAGATATTGCAGATAAGGAACTAGAAACTAAAGCATGGAAAAGAGCATTTAGTTGTGATGCGTCAATTGGTGAACTATTAGCTGCTTTTGGGGTTGGTACTGCTATGAATGCTAAGGTTAAGTTAGGATGCGGATTATAAGTTTTTAATTGTTATTATGTATTATTCTTTTATGGGTATATCCCATAAAAGCGTTGTTTCAAGATTTTCTTTATAATAAATGGATAGTGTTGAGAGTTACGAGTTACAGTGTTTTAAACCTAACACAAGAACATTTAATAATTTGAATGAAGCTAACAAAGATATTGAGTTTGATTTCGATGTGGGGGATGGCTTCATACATCCACACAAAGCAGATTGTCATATGATTTTTGAATTTGTTGGTGCATCAGTTGGAGAAACATTTGGTGCAAATGATACTATAAAACTTGTAGATAACTTCTTACCATTCTTCTTTTCTCAAATTGAGGTTAGAAAGCATGTCGTTGTGATAGATAAGATTGAACTACCTGGAATAACATCTACAGCTATCGGAACATTAAAGATTTCCAAACCAGAAGTTGAATATCTAAAACAAGCAGGATTTGAAACAGATGATAAACTTGGTCTAAGAAAGGACTTTAGTGTTTCGTATCCATTAAGATTAATTTCAGGCATTTTAAATGTTTTTAAAGAGGTTATGTGGAAAGGTGGATTGAGAATAACATTTACAAAAGCTAACAGCAATAACGATGTCTTATACAAATGGACTGGATCAGGAGCAGGTGCAGCAGCACCTCATGATGGAAAAATAACAATAAAAAGTATGGAGATAAGAATGCCTATTGTTGAATACGAATCTAATTATGAAAACAAGTTAAAGTTGAATATTCTTAAAGAACCTAAAATCATGTTATCATTCCATACTTATCAATGTATTCAGAAGACTGTTGTAGGTTCTTTCTTGGAGTTTGATGTTACTACTCAATTTAATTCTAGACAATTTGATATGCCTGATTTCGTAATTGTAATGTTCCAAACTGATAGAAGTGGCAAACAAACAGCAGATGCAAGTAAGTTTGATCATTGTAAGGTAAAGAATATCTATCTTAAGAATGGGAGGAATGAGATATTTCCAAAAGAATCAAGAAACTTAGATATTGCTAACAAGGATTATTTTAAGATGTACGAAGATTATACTGCATTTAAGAGAATAACATGTGGCAATACCGAAATGTACTATGATCCTAAAGAGTTTATAGATAACAGACCAATGTATGTGATTAATTGTAGTAAGAGGAAGAATGTATCGGTAAATGAGAGAACAAACATAAAGATTGTAGTAGACTTTGCAGAAGCTGTGGCTGCTGATACTATATGTTATGTGATTTTAATTGGGCAAAAGAACTTTGCATATGATCCTAAGAATGAGAAAGTAGTAGAAGAGTTTTAGATAGTTAAATGCATGTTTGTATTATTTTATGGAAGTTTTTACATAAACGAAATTAGCAAAAAATTATTAACTCCCGACAAGCTCTAGAGACTAATCTCAATAACCGACTCCAAAGTCTCTAAGCGACTCCAATGGCTCCGTGTGACTCCCTGTTTCCGGGAGGCTATTAGAAACTGATTTTTAAAAAGTTTATTATAATAAATACGATGGCGAGTCATATTGAACTTTTAAATAAACTTGGAAGTCTTGAACAAAAAGAGGTTATTGGATTAAGAGAATTAGAATTAAATACAGAATATAAGATTGTGAAAATGGAAAAGATTAAAACTAAGTTTGGAAAGAGCATTTTAGTTGAGTGTGAGGAGTTTAAGTTATTTCTTCCACTTAGATTTACAAAACACTTAACAGATCAAATGATTGATGAGATCGTTAAAGATGGAATAAAAATCAAATACACTGGTTTAAAAGATAATTATTCAACTGTTGTGTTCTGTATGTGAATTTCAAATGATGATCGGTTTTGTGAATCCAAAGAATAATAAAAATGATCAAAAATATGTCATCAGAAGTAAAAAATGGAGTGGATAGAATGGATCCTCAAAAGAAATTTATACTTGCTAATAATTTCAATGTAATTGTAAAAAATGTGCAAACCGAAGTTCATGTAGTTTTTGATATTAACGGCTGTCTATTCAGTTTGAATTATGATCAGTGGACAGAGTTTAAGAAGTCATTGTTTCCTATAGAGAACGAGGTTAACAAGATTCCATTATCAATATCCGAACTTGTAATTTTAAGTATGTTTTAAGTGTATAAGTGTTTTTACAGTATCAAGACTATAAAAACTAAGACCTTTGGATATACTGAACATAATGTCATTTAAATTTTAAAGATACATGTATAAATAGGAGATTTTTTTGAGTTTTTTGTGATTATATCCTTAGAGTTATGCAATTTATAAAACATTCAATAGATAGTCAATTTATTTCTCTAGTGAATGTCGTTTGAATTTTGAAAATCGGTTAATATTTGATGATTATAGCAAATTCCAAATTTCTGGAATTTTTTATGGGTTTATTTTTGAGTTTTCGGGAAAATGTTATTCTTTAAAAAAGTCTTAGAATTTTATTGTGATTATGGTATTTTTTTATTTTTTCGATTTGTTGAAATTTTGTAGAGATATTGAAAAAGGGAAACATATCCTGAGGGGTATGCAACCATTTATGCATTTTATAAAATTGTCTATGTTATTAGTATTCATTTGCCGTTTGAATGTTTGAAATCGGCTAATTTGGGACCGAGTTATTGAATTTTAACGTTATTTGGGGTAAGGCTACCAGTGTTGCCAACTCACTTTTAACAATTATCATATTTATTAGTAATGGGGCGAATTCATCCCTATATGTTTTAAAGCGATATCTTGAAAAATTAAAATCCTGGAACGTTCCGAAAAAAATATTGAGTTGGATACACTGATTCTAAAAAGAGATCTAGTGAGAACAGCATATAAATTTGAGAATTGCGAATTTCTTTCTTTTATTTGAGGAAATGATGTTGAGGAAATCATGTTGAGCTATATGTAAGTCATTCTCTCTTTCTTGCTGGAGGTGGAAGGATATATGACGTGTATCAATTGCGTAGTCCCATACCGTGGGATTGCGTCATAATTATTGCGTAGTCCCATCCCGTGGGATTACTTCATAACAGCTTCATCTGGTGTCTACTGCAGCTAGAAGTTCTGTTGGCATGAGGAGGTTTATGTATATATATATATGTATATATATGTATATGTATATATATGTATGTATGTATATGTATGTATATGTATATATATATATGTAAGTTAGTGTGAGGAGAAGAAGGAAAGAGAGAGGCTGTATACTCTTTGCTTCTCTGAACTGAAACTGGTTTGTAAGCTGAATATATGTATGTGCGTCTGGTATAAGTGTATATATTTATGTAACAGCGAATCAACATACTTAACTTTAACTTATCATCATTCAGCCATCTGTGGACTGATTTAGATTAAACAAAAACTTCTTTTTCAATCAAAGACAGCACTATAAGTTATAAGTTTTAGATGTAAATTTTTATGATTTTAAATGTCATAAAAGCCTATGCGGTCTCACTTTAACATTGTAGTTATGGGAATACTTTGCATTAGTTTCTTGGCCCTTATGTGCTAGTCAACTAATGTTAAAGCAAAAAAATTAATCAAAGAAAGTGCTTAGTAATTATGTTAGTCATCTAGTGGTGATATGTAGTTAGTGATGATATATCCCTTTTCTTTAAATTCTGACAATCTTTTTTGTATCCAATCATGTAGTTTTATATGGGATATGGAACAAAAGTTCTCATTATAATATGCAGGAATTCCACATACAACACACTTATTATTAATATTTCTTTCATTAGTTAAGTCATAACAAGATGTAGTTTCGTTCCTTCTAGTAAAATATGGTGGGAAACCAACACGTATTATATCTTTAAATAAAATAACTTGTGGTGCCGGTAATGTAAAACCTATGAGGTTATATGTTGGATCTACAAACTTACATTCTGATAATGTAGCTGGTCTCAAAATCTTAAATCGTGTGTCTATATCCTTAAAGAAAAGATACATTATTTTTATAAGGTCATGCTCTAGCATTTTATTATGTATTTCAACCACTCGTTCTTTTGATGAGAGTGAATAATCTAGCAACGGTCCAGAATATTTTAAACCCTGTTCAGTTTCTTTATTAAGATTCTCTGCTCTACATCTTTTACAGTTATCAGGCCTCTTGTTTCCATTTCTAGCGAACTCTTGGAATTGTTTAATTCTCCACAAATTACACACTTTTTCATAAATTATTAAATATAAAATATTCAAATAGTTAGCTCATTTTTGTTTGATTTTAAATGTCATAAAAGCCTATTCAATCTCACTTTGGGTTATCTTTCTGTGTTAAAGTACTATAGCGAGTGGTGGCTTCATACATTTTTTGACAGTTAGGGGGTGGAAGGGGAAAAGTGTCTGCAGAACATACATATGTATCCTACTTAGATAATCTGCTAGTAATTTTGTTCGATTTTGGGTTGGGCCACTGGTGCTATATTCCTTTTATTTACACAAAAATGATATTTTTTATATACTGAATCAGTTTATTGTTCGTTTTTCGTAGGATTTTTACGGAAGCTAAGCTTGTCCGTTTTACGTTTAAAAGATGATAGTATGTAGATAGTTTACTAGTAATTTTGTTCGATTCTGTGTCGGGCGACTGGTAGTAATTTCTATTGGATTGCACAAAGATGTTTTTTTATATTGACTCCCACTTGTCCGTTTTTCTTAAAAATTTTTGCGGAAGTTAAACTTGTCCGTTTTACGAATGATAGACGATAGTATGTAGATAATAACCAAATAAAAATTCTGCCATGGAAGAAGGACAATTATTGTTTGTTGTACTGTACATAGAAAGAGAGCTTTCCTAATAAAAAATTGGTTAATGTATCTAATGCTATCGATAAAAAAGATGTAACATTAGAACAGCTTGAATCAGTGAAAGAAGAGTTTGATTTACTTACACGAAAAGTAATTGTTGAACTACCATGTCGATTGGCAGAAGATGATCTTGGAAAACCAGCCTTTTTTGTATATAATTTAGCTGCTGCATACAAATTTCTTTATAGAGCTTGGATAATGCATATTGAAGTAAGTCTCAATAAATATCTTATAGACCTATTTTTAAATGTGACACTAGTTGAAAGTTTTCCATTAGATTTTAACATGTATGATCAGTTAACAATTAGACCATCCAAAGATTGGGATTTGAAACAAGACAAATTATTAATGCTTATTATCTATATAGAAAGACAAGATGAAGGTGAAAAATAATCAAGTTATGATGACAATGTTAAGAGTTTAGTATTAGGTAATGATGATGAATAATAATTTCTTTGATTTTCTATACAATAAATAATAATAATGATAATGTATTGTATTAAATGTAAGAAATCAACAGATACGAAGAAAGATACCATTAGAATTGAACAAAAAAAGAATGGTAGATATCTAAAGAAAAGTATTTGTTCTGTATGCGGTGTTACTAAATCTCAATTCGTTAAAAAGAAAGATTGACTATATGATAGTAAAGGTGTTAGAGAAGACATTATGGAAGAAAATCATAAACCATCTAGAAAAAACTTTGATAGACTAAGTGTGGTTATAAAAGGTATCAATGATCTTTGGCAAGCTGATCTTCTGGAAATGAATAGCGGAGTATTAAAAAGTGTTTCCAAATTAAATAAAGGCTATAAGTATCTGCTAACGATTATAGATGTGTTTTCGGAATATGCGTTTGCTGTTCCTGTTAAAGATAAGAGTGGTAAGAATGTTACAGAAGCATTCGAATCCATATTAAGAATGAGAAAACCTAGTAACTTACAAACAGATCAAGGCAAAGAGTTTTACAATAAGGAATTTAAGAAGTTGATAGAGAAAAAGAAAATTAATCATTACTCAACCTGTAGTGGTAAGAAAGCTTCTGTTGTTGAGAGATTTAATATAACACTTAAACAAAACATGTGGAAAAGGTTCACAACACAAGGGAATTACAAATGGATAGAGATATTACCAACATTGGTTAGTGCGTATAATAATAGAGTGCATAGAACAATTGGTTTAAAGCCTATAGAAGTTAACAAAAAGAATGAGCGAATAATATTGGAGAAAGTGTATAAGAAAGAATATAAGCGTGTTAAACCTAAATACAAATTAGGCAATCATGTTCGTATAAGTAAATCGAAAGGATTATTTGAGAAAGGATATACACCTAATTGGTCAACAGAAGTATTTGTTATTAGCGAAGTTATTCCATCTAATTCACCTACGTATAGAATTAAAGATTTAGAAGAAGAAGATGTGCAAGGTAGATTTTACGAACCAGAAGTATTAAAGACGAACCATAAAGATGAATACTTGGTGGAAAAGGTTTTGAAAAAGAAAGGTGACCAAGTATACGTTAAATAGCTAGGATTTGATTATTCACATAATAGCTTGATAGATAAAAGTAATGTTGTAATGTAAATATAAATGTCTTTTATGGAATAATAACCATAAAAGGCTAGTTTGAATGAGATAAGGGTGACGAAACGTTCTACTTGTGTTTAAGCTAAGACGAATGATGATTGTGTTTAATAGGAACGAATCGTTACACTTGTGTGTTGTATTTATTTAAGAGGTTGTCGTCTATCAAAAGAAGCAGATTGTGATCCAGACAAAATGCTGAGGATTGAATCGTCGAACTTATATGCAAGTGGTGGTAAGAGGTTTGATCACTGGTTAGAAAATAAACAATCAAAAGAACTAATAAGGTATTATAATAAGAAAACCGACTCCCGGAATTCTTGGAGTCGCTCTAAAAGGATTCATCACTGGTTAGAAAATAAACATTCAAAAGAGTTATTAGATTACTACAACAAACTTCCAAGTTCCCAGGATTCTGACCACTTCAAAAACGCATCTTACACAGTAAAACTAGCTCGTAACGAAATAAAGTTAAAACTAATAATTTTCTATATAATAAATATGAGTACTACGGATAGTTTTTTTTTAGTTTAAACGATATTTGCTACGAACAGATTAAAGGCAATTATTGGTATGGTATTTTTGGTAATTTTAAATTGATTATAGATAAGAGTACGGGATACTTTAACGCTACTAAGTTATGTCAAGATGGTGGAAAAGAATTTAAGAACTGGATTAGAAATAAAGAATCAAAAGATTATATTTCAAGGACTCACATGCGAGCCGATCAAATCTTTCAAAAAATAACAGGTGATAAAGGAGAAATATGGAATGATTTAAGAGGAACATATATTTGTAAAGAATTGATTCTAGATATATCACGAAGGTTATCTCTAGAGTTTTATCTTAAATGCAATCAAATAATTATTAACTACTTTACGCAAGATTTTATACATCTTCAAGAAAACAACGAAGAGCTTCAAACAAGAGTAGAAGAGATAGAACGATTAATGAACGATTTAAGAATAGAAAACACAAGACTTAGAGAGATAGTAGCTGAACATACAAAAGATCCAGGGAAAGTACACAAACTAGTTATTATTAAAAAGAATCTTTCCCCTATTCAACTACAAAAGATATTAGAAAAGTACGAAACCGACAAAAGAGAACAAGTGCAAAACTATGAGAGTTACAGGTATTAGGTTGGAAGAATTCAAGAGTGTAACATAAAGACAAGATTACAATACTTACAAGAAAAATATCCAGACATAACTATATTGTCTAAAAAAAGCAAAGACCCAAACTCGATTAACCTTCTAAATAAAGTAAAAGAAAAATATGATTGTGTTATTTCGCATGGTTGTCATGTAGACCTAAAGAATGCAGATGGAGAAGATGATGAGTTTGTTATTGATTTGTTTTTAACTATAAGAGACAATTAACAGTAAGTTTTGTGTTTAGATATTCGTAGAGGTGAGGATAATAAGTTTTCAACATCCCTATAAAAAGAAGATTTTGTTAAAAAATGATTATATGATAGGCTATTTCTAATAATTAATGTTACGACTTTTATTTTATAATAGCATAAAAAGTGATTATTTAAGCATCAAACAAAACATCTGTTGTAACATCGAATGCTAAATTCAATATACTATCTAAATCGGAATTATTATGGTATCTTCTTATTATAACTCTCCAATCTACGGAATGTCTAAATAAACATATAAACTGCACAGAGAGGTCTTGATAAATTGAAATGCTATGCCAATGAACACTCTCTTTGAACTCTGCAATAAATCCTTCTGTTAAATTTTGAAACATTGAAATCATTGACCAATCTACTTTGTCAGCGTAATCTCTTATAAGGTTTTCTGATAATTGCTGGGTCCCACATAAGCGCCACGAAGAAAGTTTATCTGCATGTTCTCGTATAAAAGCTTCAGAGAGTCTGCTTCTATAAGATATAGCATCAAAATAAACTTTGTCTATAAACTCATTAATAAATTCTTCAGATAGGTTTTGATTAAACGATACTTCTCTCCAATGAACTCTAACTGCAAATTCTCAGATAAAGTCTTCTGATAAATCTTGTCTTTCCGAAATAATCTCCCAATCAACTTTATCAGCCAATTCTCTTATAAACTCTTCTGATAACTTTTTGCATGAACATATTTAGCTCAAATTAACTTTCTGCTGATATTTACGTATGAAGCCTTCTGTAATGTAATCATAGTTATATTCCTCCTCATAATCATCATAACCATTGTTCATCAGTCAGTGAATCTAACATCTCATCAGACAAGTTGATAACGTTTGCTTAGAGAATGTTTTGTATAAGATACGAGTTCTTTTCTTTAGTAGCTTTCTTGAACAAATGATTTAACATACGTATGGACACGCTAAAATTTATTTTGTTTTCATCATTATAACCACCAATATCTAAATGTTTACATACACAATCAAATATAGGTTTGTAAGATAATATTTCCTTAGCACTAGTCATATTCACCTGTTCGTTTTTATTCTTAGATTTTTTAAAATTTATTTCATTTTCGTTTTTCTATATAATAAATATAGAGAAACATTTTGATTTATTACATGATAGACTTAAACTAATTCATCATGATCTTAAACTCTTAGCAACACTACTAGAGAAGCAAGCTCTGTTAATAGAGAAGCAAATAATGTTAAAGGAAAAAGAATTATTAATAACACAACAAAAAACACCTGATTTGGGTAGTGATAAATAAGAATATGATAGTGACGATTATGACGATGAGTAAGTTTACAAAAAAAAAGATTCAGTTTTAAATGTGTATATGTAACTTTGATGGGTTATTCCCATGAAATATAATATACTAATAGATATCAAGATTTTCTTGTCATAATGAGTATTAGCTGTTGCATTAGATATGAAAATGATTATTTTTTTTCCTATTTTCTATAATACGACGACGGCATTTATACTTACCGTTAAACCTATATCTGCAATTTGTGCAATTATTTAAATATCGAAGACAAAATTAATTTTAGTAAATCATTAGGCATGCTAGATCATTTATTTAAAAAAAATCAACAACAGAGAACTGCAAAGAGTTAGAGGATGCCTTATTAAAATCTAATGGTATGATGCTATCTGATAGAGTCTTAAAGAGTTTAACTAAAGAACAATGGAATCAAATTTGTGAAGGTGAATTGACCGAAACATTTATGAGAAAATATGATAACAAGATTAAGTTTAAAATTATCTCTATATATCAAAATTTATCAGTGGATTTTATGAGATATTACGATGATAAAATAAACTTCTATCTAATATCACAGTGTCAAACTTTATCAGATGAGTTTAAAAGAGATTATAAAGATAAACTTGGTTTTGCCGATTCGTTGGAAGAAGAGGAAGATGATGAGCTTCTTGATGATTTATTAGGAGGTGGAGATTATTATTACAATTCTGACCTTTGGTGTGATTTAGCGGAATATAGAAGACATCACCCCATAATAAACGTTAACCCTTGGAAAGATGATGATGATGGATTAGATTTCTATTATAGCGGAATTAAAACTGTTTTTGATGCAGCTGATTGTTAAAAATGATTTAGTTTTCATTAGATCAATAATAACTTTGATGGGTTATTCCCATGAAAGCCATGTTCTAATACAGCGCGTAATATGTAGACAATGGCAGGAGTTTACAATGTTAAGTGCTGTAGTAGGACAAATGAAAACAAAAATAGTACGAAAATGATTTAAAAACCTTTGGTGAAGATGAAAAATTGAAGAGTGATACTAAGATTTTCTATATAATAAATAAGATGAGTAATTATAATAGATTTACTGTAATAGAGTTAAGACGGCAATGTAAAGAAAAGGAAATCAAAAGATATTCCCGATTACGAAAACATGAACTAATAAACCTTCTTAAACAACATGACGATGAACAAAGCAGAAGGCAGATTGGAAATATATTCCCATTTAAACAAGAGATATTTGAAGAACCAAGAATCAAAGCTGAATCAGTACCAATTGATGTAAAGCTCACAGAAACGACATTAAAATCAAGATTAGAAACATGGAAATTTAAAACATATTATAAGCCAAAAGATCCACTCGAACAATATATTACTGCAACATCTAAAACTATATTAAACAGATTACAAATTAGCTTAAGTAAACATAGTTCATTGAAAGCTAATCTTTATATAAGTTGTGCATATAAGAAAGGTGAAGAAACTCAAAACTTCTATTTTAACACAGAAAACCAAGAAATATATCAATCAAGTAATTTAAAAGAAGAAATAACTAAGATGAAACATAGATTAAGAACAAAAATGGATGAGTTCCAAGCTAGAGGTTCTGGCTGGGCTCTTATAAACATTAACTTTCTACAACTACCAATTGTTAAATATACACCATATAGAGGATCGACATACATAGATTTACCTGATAAAATTAAAAATAAACAAGCAGTCATAAATGTAAAGAACGGAGATGAAAAATGTTTCTTATATTCAATTTGTTCTGCACTATACCCACTTAATAAAGATCCACAACGACCTTCCAAGCACAAGCAAGTTGTTAAATACTTAGAAGAAAAATTAAAAAAAGATATTCATTTTCCTGTGAAACTATGCGATATTCCAAAAGCTGAAAAATTACTTAATATTTCTATAAATGTCTATGCGTATGATAAAGACTATTCAATCTATATACTACATCACACACAAAACAAGAAAGAAAATCATGTCAATTTATTATATATAAAAGAACAAACTGAAGACCAAATTAGAACATTATTGTTGGATTAAGGATTTAAGCAGACTAGTATGTGCACAGTTAACTAAAAAAAGGGCTCGAAAATATTTATGTGATAGATGTTTATTTTACTTTCACTCCCAAGACGCTTTAAATAAACATGAGCAAGATTGTTCATTAAATGAACCAGTAAAAATAATAATGCCTGAAGAAGGTAAGTACGTTGAATTTAAAAACTACCAATACACAATGAAAATGCCATTTGTGATTTATGCTGATTTCGAATGCTTGTTACATAGTTATGAGTTGCCAAGAATTTATCCAGATAACGAATCGTATACGGAGAAATATCAACAACATAAACCATCGGGATTTTGTTATTATGTAGTAAAGAGCGATGGAAGCTGTCTTGTATAGAGGTAAGAACGCTGCTAAGAAATTTATAAGGCTGTTAACAAAAGAAGCCAAACACATATCAAACATATACAAACAAAATAACGAAATGCCATTAACAAAAAGTCAGAGAAAAGAGTTCAATAAATCTAAATGTTGTTATTACTGTAAGCAGAAGTATACTAAAGAAAATCATAAAGTTATGCATCAGGATCATATAACAAGAAAATTTGTAGCACCTCTATGTAATAACTGCAATTTAAAAGTTAAAGTACCAAAGTTTGTACCAGTGATCATACATAACTCACACTTGTTTATAAAAGAGCTTTGATGTAATAAAGAAGAAATAGATCTAATACCCAATAACGAAGAAAGATACATATCATTAAGTAAAAAGGTTGGAACTATTAATTTGAAATTTGTAGATTCGTTTAGATTTATGGCTTCTAGTTAAGAAAATTGTCATCGAACTTTGACTCAATAGAAAGTAGGCTATATAACTAACGTCATATAGGAGTTATCAGACATCAGAATAAAATATTGAGAATGTTGCAGAGTTCAAGGCTGTTATTATACTTGCAGACCAATGCTCATCAAATGAATCTCTTTCTTATTTTATTTATTAAGAACAAAACAACAACCTATTAACCAAAAGAAAAACCTTTGTGTTAGTAAATAAGAAAGAGATTTCTTTGAGTGTTAGGCTGCAAACACGACGACAGCACTAAGAAGCAAGGCCTAAATACATCTGAGTATGATGAATTCGTATTTAAAAAAAAATCACAAACCAGAATCATGAATCCCGTTAAGTAACCAGATTCTATTATGTAAGTATGCATGCCTAATCATGAAAATATTTTAATGCAGTGATGAATTGTCCGACCTACAAGAAAAAATTTTGTTCCAAAACTTCCAGGGCAAAAATTACGCCTACTGTCACATGCTTAACACATTAAACTTGCAACATCCCTACTTTATTCTGATATCTGATAACTGCTATACAACATTAGTAGCTCTGCTTTCTACTGAATTATTAGGCCTATTTGTAATTGTGGTCAGTGTCTAGATTTTAATATCCAGGGTATTTTGTTACAAGTTCTCCAAGGTCTGTCCACGTCTAATACAACGCAACTCCCCCAACGGTTTATTTTACACCTGATAAGTGATATAAGATACTAGCTCCATTTTCCGCATAGGAAGTAGCCAACGCCTAAATTTTAATACTCGGTGAATTTTATTAAATGTCCCTGAAGGGAGCTTATGTTTGCTATCGGTGAGCTTTTGTCCGCTCCTGTAATATAAGACTACCGGTGAGCTTATGTCCGACGGGCGGCGGTAATTTGTCACCAAAATATTACCATATAGGTAATTTCGTCACCGAAAATTTTGTCACAATAATTTCATCACCAGTATTTTTTAGAACATAATACAAGTACAATGAATGAATCAAAAAAGCTTTTGAAATTGCTTTCTTTAATCTTCAACTGAAGCAAATCGAAATATAATAATAATAATAATAATAATAATTATTATTATTATTATTATTATTATTATTATTATTATTATTATTATTATTATTATTATTATTATTAAATAGTTACATATTTTAGATATCGTATTTGAGATAAGAGATAAAAGTTTCCAGTAATTCTATCACAGAAATACATATCATATAGGAAATTTTGTCACGGTTATTTTTTCACCTTTCTTGATGTAAGTAGAGGCAAAGTAAATGACCTAAACAGCTTACGTTATTTTAATCAAACTTGGAAAACAATTCGGTTATGTTGAACTCTGCAAAATTTAAATTTCGGGTATTCGACTCAGGAGCAAGCACCAGTACAAGAAAATAGTGCGTTTCAGCAAATGTTAAAAGCAAAAAAACGTAGGAAACTAATGGGTTTATATATCACTATTTACAAATATTAAGTTTCGTCAATATCAAAATGTCAGAACAGAAAATTGCAAACAAATATGAGAAGATATGCCAATCCGTTCATTTTCCCGCAAACTAGACGAAAATTTGCATCGGTCTTGTACCGTTCTCCGAGCCCAAACTCTTGGACCTTCCTCCACGTTAACTGAGTCTTGTGAAAAGAGTGATCTTTTTTAGGAGCTATTGAAAGAAGAATGTTATATTTCAACTCTGATTAAACATTGGCAAATTGTTATTGGATATATATGTGAAGAAAACAAATTTATAT
The DNA here is from genome assembly GCF_964235325.1 of Thermobia domestica. NCBI lineage: Eukaryota > Metazoa > Arthropoda > Insecta > Zygentoma > Lepismatidae > Thermobia > Thermobia domestica. The sequence goes on from NC_137463.1 coordinate 142,998,147, forward strand.
AAAGGAAGAAAAACGAATACATATTTCTAACAGTTTCCTTTAAATATAGCCTTATGGAACTATTGAGAAGTGAAACATGGATGGTGGACGGAAACTTTTCAATGGCTCCTTTAAAAAAAATTTACGCAGGCCCTATATGTTATTTGAGGTGAGACTTCCTTTACTAGGTGTATGCCCTAATGCAGAGCAAGACACAAAATTCAAATGAAGAATTGTTTCGTGCGGTAGTGCATCAGTGCAGCGAATTTAGTGAATACCCGGACCCTGTAACTGTGGTTATGGATTTCGAGATAGCGGAAATGCAAACTGTAAAAGCAACTTTCGGAAACTCAACTCGTGTACAGCATTGCTGTTTTCACCTGACTCACTCAACGTGGAGAAAGGTCCAAGAGATTGGATTCACAGTACGGTACAAGAGCAATGAAAATTTTCGTCTATTATACGAGAAAATGAATGGATTAGCATTTCTTTCCACAGCAGATGTGCATCAGGAATACAAGAGGCTTCGGAGGAAGAGCTGGAACTTCTGGACTATTTTGATAGTACTTAACTTAACAAGTTGAAGAAATAGTTTCAACTTTGCTACATCAAGATGCTGTGGGTCAACCACCAAAAAGGAAAACTAGAAGGGTGTTTCAGATTTTGCAGAAACGGCTCCAGTCTTCGTGCATAATGTATAACACTGGAACTAAATGTTTGAAAAAATTTTTGCTTGTTGTTTCCTATCATGTTATGAATAGTAGAAAATCAACATGTAAAACACTTATTGCATTATAACAACTTATATTTTTTTCTATTTTCTGTTCTGAAATTTTGAAAAATTTAAAATTTGTAAATTGTGATATATAAATCCATTAGCCTGTGCTTTGCCTGTGCATATATAAATTTTGCCAGTGCTTTTAACATTTGCTGAAGTTGGCATTATGTTCTTTTATTATTGTTTGTTCTTGCGTCGAGTATCCGAAACTTCGATTTTCCAGAGTCGAAAACCAACTGAATTGTTTTCCAAGTTTGATTAAGATAAGATTAGCTGTTTTGGTCGTTTACTTTGTCTTTACTTAATTCAACAAAGGTGAAAACCGGCGAAAACTGAACTGAAACATTGGGGGAGGGGGCTCAGCCCCCTCATCGGTAACATTGGGGGGATGAAGAGGACTGAGCCACCAGGTTCCGGCGCCTATTCTTCGAGATACACTTCGTGGGTGGAGTTGGGACAAAGTACCCGGAACTAAGATAAATTATAAATTGCGAACATATGTTACTTTTGTGAACGTTGTTTTAGGAAATAGTGTCCCAGTGTAGCCCTTAACATTTTGATGTTGCCTTCTCCAAATTCTCTTGAAGAAAGACTGGTCCTACTAAAATAGGATATTTGTATCATACTCAATGTCTCGTACATTCACAGATAAATTAGATATTTCACATTTGCACGCTCACTTTTATCCAAAAGTTTGAATTATTTTATTCCTCGAAGTTAATTTGTTTACGGCAGATTAGGCTTTGAGATTCCTAATCAACAGCAGACCGAAAATTAGGTGTTTTTAAAAATTATTCCTCATCATATGAGGGGAAATCTCAAAGAAGGCAGCTGGTATTAAACATGGTTATTTTCTTCAAATTTCCTAAATACTGATTAGATTCTGACTTCCATCATGCCTACTACACAAAACTCGATAAAGTTACTGGTATGAAGCCATATCTCCTTTTTTGTACTGAAAAATATTATTTTCGAGCATCCTCTTTCTCGGAAAGCAGAAATATGTTATTTTTGTCATTAAATGCCACAGCAGTAGATAGGAAAACTCTTTCCAAATTGGGTGAGGCGATGGCTCAGTGGTAGAGCATTCACTTCCGGTGCTTGGGGTCCCCGACTCAATCCCAGCTCGCGACGTGTGGACTTTGTGGTGGACAAACACCGTGCTCGTGGGTTTTCTCGGGGTTCTCCCGTTTCCTCCCACTTTCTTCATTCCACCATTTCATTAATTTCTCATCATCACCGTCTCCTTTAGCCTAACCGGCATATCCGTGGGACGTAAAAGTAAAAGATTTTCTTTCCAAATTAGGTGCTTTGACCCGGTAAGGGGCGTCACTTCAAATTATTGTTTTCATCATCGAGACTTATACTTCAATCTGGAGTAGTAACTTATTTTAGGATCTAGTCTCCATGATTATCACCCGAAAGACGAAGATGAATATGTAGAAAATTATAAGTACTTCTTGTTCATTATCGTATTAAGATTATCTAATCTCTTCTTTCTTATAACATTCAATGTATTTTTTCTTAAGAGAAAAGTAAAATATCAAACTTAAATGTTTAATAATAATCATTTTATAAGAACTAGCAACGCTTCTAAGTAATATAAACTTACCTTCAAACTAAATTATTTTTCCTTGTTCATAAGAAGTGGTGTGATCACCAGCGGAAGTCATCTGATTCAGATAAATTAATATATAGGTTCTCCATTCATAAACCTCGTTAAACTTAATCAACTAAGCTTTATTAAACTGAACGAATGTAACTTATGCATTCACTGTAAACGTTTATTTACAGATATTTCTCTCGAAAATGGTTTGAATTATGTTGAACAAATTTAGTGCGATCACAATGATCGTGCATTTGGTTTCAAAATTAAAGGGTCAGACTACTAAATATTTTTGAAAAGCTAACAATTTTTCTTTTGCCAGTTTTTCATAAGTGAAAAGATATAATGAAATGCAACTTACCATAATAATAGATAATGTTATTCTACACCCGAGAATACGAATTGGAAGAATTATCAGTGTTGCCATCCATAGAAATTACAATGTGTCCGGAACTTGAATTACGCAAAAAATCTGGGTCAAGGCAGCGACTAGAAAAATGAACGCAATGGTAGTTGATTACTTATCATGTTGTCTTGGTTCTTTGTTAACTACTTTTTAAATAATATTTGTATTTATTTGAAATAACTTACACACGTTATTGCAAAATAAATAAGTTATCACAAAATAAATACAAATATTATTTAAAAAGTAGTTAACAACATGAAAACAAGGCAACATGATAATTAATCAACTACCATTGAGTTCATTTCTCTAGTCGCTGCCTTAACCTAGATTTTTTTGTAATACAAATTCTGGACACACTGTAATTTCTATGGATAGCAACACTGATAATTCTTCCAATTCGTATTCTCGGGTGTAGAATAACATTATCTATTATTGTGTTAAGATACATTTCATTATCTCTTTTCACTTATGAAAAACGAGCAAAAGAAAAATTGTTAGATTTTCAAAAATGTATAGTAGTTTGCCCCCCTTAACTAGATACAAGTACCATTAAAGGGGTATGTCAATTTGACACCGAACAATTTACACCAAATTTCCTTAAACCGGAAAATTTGCCGGTATTCGGACAAATTCCCCCCCGGACGAAATCTCCCCAAAACACATCAGGTAGAACATAAACCCCCGGAAAAATATGCGCCTAGGACAAAATCTCCCCGGGCAAATTCCCCCGGAAAAGTAACTTTTAATGAAGCTTCTCTCACTTTATCAAGATAAAATGCAGAAGTATTTCTCATTTATGATAATGGACCAGAAAGGATGAACAGAATATTGATTTTTGCGTACATTATGCTTCTGCAGGTATTCCAGGAATAAGACAGATGTTACAAGGATGAGACATTTCAGGTTGCTCCTATAGTCCAGTGCATTTAGGCTTGAACCTGGACAAAAATAATAATAAAACGAAACCACTTGGGTTATGTTCAGTATGCTTTCCAAAACAAATCCTGAAATATTCCCACCTTCTCTCACTTTGGGAAAATCCGTCATATTGAATTCAATATGGCGACCAGTCCGAGACACATTATTATTAGACAATTATTATTATCATATTCTATTTTACAGTTACAAAATAATAGGCGATGATGGTTTCGTGGATCAGGTTCTTCAGCAGCTGGAAGTGGAATTAAATTTTCATTGTCCTTTCGAGTGGGATCAAGATTCACTCTGTTCCAATTTTGAATTTGTAGAAAAATTCTTAATGAATGTTGTCTCGCTGCACCTGAGGTAGAAGAAAGAGTAGATAGATTGAAATTTTCAGTAACGCTCTTTTTCAAGTAGGTTTGCACCGCATCTGGTTCAGATTATCAATAACTTTTTCACCGTATATTGCACAAAGAAATTTTTTCTCCAGCCTCTCCAATATTATCTGGTGAGGAGTGTTCTTGGCTTTCCCTCTTCCATGCAGAGCCGAAGTATAATGTGGCATCTTGTTGTAGCATGAAGAACCAGCATTAAGTTCTTCACTTCATCCAAAGATTCTTGAAATGCTTTGCTACTTTATATTTTCTGAGGACATTTCTCTTTGCTAGTCATAAGGATGTAAATATCATGCTGAGATGGAGCATGCGTAATTAGTAAAACTAAGAGGTCTCTATAATCTCCGATTATAAACCAGTCTCTTTCCGGTATGTGCGATTTCAATTACAGTCGCCACAATTAATGTATCAGCATCGACTTCCGCTTGCAGCACTTTAATCCCTGTTAGCTTGCAGCACTTTAATCCCACATCACGAGAGGAATCAGCATATGCATTCATCTCTACAAATATTTCGGAGGATGTTTCACGACCAATGCGTTCACTATCCTCGTTACCAGTGGCGTATTTAGGGGGGTGGCTTCCGGGCTTAAGCCCCCCCCGAAATCTTACTTAGTATAGTAAAGTAAATGAAATATCTTGAAGAGTTTTCACATTTCCAGGAAAAGCCCCCCCGAAAGTTAGCAAAGCCCCTCCTGAAACAAAATCGTAAATACGCAACTGCTCATTACATTATTATTAAAAGTTACTTTTCCGAAGGAATTTGTCCTTGGCGCATTTTTCCATGGGTAATTATGTCCTACGCAGGGACGTATGCAGGGGGGTCACGGGGGTCCGGACCCCCCCCCGAAATTTCGACTTTTTAAAAATTTAGCCTAATTTTAGGGGCAATTTTAGGAATTTTAATATAAAATACCTACATATTTAGTTTGGACCCCCCCGAAATAAATTCCTGGGTACGCTACTGGTCCTACGCTATGTCTTTTGGAGGATTTCGTCCGGGAAGATTTTGTCCTACGCACATTTTTTCATGGAAGGATTATGTCCTACGGTATGTCTTTTGGAGGGATTTCGTCCGGGGAGATTTTGTCCTAGATTCAATTTGCCACCTCCATTCTGGGCAATTTGCCAAGCTTGGGTAATTTTGTCACTGGTAATTTTGCCACCAAAATATTAACATGTAGGTAATTCCGTCATCGGAAATTTTTACACAGTAATTTCGTCATCGGTAAATTTATCACCATAGTATTAGCACATAGTAAACTTTGTCACGACCAGTAAAGACAAAGTAAACGACCACTTTATCTTAACCAAACGTGGAAAGCAATTTAGTTGGTGTTATATTGTAACTTTTTCAATCTATTCCTACATCCATATTAATCTATGTATCTGTATAAAAAAGATGTGTATGTTAGAAACGGTATATAGACGAGATGGAACTCAACACATTCTCGGTCTCGTCTCGAGCCAAAAAAACATTGTATCAGTCTCGGTGTCGTTTCGATCAATGTATGAAGCTCCTTCGTAACTAAGCGGTTAGCGTATGTGCCTTTGGCGTGGTAGATCCGGATTCGATTCCCGGAAGGTGATGTGGTTAGAATCCCAAGTTAAGTTGTAGTTCACATCTGATGTAGCTTCGCTGATATAGTCGAAAGTGACGGAGCAACAGACATTTTGCTTGAGATATCATCGGTATCGAAAATCAACATTGAACCAAAATCAATTAATTCCAATACTTTTCATTACATTATTCTTGACTAGCAGATAGAAAGACAATATACTACTAGCCAGAGCATGTGCCTTTGGAGCATAGGGTTCCGGTTTCGAATCTTGGTGGAAGGTCATTGAAAAGTTTCAACGCACAACGGTAGCTAAGATTCCACCTTTAAACCGTAGGTCGACATCTCGTATAGCTTCGGTGCTGAAAGGAACGCTAAATTCCAAGCCAACCAACTATACAATTTACATCTTGATATTTTTAATCGATTCTCTTGTTTAACCAGATAATTTTCCTCTTCCCTTGATCTTGCCTTATTCTGAAATTCCTACTCTCTACCAATCTTAGCATTTTATTCTTAGTTTCAGAAGAAAGTTAGTACAACACGAGCAGTTCCAGTAATAAATAAAATAAAATAAACATATCTTTCGAAGGAAAGTTTCTAAGCTGCGTGAAAAGAAATGTTTGAAAACTGAAAAATTATATGTTTGTTTTACAAAACTAAGTTTCGTAATATTTTGGCAATGTAGTTTTTCGGTTATTTCAAAGATTGGAAAGAGAATAAGATATATTGAATCCCAATTTAAATTATGTGTTGTTTAGAACATTTTCGTTATACCTGAGTACCTAGCTATTAGAGGTGGTATTTTCTCCCTCTCTCCCATGCGCACGTCTATGACTTAGACCGTCAAAGGGCAATTCTTCCACCAACTAACATATAAAATAATAGTAAAAAAAAGAAAGAAAGAAAAGAAAAGAAAAAAAGAAAGAAAAAGGGCAAGGCATGCAATTTCAGTAATTTCTGTTAATATTCGCCACGAGACCAAGAATTTCGAGATTGAACTTGATCTTGTCTCGGCATATCTCGAAATACAACTGTCGACCTTGTTCACGATTCTGTTTCAGACTCTCGACTAAGGCTCGATATGTTGAATCTCAGTCTCGTTTCGATTTACTAAACTCTGTCTCGAACTCATTGTCGTCTCGAAATTTCAAGACGAGAAACAAGATACTTGAAGCAGTCTCGGTTTCGGTATCATCCCTAGAGTATGTTGTGTATGGTCAAGCATAATTCTGGGACGGTAGGAGCAATTTCAATCAAGTTTGATACACATATGACATAAAATCAGAAAATAATATTGTAGGAATAAGACATCTCCAGTCTTCCTAGGGATGGATAGAAGGATTGACATGTAAAATTAATCGAGAACGAACTATATTCATGTCGAATCCACATTTTTAATAGTCGCTAAGCTGATTGGGAGAGTCCAGATGGCATTCAAGCTCAGGTTTAGTCTAATAGAACAACAGATCTCCGTAGAACCTTCTGATAGCTTTTAGAGATGAATAGAAATACCTACCAGAAGATTGTGAAAACAAACAAATATCTCTTCAAATATACATTTCGAATATTTTGAATAAATCTCTTATTCTTCCGTGTGTACAGTTCAAAGACTAAACCATATTCGATTGCTCATTAAATAAACACAAAATTTAAAAAAAATCTTAATTTAACGTAGCACCATTATGGTCTTTCGGCTGAAGGAGATAAATGGTTAATGAAAGTGAATGATGATGAAAAATTAAACTGTCTGCTCTCGTACCGGGATTCAACCCTGGAACCACGTACAAAGAAGGAAATACGAGCTAGCCACTACACCAACAGATAGGACTGCTTATTGCAATCGTGCTGAGCATCCCTTTGAGTATCAAGGTCATGACACGGCGACCTTCAATTTAAGGTGGAATCGTAAGCAACGTAATACGATCAAATTTCAAGGCTCTTCTAATAAGGAATCGAACTCAGGACACGGTGTAAGCAAGGAGCACGTGGATAACTGTAAATATTTTGCCGTAATTTAAAAGTAAATTATTTGGAGTATTCATATAGTTTTTGGCTAAGAAGAAGAAAATAAAGGCTATATGCTGTTGTAGTTTCATTCATTGCTTATAGCATTGTTTCAAATTAGAAAAAAAATCCACTGAACTCGAGCTACATACGTTAATTCATACTATCCTTCGATATGGACAACAAAGGAACAAAACCATGTGGAAAAATGCTGCTGCTCTGTGACAATAGGTAGCAATTTCCAAGAATTGTCTCACTCCCCTCTAGGCAGTGTGCTTTCAACCGTAAAATACAAGCATCACATGATCTCTTCATCTTTAGGAATGATGGGAGAATTTTGGAAACGATAAGTCTCATTCGGAGCTTAGGAAGTGTCACTCTCGTTTGAACCCGCGAAACTCAAGTGAGATAGTGACGCGAAGAACGTATAATGATCACTAGATCGTTCATTGCCTTCGAATAGTAGTGGCGAACTGTTTTACGCTTTGCGATTATTTTTTTTTGTGTGTGTGTTTACTTTTCAATTGCTTTTTTGTAAATTCGTTGAACGTGAACTTCTATGGGATAATACAGAAGAAATATGTCTGACAATAAAATGCAACAAATCATGAAGAGCAACCTGGACCTAGTGGAATTTCAGGAAGACGCCGTCCTCAACAACGCTCCACCGTTACTGAAAGTCATGAGGAAATATATGCAGAGAAAAAGAAGTCAAAGGAGTATATTACAATGAATTACATTCTAAACGAACGATTAAAACATCACTATAGCACACGTAAAAGGAACGAATATTGAGGGAATTGAGGGAATGGTATTTGATTTGACAATTATCTTTGTCGCCAAGTCTAGAAGTAAATTCAGATTTCAGGTCTCGCAAATAATGTTCTTCTGTGAAACAGGCCCGTATCCACGGGGGGCTAGGGAGCCGGGCCCCCTAAACTTTGGCTGGTCCCCTAAAAGTTTCACGGTAGGCTTGCAAATGAACTATAATATGGTGATGAAGTATAATATGATTGGGTCGCCCTCCCCTAACTTCTACCGCCCTCCCCCTAAATTTTTGGGCTGGCTACGGGCTTGCTGTGAAATGCATAGACTACTAAAAACAGTCCCATTTTTAAAGTTTATTTTATTTTTATTTTACATGCGTGGACCCACTGTTTTACAAGAAGAGAGTTCTTTGGAAAACTGTGGTGCATAATGCCTGTACTTTTTGTTTCTCTATTATGATTGCTGCACTTGCTACAGTACAAGAAGACATTTAAAACATGTACGCATGTAGTCAAGCTCACCACACTATTTTGCAATATTGTTTTCGGAGTTTAAGATTTTACGAAACCACACACGTTTGTACAGCCAAGCCCACGTAAAGAATATATCATCTTCCGAGATATTAGCATTTTTTTTTAACTATTAAATGACATTCGTCCAAGTAGTCAAAAACATACGACAGAAAGATTTTCCCACAAAAATCTGCTCTACATAGGAAAGCAAACACAAATCGAACACAGAAGAAGTCCAAAGTAAATAGGGGGTTGTTTGTCTTATTAGTAATTCCTCGCGCGAAAAGCGGACAAGCTCAAGCGTCTCGGTGGTGACGTCACTATGAAGAGAGTGTAAAAGAGGTTAAAAGATAGATTCTGCACATAGGTTAAGAGCCGCATCTGGTTGAGTGAGACAAGTAATATCTACTGTACATATTTATGGCAATGGACAGGGGTTCATAACGCAGTTCGTAGATATATTACTGTATATAGACAACAATTATTTTAAAGTTAGTAGTCTTTCTTTCTAAAAACTTTATCCATGGATGGAATACACAACAGCCTACATTATTGGTCTGAACTTCCAATTTCTATAACATTCATTCAAAGACTGTAGAAACGCACAATGCTGTAATATAATAAAATTTAAATGCATTAGTACGATAGAATAAGATATAATCAAAAAGAGAGAGAGAGAAAGAAAATAAAAAAAAGAGTCGAAAATAATCAACGAAAATTGGATATCCAAATTTCGTATATTGTATTTGATGATAACTATTTAGGCGGAAATCGATATCTTCCAGAAGTAGTAATCGCGTCACTATAGGACACTTTTTGGCCCCTGGGCCCTGCCTCAGGACCCATGGTCCCTGGCCGGGGTCAATGACCTAGGGGTACATAGGACCACCCCCTCTAAATTCTGGCAGGGGTACCTTGGCCCACCCCCTAAATTTTGGCAGGGGTACATAGGACCACCCCCCTTAAATTTTGGAAATTGCCAAATCTAAAAATTTGGTGTGGTAGCCTAGGACCACAGTATGTACCTCTATCAGTATTGCGTGTCTATGTCGTTCCCTTTCATGGGTAAAAAATTGCCAAAAATTCAAATTTCGGGGGTTTTTGACCTAATTTATCCCCTTTGATGAGGTGTTATTACCCTATATGGTTATATGGGCGTATACAGGGGTCCATTCCCTTTCATAAGACATGGGTATATTAATGCACCCCTTGAAAAATTAGGGAAGGGTACCTTGGCCCACCCCTTAAATTTTGGAAATTGACCAATTTAAACATTGGGTATTATAGTATAGGACCCTAATATGTATTATGATAAATTTGGGTGGTCCACCTCGTTCCCTTCTAGGGGTACAAAATTGCCAAAATATAAACGTAAGCAAGACGTAGTACCACGTGTTTGGTTTTTGGTCGATTTTATCCCCTTTGATGACGTGTTATTATCCTATATAGTTATATGGTCATGTATAGGGGTCCATTACCTTTCATAAGATATGGGTATATTTGTGCACTCCCATAAAAATTTGGGAGGGGTACTTTGGCCCACCCCTTAAATTTTGGAAATTGCCCAATTTCAACATTTGGTATTATAGTACTGGATCCTAACATGTATTATAATAAATTTGGGTGGTCCACTTCGTTTCCTTCTAGGGGTACAAAATTGCCAAAATATAAACGTAAGCAAAACGTTGTACCACGTGTTTGTTCTTTTGGCCCATTTTATTTCTTTGGATGAGGTCCTATTACCTTATATGGTTATATGGTTATGTATAGGGGTCTATTTCCTATCATAAGACATAGGTACATTTGTGCACCCCTTTAAAAATTTGGGAGGGGTACCTAGGACCATCGCCCTTAAATTTTAGAAATTGCCTATTTTACACATTTGGTATAATAGTATAGGACCCTAATAGAGATTACTATAAATTTGGGTGGTTCACCTCGTTCCCTTTCATGGGTACGAAATTGCCAAATTTTAGTACAACAACATGTTTGGTTTTTGGTCGATTTTATCCCCTTTGATGACGTGTTATTATCTTATATGGTTATATGGTCATGTATAGGGGTCCATTACCTTTCATAAGATATGGGTACATTGGTGCACCCCGGGAGGGGTACCTTGGCCCACCCCTTAAATTTTGGAAATTGCTCATTTTATATATTTGGTATTATAGTACTGGACCCTAACATGTATTATGATAAATTTGAGTGGTCCACTTCGTTCCCTTTTAGGGGTACAAAATTGCCAAATTTTAGTACAACCACGTGTTTGTTTTGGCTCAATTTATCCCCTTGGATGAGGTCCTATAACCTTATATGATTATATGGTCATGTATAGGGGTCTATTACCTATCATAAGACATATGTACATTTGTGCACCCCGGGAGGGGTACCTTGGCCCACCCCTTTAATTTTGGAAATTGCCCAATTTAAACATTTGGTATTATAGTATAGGACACTAATATAGATCACTATAAATTTAGGTGGTCCACCTCGTTCCCTTTTAGGGGTACAAAATTGCCAAAATTTTAGTACAACCACGTGTTTGGTATTTGGTACATTTTATCCCCCTTTGATGAGGTCCTATTACCTTATATGGTTATATGGTCATGTATACGGGTCCATTATCTATCATAAGACATAGGTACATTGGTGCACCCCCGGGAGGGGTACCTTGACCCACCCCTTAAATTTTGGAAATTGCTCAATTTAAACATTTGGTATTATAGTACTGAATCCTAACATGTATTATGATAAATTTGGGTGGTCCACCTCGTTCCCTTCTAGGGGTACAAATTTGCCAAAATATAAACGTAAGCAATACGTTGTACCACGTGTTTGTTCCTTTGGCCCAATTTATTTTCTTGGATGAGGTCCTATTACCTTATATGGTTATATGGTTATGTATAGGGGTCTTTTCCCTATCATAAGACATAGGTACATTTGTGCACTCCTTTAAAAATTTGGGAGGGGTACCTTGGCCCACCCCTTAAATTTTAGAAATTGCTCAATTTAAACATTTGGTATTATAGTACTGGATCCTAACATGTATTATGATAAATTTGGGTGGTCCACCTCGTTCCCTTTCATGGGTACGAAATGCCAAATTTTAGTACAACCACGTGTTTCGTTTTTGACCTAATTTATCCTCTTGGATGAGGACCTTATATGGTTATATGGTCATGTATATAGGTTCATTTTATATCATAAGACATGAGTACATTGATGCACCCTTTAAAATTTGGGAGGGGTATCTTGACTCATCCACTCAGTTTTAGAAATTGTTTAATATAAGCATTTGGTATCTTCGTACAGGTCTTCAATATGTACGACTATAAATTTGGATGGTTCACATCGTTCCCTTTCATGGGTAAAGAACTACCCAAAATCAAATTTCGGAGGTTATTGACTCCTATTTAGCACGTTATATGGTTTATTACCTCTATATGTTTATGTTCTCTTTTAAATTTGGGAATTATAAAATAACATAATTTGGTAAACGTTTTCTAGGACCCATTGGTGTTCCTCTTATGGCCAAATATTCAAAATTTAAAGGTTATTAACCGGCTTTATTATTAAATGAGTACAGGATTTATTACTTTTCCATAAGACACAGGTGTATTTGTGTACCAATCTTAAATTTTGGGAGGGGTACATTTCTTATTGTCATATCAATAATTGGTAAATGTTCTTTGGGTAAATATTATGATCACGTGATCAGTTATTGACCTATGATGGGATTAAGAGTCCAGGACATTGGTACATTTAAACTTTGTAGGATAATTTGAGAATACGTCATTGGTTTTGATTATTCCCGCCAAATATAAACGTAAGCAATACGATGTACAACGTGATTGACCTTGATGAGGTAGTGTACAGGGATACATAGCTAAACTTATTGAATCTTATGACTCATAGTCTTAAGGGAATACATGCTACAACACTGGCAAAGTTATTGTTGATGCAATTTGATTGGTTGATCACTATCTTTCGTGCAATCTGATTGGCTGATCACTATCTTTCGTGCAATCTGATTGGTTGCTGATTTTCAAATCTTTGCTACATTCAGTTTTAAGTTTTGTTTAACATTTTAAAATCTTGGTTTCGTTCAACATTTTGCACTCACTGATAAATATGATCAAAACCGTTTATTTGTTAATCGAATAGTTAAAAACCGGATAAAGTTTGACGGTTAACCGTGAAGCGTAAAATTTTTTTCACTTTGAAAATTTTTTGTTTGAAAGTTTTTGTTTGAAAACTTGTTTCAAATTTGTGTTTGAACTTTTTTGTTTCAGAATTTTGTTTGAAATTTGTTTCAATATTTTTTGTTTGAAAATTTTTTTGTTTCAAACCTTTTTTGTTGCAAAATTTTGTTTGAAAATTTTTTGTTTACAATTTTTTTCGAATTTTTTTTGAAATTTTTCGTTTCCAAATTTTTTTTGTTTTAAATTTTTTGTTTCGAAATTTTTGTTTTGAAATTTTTCGTTTCCAAATTTTTTTGTTATAAATTCTTTTTTTCAAAATTTTGTTTGAAAATTTTTTTCGTTTTAAAATTGTTTGAAAATTTTGTTTCCAAATTTTTCGTTTCAAAAATTTTGTTTCAAAGTTTGGTTTGACATTTTTTTAAAGATTGTGCACTCATTAGTAAAGAACCGGAACTGTTTAGAACAAAAACCTTTGTCAATATTTTTTTTTCATGATGCAATAGTACACGTCAGAACATGGGGCTGTACTTGAAATGAAAAAACACAAATCATTGAAATGGATCATTTTATTACACTCCACATACATCCATACCAGATAGTGGTTCTGGATATTGTCGATACAATGTATTTTGAACTTCTTGCACTAGTTTGTCTTTAGCATATAATTTTAATTCCAGTTGAAGTCTTTTAAGGTCTATTGCAATATCAATTGGTGGAAACTCAATGTCCATTTGATCACAAATAAACTGTTTATCAATACAGGTATGCACCCAAGAACGATGTTGACAACCATCACAATATCTAGATACATGTTGTACAATATGCATAACACATTTTTCAAAATAGTACTTTTTCAAGAATATACTTGTTTTGTTGCACACTTCCACTGCATGTTTCACACACAGATATACGCTGATGAATTTGTTCCATTCCGTTTGCGTTAGATACACCATGTTGCGAGGGACATGGAATGTCCTCTTTTTACGTAACAGCACCATCTTCTCTTCGAGGACTGTACGCAGGACCACTTCATGATTTGAGCCTAATGATTTGACTATGGTCACATTTAGCTCATCATGAAAATAATCGTTCATTTGGTCGATTCGTCAACATAATAATTGCCATTCTTCACAGGTCAGTTGTACACCAAATTGTTCTGCTTTGCCCAAACGAATCACTGGTTCAAATGTTTTAGCACTGATACCAATCATCACATGTTTTGTTTGAAATATATTTATTGGATAATAGCTTGCGAAGATGAACTCTTTATCGTTAGAAGTACACATCTTTCCTCCTGAAAAGCACTTGCTCAAATGATTTCGTGGGATGACAGTGTATTGGTTGATTTATAGAACTACGGCTGACGTCATTGGAAAGGAATGTGCTGACGTTTGAATTTATGGTTTCATCACAGTTGCTGACGTCATGCTGACCAACCAAATTCATACAACTGTGTCTGACGTCAAAGGAATGTGCTGACGTTTGAGTTCATGATTTCATCACAATGGCTGACGAATCTGGCTGTGTACTAAATTCAAATTGATGACTTCGACCCAAGAATCCTTTGTAACATAAAGATACAGATCCAGTTTTTAAGAAACGCAGCAGTTCTTCTTGTTTTGATGCTTCCATGGGTAAATATCTTGCTGGTAAAATTATATTCTTATCATTTTCACTCTTCACTACGATTCTTAATCCAAATTTTGTAGGGATCATTTGGCTAGCTAAGATTCTATAAGGTACATTCTGTTGTAAATCAGTAATCTTGGTAAATGATTTCATCACATCACGTGTGTTTAGAAACTGCAGACAAGTAGCCATGATGATGTTATCATGAATACTAACTCGAACGATACTTATATATGAAGCAAAACTGATGACGTTGCATCATGTTCTGACGTGTAATGTTGCACCACTATGTTGCCAGAGGTTTTAGTTCTAAACAGTTCCGGTTCTTTACTAATGAGTGCACAAACTTTTAAAAATGTCAAACTAAAATTTTGAAACAAACATTTTTGAAACGAAAAAATTTGAAACCAAATTTTCTTTTAAGCAGTTTTGGTTCTTCACTAATGAGTGCACAAACTTAAAAATTTTAAACAAAAAACTTTGGAAACGAAAAATTTCAAAACAAAAATCTCGAACAAAAAAAAATTGTAAACAAAAAATTTTCAAACAAAATTTTGCAACAAAAAAATTTGAAACAAAAAATTTTTCAAACAGAAATTTTGAAACAAAAATTTTTTAAACAAAATTTCGAAACAAATTTTTTCAAACTAAAAATTTCAAACGAAAAAATTCCAAACTAAAAAAATTCACGTTTCACGGGTAACCGTCAAACTTTATCCGGTATTTAACTATTCGATTAACAAATAAACGGTTTTGATCATATTTATCAGTGAGTGCAAAATGTTGAACGAAACCAAGATTTTTAAATGTTAAACAAAACTTAAAACTGATTGCAGCAAAGATTTGAAAATCAGCAACCAATCAGATTGCAGGAAAGATAGTGATCAGCCAATCAGATTGCACGAAAGATAGTGATCAACCAATCAAATTGCATCAACAATAACTTTGCCAGTGTTGTAGCATGTATTCCCTTAAGACTATGAGTCATAAGATTCAATAAGTTTAGCTATGTATCCCTGTACACTACCTCATCAAGGTCAATCACGTGGTACATCGTATTGCTTACGTTTATATCTGGCGGGAATAATCAAAACCAATGACGTATTCTCAAATTATCCTACAAAGTTTAAATGTACCAATGTTTTGGACTCCTAATCCCATCATAGGTCAATAACTGATCACGTGATCATAATATTTACCCAAAGAACATTTACCAATTATTGATATGACAATAAGAAATGTACCCCTCCCAAAATTTAAGATTGGTACACAAATACACCTGTGTCTTATGGAAAAGTAATAAATCCTGTACTCATTTAATAATAAAGCCGGTTAATAACCTTTAAATTTTGAATATTTGGCCATAAGAGGAACACCAATGGGTCCTAGAAAACGTTTACCAAATTATGTTATTTTATAATTCCCAAATTTAAAAGAGAACATAAACATATAGAGGTAATAAACCATATAACGTGCTAAATAGGAGTCAATAACCTCCGAAATGTGATTTTTGGTAGTTCTTTACCCATGAAAGGGAACGATGTGGACCATCCAAATTTATAGTCGTACATATTGAAGACCTGTACGAAGATACCAAATGCTTATATTAAACAATTTCTAAAACTGAGTGGATGAGTCAAGATACCCCTCCCAAATTTTAAAGGGTGCATCAATGTACTCATGTCTTATGATATAAAATGAACCTATATACATGACCATATAACCATATAAGGTCCTCATCCAAGAGGATAAATTAGGTCAAAAACGAAACACGTGGTTGTACTAAAATTTGGCATTTCGTACCCATGAAAGGGAACGAGGTGGACCACCCAAATTTATCATAATACATGTTAGGATCCAGTACTATAATACCAAATGTTTAAATTGAACAATTTTTTAAAATTTAAGGGGTGGGCCAAGGTACCCCTCCCAAATTTTTAAAGGTTGCACAAATGTACCTATGTCTTATGATAGGGAAAAGACCCCTATACATAACCATATAACCATATAAGGTAATAGGACCTCATCCAAGAAAATAAATTGGGCCAAAGAAACAAACACGTGGTACAACGTATTGCTTACGTTTATATTTTGGCAAATTTGTACCCCTAGAAGGGAACGAGGTGGACCACCCAAATTTATCATAATACATGTTAGGATTCAGTACTATAATACCAAATGTTTAAATTGAGCAATTTCCAAAATTTAAGGGGTGGGTCAAGGTACCCCTCCCGGGTGTGCACCAATGTACCTATGTCTTATGATAGATAATGGACCCCTATACATGACCATATAACCATATAAGGTAATAGGACCTCATCAAAGGGGGATAAAATGTACCAAATACCAAACACGTGGTTGTACTAAAATTTTGGCAATTTTGTACCCCTAAAAGGGAACGAGGTGGACCACCTAAATTTATAGTGATCTATATTAGTGTCCTATACTATAATACCAAATGTTTAAATTGGGCAATTTCCAAAATTAAGGGGGTGAGCCAAGGTACCCCTCCCGGGGTGCACAAATGTATCCTCGTCGCCATAAGTGCCTTTACATCGCAGTGACGGGTATGTGACCGCGCAGTACTCCAAGGAAGGGATGGTTGTATAAGAATTTGTGATTAATTTTGAAGAGTTTTTATTTTGACTAGTGAATTAACATAGGTGAAGGGAGTAAAAACACAGATTTGAAGCATCAGTTCACTGTTATTGAAGCATCAGTGCACGAAAAGATTCGTATTCTCAGTTTTTCTATTTATTGTTTTATATGTTAAGTTAAACGCCACAATATGTATCACTGATATCGCAGATCGTATTAATTTTTAAAATCGTGTTTGTAACCTATTGTCAAAACATTCATCTCCAGACATGATGTAGAGAGAAGAGAAAGAGATACGTCATCTGTAATATATGTATATGTGATTCACTAAGTAACTGTAGAAATTAGTTAAAGGACACATAAGAGAGCGAAAAGGAGATCTAGAAGTCTGAACTTTTTAGAGACGTCCTAGATAGGTGAAAATATAGTTAAAAATTGCAAAGGGTATCATGTAATTTACCTTTCTTTTCTTATATTCTAGTATACTTTTTCTTTCACATCCAAACATCTCTATTCAGAATTATGAGATAAAGGTGAAGAGAGAAACATTTCCATTTCAAGAATTATATCAGGAAGAAAATCGTTTGACTCAGACTAGACTCGAACTCGCAAACCTTGAATCCAGGGCTCAGCGCTCTACCGATTTTTTTTTTAATAGTATTTATTGAGCACTTACATAATAGTTACGGTAATAACAATTAGAAAAATGCAACTAATAACAAGAAATACAAAAAATAAACATACCAGTAGTTAAAGCAAAAAAAAAAAAATTAATAGATCGCCTGATAATACTGAGCAAACCAGCGATGACGTTGGGAAACAGGTATACGCAAAAGAGAATAAGATAACCAAGAAATGTATAAATCCGGGGAGAAATCCGTAGAAAGATGAAGAAAGAGATCAGCCGTTGTAATTGTCAACCACACAACAAAATTATGTTTAACTGGAGGGAAGAAAACAAAATCGGGCCGCAAAATCATATTGTCACAAGTTATATAGTCGGTACTAGTGCGAAGGATTCTGGCAAGGATCTGAGTATATTTTTGCCAAAGAGGGTATATCCTAGTACAGGTATGAAGACGATGTGAGAGGGTATCAGTTTGTCCACAAATATTACAGATGGAAGCAGGGGAGATGCCCAGGGTATAAGCTCGTGCATTTGTTAAAAATAAGTTATGCACCAATAAGTACCAAAGCGAACGTAAGGGGGAAGATAAAACTGGGGAACCAATGTTACGCCAAATTTGAGGCCAGTTATTATTAGGAAATTTACGTACTATAAGCGGAACGCAAGAGGGAGAAGCATAATATTGATATAATTGTGAAACGGTCATATCTTCAAGCCGATCCCGTGCGATAAGGCCATATGCAATATCGAGAACTACCGTTTTTAAATAAGGATAGGTCTGTGACCATCCATGAACGGAGACAGGAGCAGTAAGCGTCACGTGACTCAGGCAGCGCATGATGTATTATGACGAAAAGGAATTGCTAAAAACACAAAGCAGTTTACAGGTTCTATGAAGAAAAAGACATCTGGCCTGTAAAGCAATGTCCTTGATACCAAGGCCTCCAACAGAAGGTCGACTGCAAACTACCTGGCGATTTACCCGAAGAGTATGTTGATACCAAAGAAAATATAACATATGTTTGTTTACTTTGTTAAGAATAGCAACCGAGGGCGGGAAAAGTTGCATAATAAAATATAAAAGACTAAGAGCATAAACCTGAATAAAAGTGGCACGTTCAAAAAGGGTAAGATTTCTTGTTTTATGTTGATAGAATAAAGTAACCAACTTAGAAACAACAAGATTATAATTTACCGAGATGGTATGTTTAACGGATGGATACCAAGTAATACCAAGAATTTTATGACAAGAAACAGATGTGAAGGGGGAAACAAAAGACGTATATGCTTGGTCGGAAAGGCATAACAATTTGGTTTTCTCAACATTGAGGGTCGCACCTGAGGCTTGACTAAATAAGTGCAAATTATATTGAATCGTGTCAAGGTCACTTTGAGAATGAAAAAAGAAGCTAAAATCATCAACGTACGTTTGTAGTTTGAGAACCGCCTTATTAAGACAAATGCCATCAATTTCACGATAAATTTTACTAATAAAAGGCATAACTGCAATGCTATACAAAAGGGTGGATAAAGGACACCCTTGGATTAGACCCCGTTCAAGCCGAAATGAAGAAGTAAGCGCTCCATTAAGTTTCAATTGTGCCGTACGATCTCGATAAAGAGCACGAAGCATATTAAAATAACTGGTGCCCAAATGTAATGCTTCCAAAACACGAAAAAGATAGTCATGATCAATTTTATCAAAGGCCTGGGAAAAGTCAGTACTTAATATTGCTGTGGCGCGAGTGGGATAACGCTCAAAAAAAGCGATGGTGTCACGAATATTTGCTAGTGCCAAATATAGGGGGTGTTGGACATCATGACCAAATTGGGCAAAATGTAAAATATTTGGGAGGAAATTACGTAAACGAAAGGCAAGAACCTTGGTTAAAAGTTTATAATCACAGCAAGTAAGACTTATAGGCCGGTACTGAGTGACACAAGGGGACTGAGACTGCTTCGGAAGTAAAACGATAATACTATGCGTAAGAGAGGTCCCTAAACGTAAGTTGACACGAAAATCATTAAAAAGTTCGGTAAAAAAGGAATAAAAATATCACCAAAAGTTTGATAAAATTCATAAGGAAATCCATCCACACCACTAGATTTATGTTTTGGCGTGGTCATTAGAACATGCTTGATTTCATTTTCAGTAAAAGGGGCATTCAAAACATCTTGAGCTGCCGGTTTTAAGGGAGTCAACTCAGAAAACAAATCATCAGGGCACGGAGAAGAAGGATGTCTGCTATAAAGACGGGTATAATAACGGGTAAAACAAGGAGCAACATTGGTTCCCAACCATAAACGACCCTCCTCATCTTGAATCTTACCGATTAGCCGTTGTTTGCCCCGACGTCTTTCAGCAGTTACTTGAACCAGACCGGGAGATTCAGTGGGCTGACTCGAAATAAGTTTACTCCTCACACTAATACCGGATAACTTGGTACGATGTAATGATAAAAGAAAAGCTTTCACCTGTTTAATTTGTGATAAAACAGGAGCCCCTTGTTGATAAGCAAGATGGTACTCATGCAAAAGTCGGTAATAATAATTATACTGTTCATGAAAGGTTTTACTTCGCTCTCGACAATAGTCTCGACAGAGACGTCTAAGAGTAGGTTTACCCCGAGAGTCCCACCACTGCATAATGTTACCCTTACGTAAAGATTGCTTACTTATTTCATTCCATTTTTGTCGAAGAAGTGCTTGAAAGTATGGATCAGACAAAATACTTGTATTAAGATGCCAAAAAAAAAGATTTTCGTAGATATTGTGTTACAGGTAAATTAACAGTTAAAATAACAGAATGATGATCAGAAAAACAGACTGGGACCAGTTCTATGCTTTGAACATGAGGAAGCAAGGATGCAGAGATGAAAAAAGCATCGATGCGAGATGCTCCTTGAAAATGAACATACGTATAACCCGGGTCGTGAGGGTGAAAATAACGCCAAACATCCACGAGACCAAATTGAGTAAGAACATGAAGCAAATTAGTGGAAGGGGTACGGTTCTGTAAGGAATCTTGAGAACCGGGAACTTCATTGTGATCACCTCCCCAAATAATAGATCTATTACCAGCATGCAATGCAGTAGCAACGTCATCGCTGAAAAAATTATTACGTTGAATACGGTTTTGCGAGCCAGATGGACTATAGGAATTACAAAGGTGTACAGATTCCAAATTGCCAGTAATAATGCGACCATCAGGATAATTATAAACCTGATCGATGTGTAAATCACTGCGATAAATAAGTGCAGTACCTGTGCCTGCTACAGTTTCATTACTAATAAAAGTATAATTATATAAACCGTGTAAATCAGTAATTTTAACCTCTTGAGCAAACAAAATATCAATCATTCTAGTATTAATAAAGGCAGCAACTGCATCCTGTTTCGTAGCGGAGGAAAGTCCGTTAAAGTTTATAGTACCAATCCTAACACCATACATAATATGGAAAATAGAAAAGTAAAAATGTAAAACATACGGGAGAAATATACAAAATGCAAAGCCTATGCACGAAGCAGATAAATTACCACACCGCAAAAATTTAAACTCCAAAAAAATTGACCAAAAACTAAGATGGCGTTTCAGCATTTTGGTTGGACGAAAAGGAATGTTCATTAGCTGCAGGGGGCACCTGTGGTTGCGAAAGTTGTTTAGATCGCGTGCGGAGAGCAATACTAGGTTCATCAGACAGAGATGAGTCAAGCACTTTCTGAACTTTAGGAGCTTTACTGTCAAGGAGAGGGCGTTTCTTTTTCTTCGAAGTATCCAAAGGTACCATCTCAACATTCATCACACTAGGCAAATTTGTGGTGGGAATAACAGAAACACTAGGAGAGGTAACAAGTTCCGGACTAGATACTGCAGCGTGTTGTTCATGTACTGAGTGGTCACTTGAAACGTTCACTGAGGGCGTTGAAAGAGACGAGTCCACTACTAACGACGTCGCAGCAGCAGCCTCTAAAGTATTATCCGAACTTACCTGATTCAATCCAGAAGAAATAGAAGGTAGTATCACACCTTTGCTGGAAACATCAGCAGGCGAAATAGTTACAGCAGATTTCTCTAAAGAAGGAGCTCCAGGGGTACTAAGTGAGGGAGGGTTATTCTCCACATCACCATCAGCACTAATAGTCTTGACTAGGGAAGAAGTAGAAAGTACAGGAAAAACACTGAAGTTAGTAACATCTGGAACAGCTTTAAGTTGCACTGGAGGTGGAGCCAAGCGTGAATTTGATTCTGAAGGTAGTCGAGAACCTCCAGAAACCGGAACAGTCACAGGAGCACGTTTAGGCAGTCGTTTATCACATTGCGAAATCAAATGCTGATCACTATCACATCGCGCACAAGTTTTAATTTGTCCAGGATATGTCACCCATAAACGAAGACCATGGACTGTGACATATGACGGAATGTTCTTTTTGAGAACGATCTTAAGTAATTTCCGCCCGGTACGCACCGGGTAAAAATGTCCAGTAGAGTAGATTTCATCGGTAAGACTTAGAATTTCCCCATAGGAGAGAAAAACTTGTTTAAGGTGTAAATCGGAAAGTTCCATTGGAACCGCATGAATGCGGACCAATTTAATCAAATATCAAGCCGAATCAATAGGTAGGTTATACGAACCTACCGCATCAGAATACTTAACAGTATCTGTAAATACATTTAAAATGCGTTCACAATCTTCCTGAGTTTTTAATTTAATATATAATAGCTTACGTGGAAAATCCATTTCTATGCTGAGCACAGTTTCCAAGGGTAACCCAAAGGTATCCCTAATCCACTCATGTAAAATAATAGAAGTCGGCACATTTACCACACTTTGAAAACTGATACGAAGTGTATTGAGGCGAATCGTATTCATATCGAACTTAAGTCAGAAAACTGGATTCCAAAAGAACAAAAAAAAAAATGCTATGAGATAATAATAAGAACAGGTGAAAAGTACACTTAAATTCAGTCAGATAACACACACACAAGAAAGCGGAATCAACACACTACACTAGCAGTAGTAGCTGCTCGAAAGAGACACCAGTGACCTCGAGCGAACCACGCCGAGAACCAGCTCACTCGGCTACCAGCCACGAACTGCCGATTGAGCTAACAACTTCTGTTGGAAAAGCCTGATTTCTACAACTACCGGTTGCTGAATGGTGTGTATTAACCAAGTTTGCCGATATAATTGCTTCATATAGCTATTGCAATAATAATAATAATAATAATAATAATAATAATAATAATAATAAAGCAGAAGAAGAAGAAGAAGAACAGAATTTAAAAAGTCGCATATGTTAAAAGTTTGACGTGCAGAGTAAGTCCTAATGTGAGATTTTATTATTTATATATAATAAATGTAAACGTGGTTTGTTCGTGCGTGCTACTCAAACTGCGCAACTCACTACCTAGTCCCATAAGGGTAGGTACAGTAGCCTTGCGTCCTCCAACCGTGAAGAATATTTGGGTTTGAGCCTATGCGTGTCCTAAGAGGAAGGAAGAGATTGAAAGAAAGAAAAGTGGTTTAGAAATTATGCAAACGTAGAATATCTCACGAGGTGAGGTGATATAGAGTTCAGCGTGTCTTTCAGCTACTACTCTATACAAGACGTGCATCTACGACTTAACGTGGAACCAGAACCACACGACTCCTGACGGGAATCGAAACCCGTATCACCTCTAGTTCTATTATGGGAGACACAGGAACATGTAAAAATACTCGAAAATGAACGATATTAATGTTAAATCCATAGCTTTTGAGTACATGAATTATGTATGATACCCTCTATATCGTTCACATCAAAGTTTAGCATTATCGGCATGGAGGTTTAATGGGAGGGGTGAAAATTAAAAATTCCTAATTGAAAGATATGAGTGTCTATTCAATAGCTTTTGGGGTCGCTGAAATGAATAATTACACTCCCGATACTATTAAAGCCCAAAGCTTTACTCTTTCGTTAGCAGGAAGTATATTCATTTACTTAACTCAGGACACCTTAAAGTTAAGGATATGAAACTCGATGCATATATTTCTAATTCAAAATTATTATATACGTATTGTAGCTTAGACTTCTAAGGAGGGGAAGGGACAATTTACGCAATGATTTCCTTCACATTCGAATAAACTACTGCCCCATGATATTGCGAAAACTCATTTCAAGTGGTGTCATTGCTAATAGTTTTCCGTATTTGTTTATATCCCTACTCATTTATAACAGTACGGTATCTCATTTTTCCTGTGACGGGAGCAACACCTAAGCGAGCATTCAGTAAAGTAAATGCCATTAAAATCTATATTGATAGCACAGTGGTGCAAATAAAGTTGAGCTCTTTGGCAATCTTTTGCATGGGAAGCGAATAAAGCCACCACTTTGGAAAAGTAGCTAATGAATTTCTCTCCGAAAAATCTCACCCGCACATTTATTTTACAGGTGGTGGTTTATAGCTATACTTAAGTTTGTTGAAATTGCTCCAGTGAGGCGAGACACTGAAGTCATTCGTAATAAGGGGGGAAGGGACATGTAAAAGTAGTCAAATATGAACAATATTAGTATCGAAATCATAGTTTTCGTGGTCGCAGATGAATAGTGACGCTGTCGATGTTGCTTAGGTACACCTTGTCTCAAAAAGGTTGAGCGCATTCTTTATTGCTGTTTCGAGGCAAAAAGTTTCTAAGTCCAACTTCGGGTATCTTCGGGAAAAAGTAAACCAGGTTCGAACCTCGAAGCCAACCTTTGCAATCGGGAAAAATCTTGCAGATGTGCTTTTCTTCTTTTAAATATAATAAGACTTGTTACCAATTATATATAAAAAAGCAACATTGATTGAAATACTTAATGATACAGTATTTCGAAACTGTATTAATGCCAGCACATGCTTGTTTGTCATTTTGCTCTCCATACTTAATGGAATATTTAGATACGTAAACGAATCTTTCCATTTGTAAAAGAATGGTGAAAGTTAAGACATAAAACATTATTCTCTCCTGAGTACTAAAATAAGAGTCAAAGTAGAACAAAAACAGCGTTTGCAGTGGATATGAATGTAATTATTATCTTAAATACCGTTATATATCGCTAGAAGTACTATTTGTGAAGCGCTTGTGTTAGCTCAGTGATACGCCGCTGGATTTCAAATCGTAAGGTCGAGGGTTCGCTTCCGATCTGAGTCAATGTTTTTTTATGAAATTCTATGTTCTGCAATGCATGAAAAATTATGTAAAATAATTACATTAAAATACATTAGTTGTATATATATAACATATAATCATTGCAGAACATAGTGATTATTATGTTTAAAATATAACAGGTGTTCACAGTACGTTGGTATTCTATGATAAATGTGAATGTTAAATACAAATTAAGAAAATAATATCATCTCAATAAATAAATTATGTAGTGTATTTATTTGCAGCTATTTGTCATATAGGGGTTACTTCTGAACATTCGTATTACAGCATGTCATTGATATTCTTGAAAAATTATCCGAGGCATAAAAAGAGGGTATAAACAGAGAATCCAAAGTCGGAACGCTCGCAAGAAATTCATGAACCCCAAAGGTCACGTGAGCAGACTGGAATTGTCCTTATGAAGCATGCCACAGCAGAAGGTCTTTACATAGATTTTCAATTCAATACCTGATATATGCTTTTGCAATGTGGAAGTGGTGATGCCTTTGGTCGCTCTCTCTCACTTTCTCGCTCGCTCACTCTGTATTTATATATATGAAAGTGGATGTATGTGTGTGTTTCGACATAATTCTGATATGTCTAGAGCAATTTTAACCATATTTCTTACAATCTGGAAAAGAGTACTGTCGGGATATATACCAAAAATGCTAGAAAAGGATCGATATTAGTATCGAATCCATAGTTTCGTGGTCGCTTAGGTAAACAGTTCTACTTTCAATTCAAGTCCAATTAAGCTCCCATTAGCACCCAGGGTGGTTACATAGCGACAAAAAATATCGAAATCAACCAATATTAGAGTCGAAGCGTAAGTTTTCAGTGCCGCATTTCCCATTAGTCCAACTAGGCCCGTAACATAGTTGAAGAGTGCAAAGTTTAAAATTTTAATTTTTTCGTATGAAAAAGTTAAAAAAATCGAGAGCAAATATACTATTTCATGAGCAGTCCTCTTTTACTATTCTAATATATTTAATGATAGCGTAAGAAATCTGAAAATAATTCAGAACATGTTTACCATTTATTTTTTGTTACGTAATTGTAGCTGTAGCATCTAGTGAGTGGTATTTAACTGCAATAAATTCACTAATTAAGCATATTCGAATTAAGTTTTATTTGTAAGTTAGGGATCAAGGGACGGAGAAATGTGTAGTTATTGGGGGCGCCGAGCGCAAAAGTGCGTAGGGACGCCGAGCTTCTAAATGCAGCACTGTTCGCTGAATTAATTGGTAGAAATTTTAATGCCATTTAAGACCAAATTTAGTCCTAGCAGTGGCAGTATCCGTTTGCTGTCCTAGGAGGAATGAAAGGGACTGACATCAAAATTATAAAAAAAGACCTACATTAGTGTCGAATCTATAATTTTGGGGGTCTCTTAGGTGAAGATTGGAACTTCAGATGCCATGTAAGTTAAGCCCTCATTAACACAATGAAGGAGTTTGTGAAATTTGACATGTAGAAATAATTGAAAATAACCAATGTTAGTATACAACCCATATCTTTCGTGGTCGCCAAGTTCATTGGGAGCAGTACTGATGACCTTTAAGTTTAAGTTCAACTTCCAGTAAGAGTAAGATCCCCCAGCACATCTAATAAGGAGAGCGTAGTTCTGGAATGTCTGGGACAACCTTTACCAAACTTGGGGGACATATTACTTTCAATCAAAGAAGAAAATATTGTAGTAGTATGAAGTTATGGAAGTTGGGAGGTGTGACATGTAAAAATAATGTAAAACGACTGATCTTAGTGTTTTATCCATAATTTTCTCGGTCGTTGAGATGGATAGTGATGCTCCAAATGGAGGTTACATCTAAATTCATCCCCATCTTCACAGGATGATGGCCTGGGAGAGCTAAAAATAAAATCTCAAAAATTACTTAAATATTTGTCGAATTCATAGTTTTCGGGGTGAGAAAGCGTTTCTAATAACTTTGGAAGGTAATTTGTACCCACGTCTAGATGGGCTTTTTAATCATATCAATTTCTCACCTTAAGAACAAATTACCATTACATTTATGATATTAAGCCAACCTTCGCAATCGATGAAAAAATTATGTGGATGTATGTTTCGTCTTTTAAATGAAACAAGACATGTTAAAATCAAAGATGGAGTGGGTCAGTGGGTCGGTTGGTAAGTGGGTGAAATGGGTCAAGATTTGTGAGTGGATCAGTGGATCGTGGGTCAAAAGGACGTGACCTAAAGCGAAACACCACTCACCGTGACTCACACTGGCCCACCCGGTGGCCACCCTTTTAGTCCAAAGATATTTCGTCCAAAGAACATTTCGTCCAGAGACATTTAATCCAAAGACATTTGGTCCAAAGGACAATTCGTCCAAATGACATTTCGTCTAAAATACAATTGGTCCAAAGGACATTTCGTCCAAAGGAGAATTGGTCCAAAGGACATTTCGTCCAGGGATGTTTAGTTCAAAGCACATTTCGTCCAAAGAACATTTGGTCCGGTAACGCTTGGGGGTCAAGGGTTTGTTTCTATTAGAAGAGTAAAAGTGATTCATATAACATTATGACTCAGTAGCTTCTTATTTCTAAAGGAAATTTGAAATAGAGATTTATTCCGCAATTTTCATTTTGATAGAACAAATAATGCTGAGATATTCAGAAAAACGTAAACGCCTGAAAACAACATGGCCGAACAACAGGAGTGAGGGAAAGGTTGTAGTGTGAAGTATGTTGCTGTAATAACTGCTAACATGACATCTAAAATTTTCATGTTGTGAATGAAAATTTTCATGTGTTTTCATTTTATTAATCATATCTCCAAGCCCCTCATCCTGTAAAGATGAGGATGAATTTGGATATAATGCCATTGAGTGCCTCACTACTCATCTCAACGACCGAGAAAACAATGGATAACACTCTACAATCAGTCATTTTACACTATTTTTACATGCCACTCTTCCCAACTTCAATCCCTTGAGGTATCTGAATTCCACAATATTTTTTTCCTTAGATTGAAAGTAATATATCTCCCATGTTAGGTAAAAGTTGCTCCAGACATTCCGGAGTTTCGCTGGAATATACACGTATACATACATCAAAACATTTAGAGCTGTGTGAGCAATGCTTTTGATGTTGCTCCTGTAAATTCAAAATCCAGGAGGCATAGTCGCTCATACCAAAACGTGGCATTAAATGATATTGTGTTTGTAACAGTGTCACGAACTCAAACTATGGATTTCACACTAATCTCAATCACTTGAGACATTTTATTTTTCATCCTTTATCGCCCGCCATAATAATGGGTTTTGAACCAATTGAATTGATTTTGAGTTTAACGTCCCGTCAGCAGTGAGGCTATATGAGACGTAGACCTACTAATTAACGCGAACTACATGAGCTCTCGCTGGGGGCCGAATCTGGGTCTCCCACACCGAAAGCGTGTACGCTATACGCTTAACCACAAAGGAGCTTTACGATGAGAGTTAAATTTGGACTTTAACGCTTTCGGAGTTGTAATTATTAATTTCTGCAACAATGAGAACTATGGATTCGACACTAATATCGATCGCTTTTACTTTATATATATTGGCGGAGAGAAAGGGACCACATCCATATACAAAAGCCTTGCAGATTATTGAACTGAAATCCTTTGGAAAGAAATCCTATTCTGCTTTCTTTCTCGAGTATAAATAAGTCTCTTAGACATGACTTCGTGTTCGTAAATTTCCTGTTTACATAGTTTTGGGGATCGGGAGTTTTGTGTCTGTAACGAAGATTGGAGTTTGTATAATAATTAATGTTTATACCTGAATGGTCTCTTTACCCTTCAGAAAGTGTAAATCACTTGCTGTAATGAGAAAATTCAGAAGTAACTTCCGATGACAAATAGCTCCAAATAAATACACTACATAATTTATTCATTGCAATGATATTATTTTCTTAATTTGTATTTAACCTTCACATATATCATAGAATACCAACGTACTGTGATCACCTGTTATATTTTAAACATAATAATCACTTTGTTCTGCAATGATTGTATGTTATATATATACAGCTGACGTATTTTAATGTAATTATTTTATATAATTTTTCATGCATTGCGGAAAAAAAATTTCATAAAAAAAACATTGACTCAGATCGGAAGCGAACCCTCGACCTTACGATTTGAAATCCAGCGGCGTTTTGAAATCCAGTCCCTTTCATTCCTCCTAGGACAGCAAACGGATACTGCCACTGCTAGGACTAAATTTGGTCTTAAATGGCATTAAAATTTCTACCAATTAATTCAGCGAACAGTGCTGCATTTAGAAGCTCGGCGTCCCTACGCACTTTTGCTCTCGGCGCCCCCAATAACTACACATTTCTCCGTCCCTTGATCCCTAACTTACAAATAAAACTTAATTCGAATATGCTTAATTAGTGAATTTATTGCAGTTAAATACCACTCACTAGATGCTACAGCTACAATTACGTAACAAAAAATAAATGGTAAACATGTTCTGAATTATTTTCAGATTTCTTACGCTATCATTAAATATATTAGAATAGTAAAAGAGGACTGCTCATGAAATAGTATATTTGCTCTCGATTTTTTTAACTTTTTCATACGAAAAAATTAAAATTTTAAACTTTGCACTCTTCAAATATGTTACGGGCCTAGTTGGACTAATGGGAAATGCGGCACTGAAAACTTACGCTTCGACTCTAATATTGGTTGATTTCGATATTTTTTGTCGCTATGTAACCACCCTGGGTGCTAATGGGAGCTTAATTGGACTTGAATTGAAAGTAGAACTGTTTACCTAAGCGACCACGAAACTATGGATTCGATACTAATATCGATCCTTTTCTAGCATTTTTGGTATATATCCCGACAGTACTCTTTTCCAGATTGTAAGAAATATGGTTAAAATTGCTCTAGACATATCAGAATTATGTCGAAACACACACATACATCCACTTTCATATATATAAATACAGAGTGAGCGAGCGAGAAAGTGAGAGAGAGCGACCAAAGGCATCACCACTTCCACATTGCAAAAGCATATATCAGGTATTGAATTGAAAATCTATGTAAAGACCTTCTGCTGTGGCATGCTTCATAAGGACAATTCCAGTCTGCTCACGTGACCTTTGGGGTTCATGAATTTCTTGCGAGCGTTCCGACTTTGGATTCTCTGTTTATACCCTCTTTTTATGCCTCGGATAATTTTTCAAGAATATCAATGACATGCTGTAATACGAATGTTCAGAAGTAACCCCTATATGACAAATAGCTGCAAATAAATACACTACATAATTTATTTATTGAGATGATATTATTTTCTTAATTTGTATTTAACATTCACATTTATCATAGAATACCAACGTACTGTGAACACCTGTTATATTTTAAACATAATAATCACTATGTTCTGCAATGATTATATGTTATATATATATACAACTAACGTATTTTAATGTAATTATTTTACATAATTTTTCATGCATTGCAGAACATAGAATTTCATAAAAAAACATTGACTCAGATCGGAAGCGAACCCTCGACCTTACGATTTGAAATCCAGCGGCGTATCACTGAGCTAACACAAGCGCTCCACGAATAGTACTTCTAGCGATATATAACGGTATTTAAGATAATAATTACATTCATATCCACTGCAAACGCTGTTTTTGTTCTACTTTGACTCTTATTTTAGTACTCAGGAGAGAATAATGTTTTATGTCTTAACTTTCACCATTCTTTTACAAATGGAAAGATTCGTTTACGTATCTAAATATTCCATTAAGTATGGAGAGCAAAATGACAAACAAGCATGTGCTGGCATTAATACAGTTTCGAAATATTGTATCATTAAGTATTTCAATCAATGTTGCTTTTTTATATATAATTGGTAACAAGTCTTATTATATTTAAAAGAAGAAAAACACATCTGCAAGATTTTTCCCGATTGCAAAGGTTGGCTTCGAGGTTCGAACCTGGTTTACTTTTTCCCGAAGATACCCGAAGTTGGACTTAGAAAATTTTTGCCTCGAAACAGCAATAAAGAATGCGCTCAACCTTTTTGAGACAAGGTGTACTCCCATGCGCAAAAAATATTGCGCGTATACTGTAACTCACGATTTTTCGCAATTATTCCATTTTCCTTATGTTTATGGGTAAAATTCAGTTATTAGTATGTGGAGATAATAGA
Source organism: Thermobia domestica (assembly GCF_964235325.1). Taxonomy (NCBI): domain Eukaryota; kingdom Metazoa; phylum Arthropoda; class Insecta; order Zygentoma; family Lepismatidae; genus Thermobia; species Thermobia domestica. The sequence goes on from NC_137463.1 coordinate 143,029,479, forward strand.
AAGCAATCCATCTAAGGAGATATTTCCAAAAAAATATAATAAAATAATAAAAATATAAGCAAAAAACAAAATTATGTTCGGTTTTGTGTATACTGGCAATAATGTTTTCGAGGGATTTTTTGCAGTAGCACAGCACGATTGCAGAGGGAATAACTTTAGTTGAATCAAGGAACTGGAAAGTGGACTAATATATTGCATTTATTGGCTTAAATCTAGGGTGTAAATTGTCTACCAAATATAAATTAGCTTCTGTAACCAAGATGTTATACGGAAGTATAGAAACAAAGGGAAAAACTGTTGTCTTAAGTTTGGAAGTGACATGCTCTATAGCCATGAGCATTTATTTGTTAAGAAAAAGACAGGCAACAAAAGGTAGTCTATGTGGTCAAGTGGGTAGAGTGGCGGACTAGTAATTCTTATATTGTTTTGACACCAGATCGAATCCCATGCGATCCCATCCAATTTTTTCTTTAAAAAACATTGTAGAAAGTGTATAATTTTTATGTTAATAAGAACCGAAACAATATAATAATGAAATAACTTTTTGTTTTTTTTGTTATTTATTTAGAATTAGTGTATTATTACTAATAGCGATTGTTTTCAGTTTATGGTATGATATGCTTAATCATTCCCTCTCCGTCAGCAGAAGTAACTTCAACTCACTGCGAATGTCTGAAAGTCAGGAACAGTAAAAAAAAAAAAAAAAAAAAAAAAAAAAAAAACATGCGCGACCTGCTGCCTTACACACAGCGTGGCGAACACAGTCACAGCGATAGCTCGTTGTCATGAAGAAAAAAAAAGCTGATGTTAAATTACTGTTCTAGTGTTTCAGTGTGTGTGTTTCTTTTTAGAGTATTGACTTTCTCTCTCTCTCTCCTTTTGTTTCATATCCACAAATGCAACAAATGCAATCATAAGTCTGTGTAAGGAAATAAAGGATGCTTTCTTTAAACAAAACTAAATTAACAGCTCTATTTGTGAGGAACACGAATGCTTCCAAAAGATGCCATGGGTATTAATTATAATCATACCGAATTATACAGTAGCGTGAAAAACTGATAATAAAATGATGTAACATGCATAAGCTTTTTTTTTCTAGCGTGACAACACATTAAACATAACAAATTAAATTTTTGGGATTACAAATTATCACCTTACGTGTCGGTATAGGCCTATTCGTTTTCACAGTCGAGCGACGAAAGAAGAAAGTGTGGTGATAGTTATAAACACCGAATACCAGATTTCAATGAATTCAAGCTACAATGCTCCTACATATCGAAAAAATTATTTTTCGATGTCTGTCCATCTATTCGTCTCTCGGTTCGTCACGCTTTTACATGCACTCAAATAGAGGCCATACTGTTCAACGTATCTGGACCGAATTCTAGACATAAGGTTTTAATAACATACTATCTTTCGAATTTTATATCCTTCGACACCTAAAAGTAAGGGTAATTTACTGAAGGATTAAAATTTAAAATAATTCAATTTTCTCAAGAAAAAAAAGCTGTGACGATTTTATTTACTTTTTATAAATATATATTTTATTAACAAATATCCACCGTATATGAATATTTTTTCTGAGAAAATATATATGGTGTAATTTACTGTATGGTATGCGTTCTTTTTCCACAATTTTCTCAACCACATTTCATAAATAAACGTATTATTAATAACCTAACAATATGACAACTCGTTCGAAGGAGTAGTTTACTCTTAGGGTGAGCTTTCCCTCGATGGTTTTCCCATTAATGCCTCAGGCAATTTTGTTCATATTTCGTAAAGAAATGTTTCATTAATAAACTAAGATACAGCATAAATCGTTTATTCCGTTAACATACAGAAGAAGTGGTTTTCTCAAGGGTGGATTTTTTTTTTTGACAATTTTCTCAGTAATAACTGAGACAAATTTCTTCTAATTTCAGTAAAAATATTGTCTGTAACACTCTTACAATATGCATAACTCGCTTGTTCCGAAAAGAAAAATCCAAAAGAGAGAGTTTACTTTGACGGTGAAATTTTTCCCGGCGATTTGCTTAAAAATTATTCGATATACTGTCAAAATTACAGATAGAAGAGTTTACCTTTGGGGGTAAGCTTTTAACGATGACCTTCCTAAAAACAACTCAGGAGATGTTTGTTGTTCATATTTTATAAATACATGTTACATAAATAACCTAGCTATATGGTATAATTCCCTCATCCGGAAAATCTAGAAGTGGTATAATACTTTTGACAGTAAGTTTTACCCTGCGATTTTCTCAAGAACGACTCAGGCGATTGTGTTCGTATTTCACAAATAAATGTTTTATGAAAACACTAACAATATAGCATAGCTTGTTTGTCCTGAAAAGATCCACAAAGGATAATTTATTCTTGGGGTGACTTTTTTCATGATTTTCTCAGAAATTACTCAGACGCTTTTGCTTATAGTTTGCATACAATTATATCCTTAATAATTCTAATATATGGATCAAGTTATTTCTAACCAAAATATGACCAATGGGTACTTTACTTTTGGGCCTGAAGTTTCTTCTAGCAAAGTTTTCCAAAATATTGTTTTATTCGCAATTTCCCAAATAAATGTTTCAATAATAGTTGCAGCCTAACACGAGTCAGTGTAAGAAATTCAAGCGAGAAAGTACAGTGCGTTTGCTCCGTACCCTTTCTTAAATGTATTTTTAATGTTACACCTAATCACAATTTTCCGAACAAAATCGAAACCTCTTTTTAAATGTGCCTTGTTGTGGTCAAATGGTTCAAGTGCATTGGTTCTGGATTTGATTTCCAGTGAGAGCTAGTGTATTTTCGTCCAAGAGATGTTACACGTCGGTGCAAAGAAAAAAAGTGTTTAAATAAGCCTAACCAAGCTAATCAACAAAGAAATAATACAATGTTACGAAATTATCGTAGAAACATTGTTAATATTAGGTAGGTGCGACTGAAATGTCCAAACGATGATTGTCAATTCCAAAGGTAAAAAAGTGAAAAATACAATGCCAGGTTAATCAGTGGCCTCTAGGTAAAGCTATCCTACTAACATAAGAAGTGATTGAGACGCCAAAAAATGTTGTAATCGTTGGGAGACATGTTAGGAGAATACAGAGGTGAGAGAGAGTTTAATACTGCGAATCATGGATAGTCTTCACTTTCGTTTGAGGGCGAATATTGAAGTCCGTAGGCCTACATAGGTTTGCATTGAAATGAACATTCTTTGTTTTCGGCCGGCGGGAGCTCAGGTGGTTCAGATTCCACTTTAATCAGTAGGTCCACGTCTCATATAGCCTCGCTGCTGAAAGAGACGATAAACTCAAAATCACATCACACATCTTTGTTTTCGCCTTTGTTTTAGCCCATAAATGTCTCTGTTCATGAGCTCCTTAGTGGATATGCGGTTAGCGCATGCGCCTTTGGCGTGGAAGACACGGCTTCGATTCCCGGCGAGAGCTCACGTGGTTTAGAGTCCACGTTAATCAGTAGGACGAAGTCTCATATAGCTTCGTTGCTGAACGAGACGATAAACTGAAACTCAATGTCTTTGTTCATAAATTTCTTTGTGTATGGTTTTGCATATACGTGGCATGGATATTAAATTTTGATTTCTACGCCATATGTATCTAATTACATATGAAACGAACACAACAAACTTGGAATATCTACATTGTTTGCGTATGGAAAATCATCACGTTCTGCTGCACAGGAGAGCCGTGTGTATGGAATTCCATACACGTGGCAATCAACCTATTAAGAAATGTATAATAATAATAATAATAATAATAATAATAATAATAATAATAATAATAATAATAATAATAATAATAATAATAATAATAAACAGAAAACGATACGATCATTTACATAATTTATAAACATAAGTTAACATTTAATAAGCATATAACTGCAATGGAATTAAGTTGTTTCTCTCTCTCCCTTAACGCAACAGCACTTATTGTGCTAAGGCGTAGAAGAGAACTTGTAGCACTCACGATTTGGGGCGGTGTGCGGTCAGAACATCGGATCCCTTTGTTGTTAGTCCTAGCTTTCTAGACGGATGCAGTTATTCCCGATAGAATATACAAGCAAATAGACTTTTGCATTATCCCTCAATGTGATACTTGTGGTTGCTTAACCGTATACAGACAGCTGTCCATGGAAGAATCGTTGATAATAATAATAATAATAATAATAATAATAATAATAATAATAATAATAATAATAATAATAATAATAATAATAATAATAATGATAATAAATAACAGAAACTCGACAAATATTCTTGCAAATAATAGGAAACAGTTTGCGTCACACTGTTCACTTTGCTAGAGACACCAGTGTGCCGCGTTATACCAAGTGTGCCACACTGGAATATAGGGTATGGCTTTTTAATTTTTTCCAACTATTCCAACTGCTTCAATTGAAATGGATCTATAACAATAAGAGAGTGAATTTAGTCTTCTTACCCTTCGATTTAGAAATAAGGTTCGCGAGAATTTCATAAAAGAATAATATACTCAGAATTGTATATAGTAGTTTGTTTTATTCGAAATTACATACTTCCTACAACTGTTTTTTGATTGAAATGATTTGAAATGAAACCTTTAAGTTTTACGTCCCACGTTATGCCGGCTAGGCTAAAGGAGACAGTGATGATAAGAAATGAATGAAATGGTCGAATGAAGAAAGTGGGATAAAACGGGAGAACCCCGAGAAAACTCACGCACACAGTGTCCAGCACAAGGTTCACTTGGCGCGAGCATAGATCGAACCAAGGACTCCATGCACAAGAGGAGAACGCTCTACCACTGAAACACCGTGGCCTCTGAAATTGCTTAAAGGAGAAAGGGACTACTTTATGAAAACTTGATGACAAACACATTTGTTAAAAAATACATGCTTTTCGTGAAATATTGCTTATAGACATGGGCGGATTAAGGCTTTTGGGGACCTAGAGCCGACTATTTTAAGGGGGCCCTATGTTAAGAATAGTTCCAGTGCATAAATTTTCTTTGCTGCCTTCCACAGCCTCATAGGTTTATGGAACTACCGAGAACTATGCTGTAATATTTGAATGTGCTCCAAGTTTACAATAATTAGTTTAGTTAAATCCATTATTAACAATTAAATAATTGCATTCATTATTAACAGTTAAATGCTGCTGATGGAAAGACTTAAATCTAGCGATACCGCGAGCGTAACGAGCGGGAAAAAATTAGCATCGGTCTGGAGCCTATAATATAAGTTGATTACTATATTTTACTGTTAAACAGAGGGATTTTAAAGAGCCCTCTGAGCTTGGGGTCCCGAAGCCTGGGCTCCATTGGCTCCGCCCTTAATGCGCTAATGCCTATAGATTATAAATTAAAGGGGACGGGCAGGGTCCGTTCTAAAAATTCCGGCCCGTGCAGACCGCTAGCCCCTGTGTATATGCTATCTTTGGAAATACAGTAGAGTTTCGTTTATCCGACATAAAACAGACAGGCAGAATGCCGGATAATATGGGTGTGTTAAGGAAAGACCTATTAAAAGTCAAACTATGATATAATTTTACATATTACTCATCTAATAATAATGTTTTGCAAGAAACAAATATAATGCATTGACTCAGGGACGTATCCAGCGTGAGGTCCTGGAAGCTGTCCCTTTCCAAACCTCAAACACTTTTTAATAAACCTACTTTTTCCCTTTTGAGGTTATTTTATATCAGATTACTTTGAGTCAGTGTTCAAACTGTGGGCAATGCGTTGTTGTTATAATTCTAACAAGTAACACTTCCCCAGTGTAACACTCCGATTTTGATAAAATTTGGCAGGTAGATACTACACATAAAGTAAACAAATAAGTGCTTTTTTATTTTTTGCGGAAAAACGGTTTTAGGGGGCAAAAGCAAAAACAAGTGGACCAAAGCGAACGAAATTGTGCACAGATATTGCAGACGTAAAATTAGGGAATACGTGTTTTGTATTTTCCTGGAAAAAACGGTTAGGTGGGGCACAGACACCTCCAAACCTTTGATCATGAAATATCAAAAGTGCTAGTAACATGTAAGATGTGTGTAAAGGACATGAAGAATTGCAACGACACTTTGTGTATGAACAATACGCAAAAAATAAACGAATACGGTTTTTGTTTATTTTCTGCGGAAAAACGGTTCTAGGGGAAAAAGCCCCCACCCAAAATTTTGAAAGTTGACACCTGAAAGGTAAGAAAAAGTGAACCGAAGTGAATGAAATTGTGCATAGATATTTTAGACGAAAAATGAGGGAATACGGGTTTCGTATTTTCCTGGAAAAAACGGTTAGGTGGGGCACAGACTCCTCCAAACCTTTGATCATGAAATAACAAAAGTGCTAATAACAGTATGTCAGAAGTGCCCAAATTTACATGAAGAATTGGAACAAAACTTTGTGTTAGGACAATAAGCAAAAAATAAACAAATACGGCTTTTTTTATTTCCTGTGAAAAAAAAAAACGGTCTTAGGGGGCAAAAGGTCCTACCCAGAATTTTGAAATTTGACGCCCGAAAGGGAAGAAGAAATCGACCGAACTGAATGAAATTGTTCACAAATGTTGTAGAGGTAAGATGAGGGAATACGTGTTTCGTATTTTCCTGAAAAGAAAAATACTGTTGAGTGGACCGTGGTGTTGAGTGTCGGAAGGAGTGGACCGAAGCCAATGAAATTGTCTATAGATATTGGATATGATAAATAAAGCCTCTCCTGTTTCACAAGTGTCTCCATCAGATTTATTCAAATTTGGCAGATCAACAACAATCACAAACAGTATAGCGTATTTTATAGTATTTCACGAGGCAACTTTAACCCTTACAATGATTTTCCGCATAAACAAAAACACGTGCCGATTAATTTCCTGTTTGCTGTTGATGTGCCAAAATTGATAGGGACATCTTAAAAACCCGAAAGTCCTTATTTTACATACAGTCTATACAATATCTACACACAATTTCATTTGCTTCAGTCCACTCCTTCCTGCACTTTTACGGTAATATTTTTTTTTTCGGAGTGGCTCTAGGCTCCAACACTGTTTTTCCGTACAAATTAAAACACATTTCATTTATTGTTTTGCAAATTGTCCCTATACGAAGTTTCGTTGCAATTCTCCATACTTTTAGGAACTTCTGACGTATACTTATTTGCACTTTTGATATTTCGTAATAACCAACTAAGAAGATCCGTGCCCCACTCAACTGTTTTTTTTTTTTTTTTTTTCAGGAAAATACGAAACACAATTACCTCAATTTACGTCTAGAATATGTGTGCACGATTTCATCCAATTCGGTGCACTTCTTGTTGCCTTTTTGGCCTTAAATTTCAAAATTTTGGGTGGGGAATTCTTCCCTCTAAAACCATTTTTTCGCAGAAAAAAAAACGTATTCGTTTGTTTTTTGTGTATTGTCCCTACACAATGTGTCGTTCCAATTCTTCATGTAAATTTGGGCACTTCTGACATACTGTTATTAGCACTTTTGATATTTCACGATCAAAGTTTTGGAGGGGTCTGTGTCCCACCCAAACGTTTTTCTTTTCTTTTTTCCAGGAAAATACAAAACCCGTATTCCCTCATTTTACGTCTACAATATTTGGGCACAATTTCTTTCATTTAGATTCACTTTTTCTTGCCTTTCGGGCATCAACATTCAAAATTTTGGATGGGGGCTTTTGCCCCCAAAAGCCATTTTTTCGCCAGAAAATAAAAAAAAACAGGTATTCGTTTAGTTTTTGCGTATCGTATATACACAAAGTGTCGTTGGAATTCTTCGTCCTTTACACACATCTGACATATTGTTACTAGCACTTTTGATATTTCGTGATCAAAGGTTTGGAGGAGACTGTGCCCCACCTAACCGTTTTTTCCAGGAAAATACAAAACACGTATTCCTTCATTTTACGTCTGCCATATCTGTGCACAATTTCGTTCACTTTGGTCCACTTGTTTTTGCCTTTCGGGCGTCAATTTTCAAAATTTTGGGTGGGGGCTTTTGCCCCCTAAAATCGTTTTTCCGCAGAAAAAAAGAAACATGTATTCGTTTATTTTATGTGTAGTATCTACCTGCCAAATTTTATCAAAATCGGAGTGTTACTTGTAAGAATATACCGTAATGCCATTGAAACCAGGTGGAATTAAAGCACACTTTTAAATGGGATTATAATTTCGTTTCCGTTTTGTTTATAACATTACTGTATTAAAACGATACACTCATAGCCATTTGCTACTTTTTAATGTGATATACGTAGCAGACAGTTTTCCTTACATGTCTCTAGAAAATATTTTTTGATTTCGTTTGTGTTACAATGCAGTTTGACTGGTTCATAAATGAAAAGTAAGAAACGTTTAAGAGAAATACAGAACTGTTGCATTGTTATTATTATTATTATTATTATTATTATTATTATTATTATTATTATTATTATTATTATTATTATTATTATTATTATTATTATTGATATTTTTGAAACATTAGAATTACATGCTTACGAGAATTCGTGTTGGGCCCCCTCCGAAAAGAAAAGCTGGATACGTGCCTGCACTGAATGATAGACGTATGAGTCATGGTATAGACGGGCGTGCTAGGCGATCGAGTCCGGAGCATCGAAAACAGACCACAACTTGCAGTTCTTCTTGCCAATTGATGCTGCTTTTTACCTGCTATGATATGTCGGATAATAATGTGGAATAAACGAAGGTCGAGACCATGGCGTATTGGTGTTTCATGCACCTAAACCTGTAAAATATTTGTGCCGAAAACATCTTTCACTCACTTTCTAAATTTGTGGGTATGATCGCACATCTTCCCTTATAAAGTATAGTCTTATAAAGAATATATATAGCATGCTAAAAACCTAAAGACCAAATTCAATAATTTTCTATAGTTTTCTTTTTTAACAACGGGAAACTTGTTTAATTCATCACGATTAATCACGTTTGATACTAAGATGTCTGTTTCTGTCTATATATATTTTTCATACTTTATTGGAGACAATTTTTTTTTCAAGAAAAGAGGATGATAAAAGAAGCTATACAACAGCAATAATAATAATAATAATATACAATTGTAATAAAAGAAATGGAAACTACAAAACTCCAAAACACAAGAAACGAAACAAGAATACCCAGCGCCTTGTCAATCGCTCACTTTGCCTAAACTGTGGAAATGTATCTGGTAGCCAGGCGACATTGCCGGCCGTGTGTGCAACCACCCAGAAGGAAGCATTGCCTTCGACAAAGCCGGTTTCGGCTGCATTGAAAAACAATCCTGTGGAGGATCAGGGAGCAGAACTCTCTTCATCTTCAACATTGGGAGGCGGGCAGATTTAAGGCTTATTCTGGGGGGACATCAATTTCATCTCACATTCCTTTGTGGGAATCGACACAAATCATCACATGTTTTCCTAAAATACACATTTCAAATCGGATTATTGGGGGGACAGTCCCCCCAGTTTCAAGATTGGAGAGGACATGTCCCCTCATCCCCCCGGGATTTGCGCCAGTGAATGCCGGTGCGTGTGCAAGCTAAGATTTCATTACATTGAAATCATGGCCGTCACCGGCATTGCTGCAGCTGGCGCCGTCATTACCGTATCGTGTGCAAATGCTTTTGTGAATGCTCAGTTGTTTTGAATAAATCACTTGGATCAGTTGAAGGCAACCTACAAGTTTTTTTCCGCTTCCAATCTCTGTATTGTTCTCAATACCGTGACCACTGTCTTTATTTGTTTCTGCTTGCATTTGTCATCAACATTTCTACCAGCATGGGATGTTTCCTTTTGTCAAATACATCACTTTTTCTTGGAAATCTGTTACCAAAGATTTCTCGCAGATTGACGCATGGTTGAGTGCTGGGGGAGGGATCAAATCTTGCCTTTCGCTGTTGTTCTATGAACACTACCAGGAAGATTAGAAGACTTCGGGAGGGCAACTATGAGGCTGTGCTTTTGCTCCTCTGGCAAGTCGCCACCTGCGCATTCAGAGAAGTTCGCTTTTCCCTAAAGAGACCCCTGCTACTTGGAATACGCCCCACGCGAATTATTTAAACTTGTTTGTTGCACACTAACATCTGGAAGGGAGAGTTGATAGGGATCCGTTCTTTTCCAGTTCTTCCAAAGTGAATCTTTTACCATTAACATATAGATATTTGAAATTAAGTTAGCAAGTTTTCCATCCTTACGTGGTTCTTGCGTGTAGTGGTGGATCGTGGACATAAGCTCACCTATATTGATGCAGAAGCGAAAAAAAGCTAACCGGACATAAACTCACCGTAAATAATACAATTATGTTACTACAAACTATGTTATAACAATGATAAAAATTATGTTTGTAATAACCTAATAATAATCAGCGCCGTTGCTACAGAGGGTCTGAACCTCTAAACTCTCTAAAAAAATCTATCGTGGTGGCAAATCTCAGTATGTCATAGAAAACAGCATGTCAAACAAAGGCACTAGTGTTTTTATATTATTATTATTTATTACGAAATGATAGAGAGTATACACTCCACAATATGGGTATACATGATTTTGTATTGTACACAGTTCAAAATACATTATTTCTATTAAATATATTAAAATACTCGATTGCAGCAGCACTGTCGAAGTACTGCATAATACATATTTTTATTAACCTGTTTGAAACTTACTTTTTTAGGTAAATTTAGACTTTCAGTCAAGCAGCTATTTCGTCGAAACTATTTATCCCAGGATTATGGTTCATACCAGAGATGGGCATTTTTGCTAATCCTCACTCACCCTTACCCTCAATCAACTCAATCACACTCATCCTCAACCACCCTCACCCTGGTCACCCTCAGCCACCTTCACCATCAATAGACTCCCTCACACTCACAGTTATCTTCATGTACTTAATCAACAATAAGTAAGGGTAAATATCATTCTAATTCAAGTGATTGAAATTTATATATAATAATATACATAGGTATACATTATATCTACGGTATATTATTATTTATATTTCATATATATAAATTAAATAGATAGTCATTTTGCACTGGGCTCGCTCGAGCTCAGTTCCCTCAGTTGGGCTCCTCTTCCGGTTCACTTCTCTCAGTTGGGCTCGCACTCATTCCGGTTTGCTCTGACTTATTTTATTAGAATTCGGGCTCGCTCTTAATTATTGAGCCCGAGCTCAGTTGAGTGCGAGTGACGAGCTCGAGAGTTTGGACACCTATGTGCTAAGCCAAATTTGTATAAAAAAAACTATCTTTAGTATCCTTGGATATCTTATGACCTGTTGCTGCTGACAAGTTTCTAAAAAAAGGAGACAGATGCCAATAAATATCATAAGTGGTGTTCTTGCGTTCATTAATTGGTATGGTAGTACAGTTGGAATTTTTCTTTTCTTCTGGGAACAATCAGGAGCATTTCAGATTTTGCTTGTGGGGACAAGACCCCTTGATATAAGCAAAATTTCGCGTTTTTCACTGATTTATTGCTATTCTATTGATAAAATCTATACACATCTCAAACTCGGGGGGGGGGGACAAATGTCCCTCCCTGCCCCCTAAATGACGCCCCTGGGAACAATACGTGCCTTCGCACTATATTGCACCAAGCTTTTTTTTATACAAGTGTATACATGCAAGTGATTTGGGACCCTAAGACTCCGCAATATTGTTCCGAATTGTGCCCCTCACCTTCTGACTGGATTAGATTATCTTTTTTCTCTTACTTTGAGGCAAGAAAACTTTGATTCTTTAACGGTGTTTCCTCAAGAACAGCCTCCGAATATAAGAATAGAAAATTTGAAAGGGCGAGTTGATTATAGCCTGTATTCTGCTAAAAGAACAAAAATTAAAGTTAATGAAAGCTTAAGTAAGATGTTTAAGAGTATGAAATTTACCTCATAGCACCACATTGAGTCTAGAAGTTATGTGTAACACATTTGAGAATGGTAAGCATAATGTGGTTCTAATTTTAGATCCATCTACACATTACTTTAAGTATATAAAAGCCGGTTCTTAAGTTGCATAATATATTACCTGACCAGGATAGCAGTGTTGTTTTGAAGGGATTGCGCTGATGATGTGTTTACATCAGTTCCAGGGCAAGCGCGGTGGGACAGGAGAGCGGAGAAAAATGAAATGAAATCTTTGAGTTTTACGTCCCACGGTTATGCCGGTTAGACTAAAGGAGACGGTGATGATGAGAGATGAGTGAAATGGTGGAATGAAGAAAGTGGGAGGAAACGGGAGAACCCCAAGAAAACCCACGAGCACGGTGTTTGTCCACCACAAAGTTCACTTGGCGGGGGCTGGGATCGAACCCGGGACCCCAAGCACCAGAGGTGAACGCTCTACCACTGAGCCACCGCGCCCCCCAGGAGAGCGGAGAGTTTCACCCTGTAGTGTATTCAACGGTTTTTAAGAGTTTCAGTTTAGATGTTATACATAACCTAATCTGTTTACGTTTAATAAAGAAAGCCATAAGTTATGTAGTTGTAGTGAACCATTCCTACAGTAATACAGATGTATTGTGAATAGTGATATATGAAGGAAATTACCAATTTAAGAACAACATAGCACAATTGACAATTCAGTGAGCTTCTACAGTGTATTAAGTAGATTGTATAAAAATTGATTACGTTTTATTTGATTTCATTATAAAACAGGATCAACCTGTAAAACGAAGGAATGACAATGTCAATGACTAAAAGGTTAATTTAAGGTTGATAGCTTAGAGTTTTGCGAAATACATTGTAACTGTAAGTTTAAATCAAATTAAGCTTAAGGCTCACGATGCTTGTGTTTGTTTTAAGTGTATTTTATCGGTTGACAAATAAATTATTTTCTCGAGTTTAGGCCAGGGAAGAATTCCGATATGTTTCCACTCGAGAACTGTGAAAGTCCTCTCCGTTGGTCTATATTGGCTAGTGCGTGTGCTTTTACTGTACGTGGTTCTGGGTTTGAATCCCAGTGAGAGACCAAAATTTAATTTTACAATCCTTCACTTTCATTAATCACCTGTGTCCTCTAGCATAAACAACACAATCATGGGCGTTAAAATAAAAACATTTCATTTTCTTTAGAGAAATGAATCATTTGAGAGAAAAGGAGGTGAAGAAATTTTTCCTTCATTTTTTAAAGATTTATGGGATTGGATAGCTTACCTTTCGGGATTGATTTGTAAAATTTGATTCAGTACATCCTTAATTTAAGATCATTATAGAAATCCAGCCCTTCGTAGTTTGAATAAAAGTATTGATAAAACATCACTGTATGGGTAGTGTAAGCGTAAGTATAACTGCTTCAGTACATAATAAATTCACAACTTTTATTTATAAGGAAAGAAATTTCCCCTGGACTCCCTCTGAATTTCTCTCAGGTTCTAGTTATCATGTGACAAAGAATTAAAACTACTATCTGCTTTCACATACAATATAAATTTAAAAATTGGGAGACTAGTGGTATCTTTGTGTCTGTAGTATATAATAATACTGATACGTTGTTTTCTTTAACATTTTAATGGCATTTGTCGATTGACTTCAGAGGACTGAGTTTAGCCTATAAGCACAAGCAGTTTATAGTTAAAACATATTAGGTGTACGGTCTTGTTTAATAAAACCTGCCTCTCCTCCTCTTCTATCTGAAAAGCCCTATATTGTTATTCACATATGAAATCCAAAGACAAAGGCAATCGTCTTTATCCAGTTGTATTTTTATTTTAGGTGTAAGTATTAAAATGTGCTACACATGGTTGCAAGAGATTGGGTGGCTTTTTTTCTTTTCTTTTCTTTTTTCTTGCTTTTTTTTTGTTAATACTGAACTTAGGTACCTTATATTGGGAATCATGTTCTTCATGAATTGATGTAAGAAGCGGCCGCGTAATTTCTGGCCAATTGTTTCATCACTGGTATCATGAGCAATGAGATAACAACAGTGGAAGAAACATCGTTCTTCTCAAACTTGATACTTTGAAAAAACTTAGGAGAGGGGTTTCTTTATTCAAATACATATTCATTCTAATCAGTTTCAGAAGTAGGATTAATCTTATAGTAACGCAATGACTGTAAGAGTTGCCTTGAAAATGTATTTTGTATGTTTTCTTTTTTCCTTTTTTTTTACGTAATTCAGAGATTTTTTCTGAATTTCACTGGAGTTATAAGGAACCCTCAATTATCGGGCACCCCACTTTAATCGCTAACCCTCCGCTCCAATGCAACATTGGGAATATTTGCAGCTTAGTGCAGCTTAAAGGAACATGAACGTACATATTTGATTTCTTACTCTCTTGCTCGTAGCGTTGCCCTCGAGACGAGATGAGAATTCAGTTTTTCTCGTCTCGTGTCGTTAATGTTTTTAAAAGTCTCGTCTCGAATCAAAATTTCCTCGTCTCGTTTTGTAAATTTTTGTAAAAAAAATGGGTCCTAATTTCCGTCTTAGTTTCATGTAAAATTTATCAGAATTCTTCCAGGTTACGACGAGTCCACGAAAGATTGATATAACAACATTTAAATCATATTTATTATTGAAGTAAATTGTGTAATGACTTGCGTATCTTTAAACGTTGATAAATGATCTTTATTGGGTTCATACAATTACCTTATCAAGTTATATATATATATATATATATATATATATATATATATATATATATATAGTATGGCGCTAAATTCGTTGTACAAAAGCAGAGGAGTGACTCCTCAGAGTAAAACAAACAAAAAAAAGTTCCAATAAACATAGGGCGAAAACCCCGTCGTTAGGTGTTATAGGCTACCAAAAACATGAAAAAAGGAATTTTAATGGTCCATAGCTCCAAAACTATGGGATCTACTGTAGTCGGGTCAAGACTTCACTTAGGAACTAGTATGTGTTCTATCCAAATATGCGTGTTTCAGAATCTTGAGGTGCTTCCACAACAATTTTTATAGAGGGAGTTTGACTCCGGGCTTATGATATAAAGTACTCTCCAACTACCTCCATAAAAATTGTTGCGTGAGTACCTTAGGATTCTAAAATATGTATATTTGGATAGAACACATACTAGTTCCTAACTGGTCTTGATCCGACTACGGTAGGTCCCATAGTTTCGGAGCTATGGACCTTTAAAATCCATTTTTTCCTGTTTTTGGCAGCCTATAACACGTAAACGATGGGGTTTTTCCCCTATGTTTATTGGAACTTTTTTTGTCTGTTTTACTCTCAGGAATCACTCCTCTGCTTTTGTACAACGAATTTAGCGCCATACTATATATATATATATATATATATATATATATATATATATATACTAATTATTAATCATTTAACACTAAACAGTGTTTGAAATTGAGATGTAACATTTGGGTGAACTAGTCATACCTACAAAACTCGACAATTTTCTTGACTCTCCTCGATTCACTTCTCACTTTATATTTACGAAAGAAGGAGCATATACATGGATAAGCAAACCCTATATTTTTGAAAACGGGAGATCATATATCTACCGAAAGTTCTAGTGTTTCTGGTGAGTACTCTACAATTTGTTTCCTCCGATGAATTTTTGTCCCGAACTTTCCTTGAATTTGTCCCTATGCATATTTTATAGACTTAAAAATACTAGAGACAGTCACCAGAAAATAATGAGTACACATCCTACATATCCTCTCGTCAAAAATTTCGGAACGAGTCAAATCGACCGATTTTAGTTCGTTTTCTTTCACACAGAGAGCATCTGATCCTTTGTATACACGACTCCAAAAGTGCATTACCACCTGCAATTCTCCCTTTCCTGCAATAGCAGGCAACCCAAAAAGCTCAGCGCTTGGGTTGGTTGCACATTCGAAAGGCGTTGGACCAAACCTCAATTTTGTTACAAATATATCAGTGTGGCAAACTGCAAATAAGAGAATAAAATAAATTGTTAAGACTTACCATTTTATTATCGTGATGGCAATGGATGACATAAAAGTTACAAAATCATCTTACCTAAGCAGTTCAAACAAGGTGAACGGTAAGCAACACACATAAGAGGAAAGCAGTTTCTTTCCTTTTTCCAAAAGAAAATCTCGTAAAAAAGAAAAAGATTATATAATGTAAAGGTTTAATATAAAAGCCTAACAACCCCAAAACAAACATCCACACGACACAGAAAGAGAGAGAAACACAGAATAAGGCACACCAATGGCTTAGCTGACTAGCGGGAAGATAAAGAGATGGGACCCTAGTTGTAAATTTAATTGTTATAATAATAATAATAATAATAATAATAATAATAATTATTATTATTATTATTATTATTATTATTATTATTATTATTATTGTTGTTGTTATTATTATTATTATATTATATTATTATTATTATTATTATTATTATTATTATTATTATTATTATTATTATTAAAAAATCGTCTACTTTCCCAATATCTGACCGTACCTAAGAGCATGTCCTTATATAGCGGTCATGTGAGTACCTTTTGTCAATGAGTGGCCCTAAAGGTCAAAAGGGATGCAAATCTCTGAGAGAGAGGAACAAAAAAACTTTCTTATGATAAATTCTAGGAGAAAGTTTGAGAAATTGCTTTTGATGGGTGCTTTCTTGTTTTTCGGGGACAGAAAATTGTATCGGCTAAGAAATTACAGTATATAATATTGCAAATTTGCAAGTGCATTTATTTACAATGCAATTTGAGGTAATAAAGAAATTGAAGACTTCGGGGCAAACGACCTGTCAAGTCCAAAAAGTGAAAGTATAAAGGAGATAGCTTCACAAGGATTTCTCTTCATCTGATTTTCTTCAAACTTGGCACATATATACTAGACCAAAAATAAATGCACATGTTTTTTTTCGTTTCCTTTTAAAAAAGGTACCTTTGATTTAAAAGGACCAAATTAAAGAAACGATACTCTGCCGATGCAAAGGTGACTTCAAAGTACAAAATACGGGTTTTGAAGTTTTTCACAGAGAAGTTTTGCAGAGGCAATGCTCCTTCGAAATGAGAAAGGACCCCGAACAATCTTTATGGAAATTGAATTTCGGTGGAATTGCTTGGAACCGTGTTATGTTGTAGATATTATGTTCCTGAGAAAAGTCTCAATGGGCACAACAAATAATCGTTGGCCGTTTGGCCACCACGAGGCCACTTTCTTAAAAAAAAGCCGAAGAAAACGACATTCGAGATTTTGGACAAAAATACTAAAACCGTGATGTTTTAGATATTGTGATTCCGAAAAGGTCCTAATGGCCATAACCACCAAACACTGATATTTGGCCACTACAGGGCTACTTTTTTGAAAACAGCCAACATAGTGATATTCTGGATTTCAATGAAAATCAGTAAAACTGTGATGTGTTGTAGATGTTGTGATCCTGAGAAAAAGTCTCAATAGGCACAACCACCAATCACTGACCGTTTGGTAACTACAGAGCCACATTTTTGCCAACAGCAGAACTTACCGTTATTTTGAATTTCATTGCAATTGCTTGAGACGGTGATATGTTGTAGATATCGTGATTCTGAGAAAAGGTCTTAATGAGCACAACCATTAATCACTGATCGTTTGGCCACTACGAGGCCACTGTTTTGAAAGTAACCGAAGATGGCCATGTTCTGGATTTCGGTAAAATGACTGAAACTATGATATTTTGTAGATATTGTGATTCAAACTAACCGAAAATATTGATGGCCTGGATTTCCGTAAAATTGACTGAAGCTGCGATATGTTGTAGCCATTGTGATTGTGAGAAAAAGCCTTAATGGGCACAGCAAATAATCACTGGCCGTTTGGACACTACGAGGGCACTTTTTTTAAAGTAACGGAACATGGTGATGTTCTGGATTTCGATAGAAATGACTGAAACTATGATATGTTGTAGATATTGTGATTCTGAGAAAATGTCCTAATGGGCACAACCAATAAATACTGAGCGTTTGGCCATTACAGGGCCACTTTTTTTAAAGTAACGGAACATAGTGATGTTCTGGATTTCGATAGAAATGACAGAAACTGTGATATGTTGTAGATCTTCTGATTCCGAGAAAAGGTCTCATGGGCACACCCACTAATCACTGACCGTTTGGCCACTACCAGGCCACTTTCTTGAAAGTAACCGAAGATGGTGATGTTCTGGATTTCGGTAAAAATTTCTGAAACTGTGATATGTTGTAGATATTGTGATACTGAGAAAAGGTCGTAATGGGCACAAACACTAATCAATGAACGTTTGGCCACAACCAGGCCACTTTCTTGAAAGTAACCGAAGATGGCCATGTTCTGGATTTCGGTAAAATGACTGAAGCTGTGATATGCTGTAGATGTGGTAATTCTGAGAAAAGGTCTTAATGGGCAAAAACACTAATCAATGACCGTTTGGCCACAACGAGGCCACTTTCTTGAAAGTAACCGAAAATATTGATGGCCTGGATTTCGTTAAAATGACTGAAACTGTGATATGTTGTAGACATTGTGATTATGACAAAAAGTCTTTATGAGCACAGCCAATAATTACTGGCCGTTTGGACACTACGAGGCCAATTTTTTGAGAGTAAGCGAAAATGGTGATGTTCTGGATTTCGTTAAAAATGACTGAAACTGTGATATGTTGTAGGTATTGTGATTCTGAGAAAATATCTTAATGGGCACAACCAATAATTACTCACCGTTAGGCCACTTTTTTGAAAGTAACGGAACATGGTGATGTTCTGGATTTCGTAAAAATGACTGAAACTGTGTTATGTTGTAGATGTGGTGAACCTAAGAGAAGGTCTTAATAGGCACAACCATTAATCATTGACCTTTGCCTACTACAGGGCCACTTTTTTGAAAGTAACGGAACATGGTGATGTTCTGGATTTCGGTAAAATTGACTGAAGCTGCGATATGTTGTAGCCGTTGTGATTGTGAGAAAAAGTCTTAATGGGCACAGTCAATAGTCACTGGCCGTTTGGACACTACGAGGGCACTTTTTTGAAAGTAACGGAACATGGTGATGTTCTGGATTTCGATAGAAATGACTGAAACTGTGATATGTTGTAGATATTGTGATTCTGAGAAAATGTCCTAATGGGCATAACCAATAAATACTGAGCGTTTGGCCATTACAGGGCCGCTTTTTTTAAAGTAACGAAACATGGCGATGTTCTGGATTTTGATAGAAATGACTGAAACTGTGATATGTTGTAGATATTGTGATTCTGAGAAAATGTCCTAATGGCCACAACCAATAATTACTGATTGTTAGGCCACTTTATGAAAAGTAACGGAACATGGTGATGTTCTGGATTTCGGTAAAAATGACTGAAACTGTGATATGTTGTAGATGTGGTGATTCTGAGAAAATGTCCTAATGGGCACAACCAATAATTACTGAGCGTTTGGCTACTACGAGGCCACTGTTTTGAAAGTAACCGAAGATGGCCATGTTCTGGATTTCGGTAAAATGACTGAAACTATGATATTTTGTAGATATTGTGATTCAAACTAACCGAAAATATTGATGGCCTGGATTTCCGTAAAATTGACTGAAGCTGCGATATGTTGTAGCCATTGTGATTGTGAGAAAAAGCCTTAATGGGCACAGCCAATAATCACTGGCCGTTTGGACACTACGAGGGCACTTTTTTTAAAGTAACGGAACATGGTGATGTTCTGGATTTCGATAGAAATGACTGAAACTATGATATGTTATAGATATTGTGATTCTGAGAAAATGTCCTAATGGGCACAACCAATAAATACTGAGCGTTTGGCCATTACAGGGCCACTTTTTTTAAAGTAACGGAACATGGTGATGTTCTGGATTTCGATAGAAATAACAGAAACTGTGATATGTTGTAGATCTTCTGATTCCGAGAAAAGGTCTCAATGGGCACACCCACTAATCACTGACCGTTTGGCCACTACCAGGCCACTTTCTTGAAAGTAACCGAAGATGGTGATGTTCTGGATTTCGGTAAAAATTTCTGAAACTGTGATATGTTGTAGATATTGTGATACTGAGAAAAGGTCGTAATGGGCACAAACACTAATCAATGAACGTTTGGCCACAACCAGGCCACTTTCTTGAAAGTAACCGAAGATGGCCAGTTCTGGATTTCGGTAAAATGACTGAAGCTGTGATATGCTGTAGATGTGGTAATTCTGAGAAAAGGTCTTAATGGGCAAAAACACTAATCAATGACCGTTTGGCCACAACGA
Organism: Thermobia domestica; assembly: GCF_964235325.1. NCBI lineage: Eukaryota > Metazoa > Arthropoda > Insecta > Zygentoma > Lepismatidae > Thermobia > Thermobia domestica. The sequence continues at coordinate 143,049,622 of NC_137463.1, forward strand.
GGCCACTTTCTTGAAAGTAACCGAAAATATTGATGGCCTGGATTTCGTTAAAATGACTGAAACTGTGATATGTTGTAGACATTGTGATTATGACAAAAAGTCTTTATGAGCACAGCCAATAATTACTGGCCGTTTGGACACTACGAGGCCAATTTTTTGAGAGTAAGCGAAAATGGTGATGTTCTGGATTTCGTTAAAAATGACTGAAACTGTGATATGTTGTAGGTATTGTGATTCTGAGAAAATATCTTAATGGGCACAACCAATAATTACTGATCGTTAGGCCACTTTTTTGAAAGTAACGGAACATGGTGATGTTCTGGATTTCGTAAAAATGACTGAAACTGTGTTATGTTGTAGATGTGGTGAACCTAAGAGAAGGTCTTAATAGGCACAACCATTAATCATTGACCTTTGGCTACTACAGGGCCACTTTTTTGAAAGTAACGGAACATGGTGATGTTCTGGATTTCGGTAAAATTGACTGAAGCTGCGATATGTTGTAGCCGTTGTGATTGTGAGAAAAAGTCTTAATGGGCACAGTCAATAGTCACTGGCCGTTTGGACACTACGAGGGCACTTTTTTGAAAGTAACGGAACATGGTGATGTTCTGGATTTCGATAGAAATGACTGAAACTGTGATATGTTGTAGATATTGTGATTCTGAGAAAATGTCCTAATGGGCATAACCAATAAATACTGAGCGTTTGGCCATTACAGGGCCGCTTTTTTTAAAGTAACGAAACATGCCGATGTTCTGGATTTTGATAGAAATGACTGAAACTGTGATATGTTGTAGATATTGTGATTCTGAGAAAATGTCCTAATGGCCACAACCAATAATTACTGATTGTTAGGCCACTTTATGAAAAGTAACGGAACATGGTGATGTTCTGGATTTCGGTAAAAATGACTGAAACTGTGATATGTTGTAGATGTGGTGATTCTGAGAAAATGTCCTAATGGGCACAACCAATAATTACTGAGCGTTTGGCTACTACAGGGCCACTTTCTTGAAAGTAACGGAATATGGTGATATTCTGGATTTCTTAAAAAATAACTGAAACTGTGATATGTTGTAGATCTTAAGATTCCGAGAAAAGGTCTCAATGGGCACACCCTAATCACTGACCGTTTGGCCACAAGCAGGCCACTTTCTTGAAAGTAACCGAGGATGGTGATGTTCTGCATTTCGGTTAAAATGACTGAAACTGTGATATGTTGTAGATCTTGTAATTCTGAGAAAATGGTACAACACCTAATCAGTAACCGTTTGGCCACTACATGGCCACTTTTTAGATAGTAATCGAAAATGTTGATGTTCTCGATTTCGGTAGAAATGATTGGAACTCTGACATGTTGTAGATTTTGTGATTTCGAGAAAAGGTCTGAATGGGCATACCCACTAATCACTGACCGTTTGGCCATTACAGGGCCACTTTTTTAAAGTAACGGAACATGGTGATGTTCTGGATTTAGGTACAAATGACTGAAAAGTGATATGTTGTAGATCTTGTAAGGTCTCCATGGGCACACAAACTAATCACTAACCTTTGGCCACAACCAGGCCACTTTCTTGAAAGTAATCGAAGATGATGTTCTGGATTTCGAAAAAATAAAACTGTGATATGTTGTAGATCTTGTAATTCTGAGAAAAGGGCACAGCCACTAATCACTGAACGTTTGGCCACTACAGGGCCACTTTTTGGAAAGTAAAAGAAAATGTAGATTTTTCTGGATTTCGCTAAAAATGACTGAAACTGTGATGTTGTAGATATTGTGATTCTGAGAAAATGTCCTAATGGGCACAACTAATAATTTCTGACCGTTTGGCCACTACCGGGCCACTTTCTTGAAAGTAACGGAACATGGTGATGTTCTGGATTTCGATAGAAGTGACTGAAACTGTGATATGTTGTAAATTTTGTGATTCCGAGAAAAGGTCTTAATGGGCACAAACACTAATCAATGAACGTTTCGCCAATACAATCCACTTTCTTGAAATTAACAGAAAATGTTGATGTCCTGGATTTCGGTAAAAATGACTGAATCTGTGATATGTTGTAGACTGCTGATTCTGCGGGAAGGTCTTAATAGGCACAACCACTAATCACTGACCATTGGCCACAACCAGGCCGCTTTCTTGAAAGAAATGAAAATATTGATGGCCTGGATTTCGGTAAAAATGACTGGAACTGTGATATGTTGTAGCCATTGTGATTGTAAGAAAAAGTTTTAATGGGTACAGCCAATAATCACTGGCCGTTTGGACACTACGAGACCACTTTTTGAAAGTAAGCTAAAATGGTGATGTTCTGGACTTAGGTAAAAATGACTAAAACTGTGATATGTTGTAGATATTGTGATTCTGAGAAAATGTTCTAATGGTACAACCAATAATTACTGACCGTTTGGCCACAACCAGGCCACTTGAAAGTAACCAAAGATGGTGATATTCTGGATTTCGGTAAAAATGACTGAAACTGTGATATGTTGTAGATATTGTGATTCTGAGAAAAGGATTTAATAGGCACAACCACTACTCACTGACCGTTTCGCCACTACAGGGCCAATTTTGGAAAGTAATCGAAAACGTTGATTTTCTGGATTTCGGTAAAAATGACTGAAATGATGGAGTGTCGGTGGGTCAATTGGATTAAGATTTTTAAGTGGGTTGTGGGTCAACAGGATATGACTCACTGCGACACACAACCCACCGTGACCCACTTTGACCCAACAATCCATTCTGACCCACGTTGACCCACTGAACCACTGTGACTCACCAACCCATTCTGCTCAGTGCATTTTAGACAGCTTCTTCTGAGCACTGGTGAATTTGTCTACGTTTTACTTTCAAGGCCTTTTTTCTTCTTTTTTCATTTGTTTCTATTGAAGAAAGAACTTCAGGCACTCTTGTAGAACTTCAGGAATTTGATCATATTTGCGATTGTAATAATAGCAATAGGACTTACTTCTTGACTTTTCAAACACAGCCTAAGAGTTTTTAGAGGAGCTAACTACTGGTTTTATTTTTAATCACCTATAATGTATGAATTATTATATAAAAAATTAATATAACTATGTATGTGTGATCATCAACATCAAAGTCAACTGAAATGACATTTGGCATATACATAGTTAGGCCCTAATCTCCATATCATTTTTTAAAACTCCCTTTTGTTGGGGGGGACATTTTCTATATATAGGATGGATTTCTAAAAATAATCGAAAACGATCGATATTAGTTGACTCCCTAATATTGATATTAGGCAGTCCTTGATATGAACCACCGTGACTGCCATGATATAAATTTAACTTCAACTGCTTCTTCAATGTTCTTCTTCTTTTTAGTTTTTACTTTCTATGGCTAGAGTCGAGGGTGAAAAATATATGCTGTTCAGAAAATGCTATTTACAATGCAGTGAGCAGAGTGGGTCATGGTGGGTGATGGGTCGCAGTGGGTCACGGCGGGTGGTGGGTCACATGCTGTTGACCCACGTCCCACTCAGAAAACTCGACCACCGACCCACTGACCCACTCACCCACTCCAACTCTGGTTAACGCTTCGGCGTCTGGAGTAAACAAGTTCTGCCAGGGGAACTTTTTTCTTTCAAAATATATTTTTATATGTTCATATTTATTATTATTAATTAATTTCTTGTATTTTTTCCTACATTATCTTAGATTAGTGACCATGGTTTAGGATAGATTATGTAAAGTCAAATACGGTTATGTATGGTTACATTTTCGTTTCTTTCTTTCAAAATGCACTCCTATCTGTTCACGTAGTACAAACGTAGGCACACACCTCTGTATTAATCAACTATAACATTCTAGTGTATGAGTTTATTTGCTTCGGCTCTTCTGAGCTTAAGATGTAAGTAAAAACATATTAAGAACAAATAATAAAGTAACTGAGTCTATCTGATGGATAAAAATAAGAAATTATATAAAATGCAATGAGCTGATCAGTACGGTACTGTATACGTACTTTTGGGCCGCCCTGTGTATTATTAATAATTTATTTCTTGTATTTAATAATAACTAGCTGAAAATAACCACTTTTCGCATGGGTCAGATAAAATATCTATGTAAACAAACTGAACAACGAAACGAAAATATATCGGTAATTTTCTACTAATTTTACATAACGCGGGAAACGCCCCTTGAGACCCCCTGGTTCAAAATTTAAAAAGAACGCCTCTGGCTCCCAAGCGATGGGAGCTGTATTTAGAATTCAACGCCTCTGGAAGAATCACCATTCATCTCAGCGACCGTGAAAACTAAGGATTTGATACTAATTTAGGTCATTTTGGATTATTTTGACGTGTTTCGGTACATCTCCCCCCTCCCGGTGACCCCGGCCCGCACGCAATGGTAGTTGATTTTGAAAGTCATCGCTAATTGAATTGTCACCATTGATCTCAGTGACCGTGAAAACTATGAATTCGACACAAATATCGGCAATTTTCTAATATTATTACATGTCTCGGTAAACGTCCCCCTCCCCTGAGACCCCTGGTTCGATTTTTTAAAAATAAAAACCACTTGGTCCTGGTCTGGGGCCTGGACAAAAGTATCCGTTATTAAAATTTAGTAACTTTTTGTCAACTCGTCTGATCCCCAGGTCGCACACAGACAGACACACAGCAAACTCGAACAGATAGAACAAACAGCGTTCTTTCGCATAGAATGTTGTTGCTTCCACCCAGCCTAAGTGCCGGAGGGCTTCTTTTATACGTAAACACGTCTATTGAATCTGCCTCTTCTATCGAAGTAATCGGTCGCGTGTAGTCCTATTTTGTTGTTATTGACCTTGAAGAACTAACAAATGGTTTCTCATGAAGTCACAAGTCGCTTTGGTCCGTGAAGTTGATATACAATAGAAATGACCTATGCATTACTCACCCGTTGTGAAATAGAAAGATTATGTTGGTTTTGTGTGAACACCCACAAATCTGTTATAGCAAGAGGCCTTTCCACAACTACTTCCAATCTAGATTAAATTTCACGGCTAACGTTTTGAATCATACACAAGAGTATCATTGATATGTTAGTGTTAATAATATTTATGGAACCAAAGACAGGTTTTGAACTTCCAATCTGTGCTGTGCATAAAAGTCCGAAATCTTATAGAGTGGTTTCGTCCGTGTGTCTGTTGACAGATACTAGAGCAAAGACAGAAAGTGATATAAAAAAAATGGTTTTCTGCTATTGATTCTTCATCCAATGAATAGAATAGGTTCCATCTCATCCGTTAACTCTATATTGAACCCAGAATTGGTTCAAATTAGCAATTTCCGGTTCCAACATTTAACCCATAGATGAAAACGGTAACATACATGAAAACGTTTTTTTTTTGTTTTTTGTTTTTTTTTTTTTTGTAAACGATTGCACGTGTATAGGCAACATATCATGGTCATTCACAATCTCTACTAAAATTGAAAATGGTTTAAATTTATTATTACTTCCGGTTTCAACAACAGTTTCAACTTTTATCGTCATAGCATAAAACGGTAACAGCGAGAACTGATTTTTGAAAATGAGTCACCATCTAGAGTCAACATCATGGGTACACAAAATATTCTACCGAAATTATAAATGGTTGAAATTTACTATTACTTCCGGTTTCAATTTCCAATTTCCGCCTAATAGAAATAGTAAATGCTTCAAGATGCGGTCTTTTGCAATTAATTCAGTATCCAAAGAATATATTTTATTTCCTCCGTTAACCTTCTACTCAAACCGGAATTGCTTCAAATTAGCTATTTCCGATTTCAACGTTTGTTGATATATAAAGGAAATGATAACGGATAGTGAGAAGTGGTTTCTGCAAACGATTTAGAGTCTAAAGACAAATATCTACAATACTAAATTCGGCTGTAGTTAGAATTTATTATAACTTCTGGTTTCAATAACGGTTTCAACGTTTATCGCTATAGAATGAAAACGGCAGCAGATAGCTAGAAACAGTTTTAAGCAAACGATTCAGCCTCTCAACAAACATATCGTTACTATCCATATAACTCTACTAAAACTGGATATTGTTCAAATTTACTAGTACTTCCTGTTCCAATACTGATTTCCGTAGAGCAAAAATGGTAAAAGATATTAAAAAGTGGCTTTTTGCAATCGATTCATCGTCTCAAGAATGGCCTCCTCCATTTCCGTGGCAGCTTTGATCAAAGCAGAATTTGGTAAAATTAGCCATATTATGTTTGAACGTTCCTCGCCATAGAGCAAAAACAGTAACAGACAGAACATTTTTGTCCAAACGATTTACCGTCTCTAGGCAACATACCATAATTATTGTCAACACCCTACCGGAACAGGAAGTGGTTCAAATTAACTATTACTTTCTATTTCAATTCTTTTTTCCATAGATGAAACAATAGGAGATATCGGGATACGGCTTTTTTTTTACGATCAACAGGAAGTGGTTCAAATTAACTATCATTTCCTATTTCAATTTTTTGTTTCCAGGAATCAAAACAATAGCAGATATCAAGATACGGCTTTTTTAAATATATCAGAGTCATAAGGAAATGTTCCTCCAAGAATTCAGCATCCCAAGCATACTCTCCACCAATTCCTATTGAAAACAGAAGTAGCTGAAGTTAGCCAAGTACGGTTTCAACGTGTATTGCTACATGTTTAATCTATGACTAAGAGTTTCAACTTGTTGCATATATTAGAGGAGTTACCAGTACCAATACCAAACTAAAAAAAGTGAGTATCGTTTCACAGTGTGAAACGAAGATTTCCAAACAATATGAATTCAATAGTGAAACTTGAAGTAGTGTTATCATCTGTCACAAAAGAAAATGTACGTTTTTCGCGGGATAGTATGTTTCTATCACCTTTCGATTTAATTAAATGTTTTAAAGGATCAATCCCTAATCATAAATCGATAAATGTATTACCTCTCGTTTTGCAGCTCAGACAAGATACGATAGAAATATCGTAAACCTTAATAGAAAGACAAAACAGCTACGTTCTTTTACAAGCTTGAAACTTACGAATATAGCAGTATATATTTACAGAGTAGGGAGTTTCTGCTACGTTATTCCGTAGTTCACTGGATCCGTACAGAACTACCACCCAGATGCTATGTGAGCTTTGTGGTGGACAAATACCGTGTGCATGGGACTTTCCGTTTGGTCCAGCTTCCTCCCACTTTTCATTCCACCAATTCATCCCATCATCATCCATACAGCCTGAGCCGTAGTTACCTAAAGAACGTATGACAAAGTCAAGTACTTGACCTACTAAGTAGAATTTGGTACGCGACCTTTAGACCACGGAGGCCAAAACCGTGAACTGGCGTGCTCATAAGACAGTGCAATTTGTAGTTATGTTCAATTAGCAAGCCAAATACCAAATGATGTTACATGTTCCTGTATTCTTTATATCATAGTATGATACTACAAATATAACAAAATATTATGATGAAATAAATCACCAAGACGCTAGGGGCGATTAGGTGTTCCTGGAACGGTGGCTCAGTGATTGAGCGTTCACCACTGGTGGATGGGGTCCCAGGTTCGATCCCAGGTCTCGCCAAATGAAATTTGTGGTGGACAAACACAGTGTGGGGGGGTTCTCGACGTTCTCCTGTTTCCTCCCACTTTATTAATTCCACCATTTCATTTCATTTATTCCACCATCATCACCGCCTCCTTTAGCCTAGCCTTCATAACTGTGGGACGTAAAACTCAAAGTTTTCATTTGCATTGTTTTGTTTTCGTATTACTAGTAATAGCAGTAGTGGTATTCGCTGTCGTATTGGTACAGTAATAAGTAGTAGCAGTAGTGGTAATAGTAATAGTAGTAGCAGTGGCGACAATAGTGAAATTAGCACTAGCATCCGTAATCGCAATAGTAATTATAGTATTAGCAGTAGTAGTTGTAGTATTAGTATCACATACGGTGTAGAAGATTTACATATCTTTTCTGTTACTCGTAATGCATTAATGAGTGTAGTATAAGACTTTTACGTCCATGTATTATTGTATAATAAACATGGCTGGACAGAGCAAGCACAAATAGCGAATAGACAGACAGTATAGGGATATAGAAAACAAACCTTGGGTAACTTTTCACACGATTTTCTTATTTGAGAAGGACAAATAGACAGTGCAATATTATGACCACACATTTCTCATTTTTCATTGCATATTGAACGATTGACTTGATTTATCAACTTCGTTGTTCTCAGGCCGGTTACGCCCGGCCCGTTTAGAGCCTGGCTCGTTTGTGCCCGGCCAGTTTAGAGTCCGGCCCGTTTGTGCCCGGCCCATTCTCTGCCCGGCTCGAGATTCGGGCCGGATCGGGTCGAGCCGGACACTGAATACAGATCCATCCGGGCCATCTTCGGGCCTGGCTTTGCAGGGCTCTGGTCTACAGACACACGGATAAAACCGTTTAATAAGACTTCCAGCATTTATGCACAGCATAGGTTTGACGGTCATTTCTATAGTTACTTCATGAATTAAAGGGAACTTGTATTCCTCGAAAGGCCTTTGTTGGTCCTTCAAGGTCAATCGAACAATGAAAAAACTGATACTAGGAGTATTTTAACACGCCACTCACTACAACGATGTAACAGAATGCTGCCTCCGGCTGTTAATAAAAGGCTTAACTAGCTGGAACTCGCTAGTACAGGAGCAACGTTATATGCCAAACAACGTTGTACTGTGTAAGAAATGCTAGGGGTTGTTCTGTCAATGCGCGCCGCCTCCTTGGTGTTCCCTGGTTCCAGCACTCACACAAATAATCTTGTCAGGGCGCTGCAGGCAAGATTTTTAGTTTCGAAACATAATAAAATAAATATTTCTCTGTTGACACTATCAAAAAATAAACAATTAAAACATAGAGATGGGAGTTAAAATTTCTAACCTCTAAAACATAATTGATTGTTTCAAATGTGTTTGTGCAAAAGCAACCAAGGAACACACTAAGTTAGTCACTTTATACTTTATGTCTACAACAAAATCCTTGCAGGGGGCGCGGTGGCTCAGTGGTAGAGCATTCACCTCTGGTGCTTGGGGTTCCGGGTTCGATCACAGTCCCCGCCAAGTGAACCTTGTGGTGGACAAACACCGTGCTCTTGGGTTTTCTCGGGCACTCCCGTTTAATCTCACTTTCTTCATTCCACCATTTCATTCATCTCTCATCATCACCGTGTCCTTTAGCCTAACCGGCATAACCGTGGGACGCAAGACTCAAAGATTTCATTTTCAAAATCCTTGCAAGTTCTTTTTGCGATACCATTAAAATTATTTTCTTTTATGATGATATTTTCATTTTAATTTGTATGAATGTAGTATTTTCTTTTAGTAACGTTTAATAATATCACTGCCTCTTGCACTCATTGTGCACCATGTAAGTTGTTGAAAATATACACTAAATACCACGATTATATATGTTGGGAATATGCACTACAGGAATTAAACTTGAACCCGGGTTTCAACCTGTTTCTTTACGTTTAAGTCAGCCGTGTTACCGACTGAGCTAGGACAGTCCCAACTTATCCTTATATTACCGGTATATTTCACTTTATCACAGCACAACCCTTTATGACAGTGTTCATAAAAGATTTTAACTACAAAGAAATCAATAAAAAAAAAATCGAGACTTCCCTGAAAACATATAACACGTCCCGCCATTTATATGCACCCACCTACATTTTGGAAAGTCGGCGCCGTTGGTTCTATCTGTTGGGTTTGAAATCAATGTTTCTTTCAGAAACTATGTTCCGGGGGGCACACTTCGTATTCCGGGGCACTATTGATAACTTTCTATTTTTTTATTATATTATAGACGTATTATTTTGGTCTCTTCCGGGGGGCACTCTCAGAGCTCCGGGCGGGCAGTACCCCCTAAAAACACTTCTGGAAGAAACACTGTATGAAATACACCTAATCTAATATAAATAAAATAAAAAGTTTGTTTGTGTGTCTGTCTGTCTGTATGTATGTATCTGTGTGCTGCCTGGAGACCAGACGAGAGGACCGAGAGTTACCAAATTTTGATCTTGGGTACCTTGGCCCAGGTTCCGGATCAAGACGAAGCGTTTTTAAAAAAAAAATCCAACCAGGAAGACTCATGGGACGTTCACAGGGACATGTAAAAGTAGTAGAAGATAACCGATATTAGTGTCGAATTCAAAGTTTTGGCGGTCGCTGAGATCAATGGTGAAACTCCGATTGCACTAACTTCCAAATTAACCCCACTTAGTTGCGGGTCGGGGTACCGGAGAGGATAACTGACATGTAAAAATAATCCAAAATGGCCGATATTAGTGTCAAATCCAAAGTTTTCGCACTCGCTGAAATCAACGGTTATACTACTAATAGACGCGTTGACTTCCAAATACAGCCACCATGCGAATAATGGGTTTTTCTGATATTTATTAATAAATGCAAGAAATAAATTATTAATAATAAATGGGAACTGTTAGGAATGCATTTTGAAAGAAAGAAACGAAAGTGTAAACATACATAACCATGTCTGACTTTACATAATCTATCCTAAACCACGATCACTAATCTAACAAAAAGAAAGTAGACTTAGGTAAATTAACATCGGGCCAATTTTCGCGAGGTAGTATTGCACATTTAAAATATGAATATTTAGGGATGCGCACGAGTCGAGACATGTCTCGAATCTGGACTGAAATTCGAGTTCAGACACACTTTATAAAATTCGAGACGAGTCAAGACAAACTTATTTCTCGACTCTACTTTTCGAGCCGAGACACGAGTCGAGTTGAGATTTTCGTAAAAATCTCGACTCGACTCGATTGTCTCGAAAATCTTTCTATAATTTTTAATATTATTTTGAAGAAAGTATTCAGTCAGAAACAGCCTTGAAACCAATTCCAGTATTTATTACTTTAGAAAGGTACCGAACGCATAAACTTCATGGTTAATCTTTCGAAATCAAGATTTAATTTTCAGCTCAATTCAGTTAATTAAAACTAATAATTAATGTCGTGGTATTTGATACTACTTCAAATATAATAATAATAATAATAATAATAATAATAATAATAATAATAATAATAATAATAATAATAATAATAATAATAATAATAATAATAATAATGCTCTGAGGGACATACATGTGAGAATGTATCTAGTATAGCTCGAGCAAGGCACAATGACGGCAGACGCGTATCGCGCACTGCTTGCAGACTACGTACACCCCTTGATGACGACCATGCTTCCCAACGGTAGTGGTATTTTTCGACAAAATAATGCACCATGTCACAAGGCCAGGAGTGTGATGAAGTGGTTCGAGAAATGTTCAACAATGTTCTATATCTGTTGACGATGTGCGAATTACAAGGAGGATGAGGGAAATCCCCATTGGTAATACTACATGCTCCTATAACCAAAGATTTCCCTCCATGTCAAAGAACTATGTGCTTTGTAATTAAAACGTATGAGTTCTTTTATCTGTTGTGTGTATGAAATAAATTATTAAAAAATGCAAAAAAATTATTAACAATACATGTGATCAGATAGGAATGTATTTTGAAAAAAAAGAAAAGAAACGGTAAACATACGTAACCGTATTTAACTATACATAATGTGACTAAACTAACCGATGGTAACTAATCTAGAATAATGTAGGAAAGATGCAAGAAAGCAATTAATAATAATAAATATCAACATATAGAAATATATTTTGAAAGAACAATATTCCCCAGAAGTAACCTTGTAAATTTAGGATTTAGGATTTAGATTTCTGGGCTTTCGGCATCTGAGCCATTTAACCCGTCACGTTCGAGGGATGACGTCTCTAGGCGAACACACTTTCCGGGGAAAAGGAAGGAAGAAAGGATTGGGGAAGAAAGGAAGTGATCTGAAACCTAAGGTATCACCCTGGCATCTTCCTGGTGTGAATGTGGAAAACCAAGGAAAATCTCATTCAGGGTGACTGGCCTGAAAAACTTTTAAATTTTTCGACCGAGTGCCCCCACCAGGAATCGAACACGGGACCGCCTTCATGTAACCATATAAACGATGTTTGTCTATTCCATTACATTGCGAATAGGCGAAATTGGAACAATGTTGCATCGGAGTCAGTCAATTAGTTCGAAAAAAATCTGTTATTCGTAGCACAATCCCTTCGAGGACATTTCCAAGATCGGGGCAGTAACCCACATGGTCGAAAGTAGTGTTTCCACGAGATGAGACGAGAGAAGACTGTAAGCTGTCTCGCCTCGTCACATATCTCGTCTCGTGAGACGAGACACGAGAAATGTCTCGTCTCGTGGCAACACTAGAGCGGATGAGGCCCACAAAAAGGAGCTGTTATACAAAGTGGTTAAAATTACAGCTTTTAACCACTTTTGTTTGGTTATCAGCACAACACACAACAAGGCTACAATCTTCCAATCAGTGTTTCTTTCAGAAAACATGTTCCTGGGGGGTATATTTAGGATTCCGGGGTACTGCTGGTATTATTCTATTACAGATGTATTATTTTGGTCTCCCCGTGGGGGGTACTCTCAGAGTTCCAGGAGGCAGCACCCCAAAAACATGTCTGGAAGAAACACTGCTTAAAACAACGACTACTTAGTTTCGACCACGGGCGCCCGAAGGGAAATGCTCACGAAAATGTATGCGTAATATAGCAAACTACGTATATTAAAAATCAGGCGTAATATAGCAATCAAGGAGATGAACCCCTTAAAAATTTCTTCGGGCGCCAATGGTTTCCAGTAATGAATTATTACGACAGGAATATTTGTCAATACCGTCGGTACAGTCGAAAGGCAAGCCTTCCCCACTTATTCTGAAATCCTTTTTTTAAAACCTCTGGCGCCACTCCAAAAAATAAGAAGGCCTATGTGACTTTCTGATTTCAAAAATGACTTTGGTTCGAATAACATCATAAAACAATAAAAAGAAACTAAATTTTGTTGTCAAACCAGCATCCTTTCAAACTCAGTACAGGAAAAGGCCTACACGTTTCTGTCTTTGTTCGGAACGAGAAAACTCATGAAACAATGGTTAGTTGCTGATGAAACTGGCATTAAGAGAACTTGTATTTCTATAAAGGATTTTTATACATAGATATAACCACCAGCCCTCGGAATGAAATCTTCTGAAGCACTGATCTCAAAGAATGGTGTAACATTTTACTTGAATCTGGAACAGTATCACTAAATATTTAAACTTGAATCGGTTGGAAAATAGAAATGAAAGCTGTTTGTAAGTATCATTTAAAAAATAAGTTTAGGTCTTCTTGTTCTTTTAGGATAGTCCTCATTTGAAATAATAAACGCTGGTATACCTTCGAAGGCAATAATTTATTTCGAGTTAATACATTTTTAAACAATTTCAAAAACTGTCTTTGCATTTTTGAGACATGAGACGATACGAGGTATTTCAAGAGACGTCTCGTCTCGTCTCGGAAACGAGACGGGAAAAGTAGTCTGTCTCGTCTCGTGTCTCGTATCAAAGGTTTCTGTCTCGTCTCGTAGCAAAACTAGTTGAAATAAAGAAACAAATGAAATCTTTGAGTTTTACGTCCCACGATTATGCCGGTTAGGCTAAAGGAGACGGTGATGATGAGTAATGAATGAAATGGTGGAATGAACAAAGTGGGAGAACCCCGAGAAAACCCACGCACACGGTGTTTGTCCACCACAAAGTTCACTTGTCGGGACTGGGATCGAACCCGGACCCCAAGCACCACAGTTGAACGCTCTACCCCTGAGCCCCAAGAGAGAAACAAATATATAAAGATACATATATGAGTACACACACATACGGATAAAGTAGTCATACATGTATTTTAATCTTCTGACTACTTAACCCCGACTAATTTAAAATTGCAAGAAAGTAATTATTAAGAAGAAATATAAACATATAGAAACGTATTTTGAAAGGGAAAAAAAGCAAATCGTAGCAGCCGTGATATGAATCTGGGTTGCCTACTCAACAAGCAGACACCTTACCGAATTATCTGCGGCAGAACTTGCAATTTGTGGTTTCGAAGCTTTATTTATACTGTTTGTGTTACGTAACGACGCTACGGCATGTCATTACTAGTGCGACCACCTCATTCAAGACCCTTTTTGTAAATTGTTTGAGAAAAAAGAGTGATTTCGTAAATCAACCAAACGGATCTCGTATATAGAGGGTGTAACTAAAAAGTACGACAAAACTTAATAGGTGGATTCCTTATTGGTAGACAAGCAAAAACGTTCAGATGACTATATGTCGGGAAATGCATCGTTCCAGAGTTACGGCCTTCGAGCTGACTAATGGTGTGAAATAGTCACATTCTGGTCGCTCCTTAATGTGTCTCAATTTAAACCTCAATATATCAAACTCTGATTAAGATAGGAAGGTAATTTTAGTAGCAACGTGTTCTGCAAAAATTAAGCTTTCCGCTGATATGCATTTTATGAGTGTATCCCCAAGGAATGCCATTTCCAAACTGCTGATGCAAAAATCAAACAAAAAACAAGTAATTACCCTCCCATGTTCATCGTGGTACTCCCACACATACATAAAATATACAGGGTGAGTCAAAAGTCCTTGGACACCTGCATAAGTTTGAAAATCGACGGGAAAAGTAAAAAGTGATGATAGGAACAGAGGTTTGATGAGGGGCCGCAACTTTGAAGTGTATGTCATTCATGGCCGCCATCTTGAAATCCACCATTTTGGATTCAAGTCATTTTTTTAAAATGGGAAGGGGTGTATGACCCATCAAATAACACTAGCTTGAGCTCAAGAATCTAGTGGTGTAATTTGTTTTTCCTATCTAGTACAGTTGAGAAGTTATTAATGTTCAAAGGTGGGAAATTACCTTGATACTGAATGCTACAACACATGTTCTACATGTTGTCCATTTCGTGCAATGCACAACTGTAGTCGCTGCAACCACTCTGACTGCACACGGAGGAGATGTCTCCTGAAGTTTGGTCACAGGCTTGTTGGATGCGTTCCTCCAGGTATCTCAAATCACGGATTGTCTCAGCATACACTATCTGCATAAGATGTCCCCATAGATAAAAATCAAGGGGCGTTAAGTCAGGGGATCTGGGCAGCCACTCCACAGGACCACAGCGACCAATTCACTTCCGTGGCAGTTGTTCACCCAACCATTGACGAACACCAAGTCTATAGTGTGGAGGGGTTCCATCGTGCTGAAAATAAGATGGGAAAATCCAGTCAGCGTTCAGTGTGGCAGGGAACACAAAGTCCTGCAACAGCATCAGATACTGTGAGTTGAGTTGACTTTGAGTTTTACGTCCCGTTCAGCAGCGAGGCTATATGAGACGTGGACCTACTGATTAACGTGGAATCCGAACCACATGAGCTTCCGCCGGGAATCGAACCCGGGTCTCCCACGCCACAGGCGCATACGCTAACCGCTTAAACACGAAGTAGCTCCATCAGGTACTGTGGTGCAGTTAAGGTGTTGTAAATGAAAAATGGCCCAATAATGCGGGTGTCCCATATGCCACACCAAACCATCACCTTCGGTGGACTATGCTCTCGACTCGGGTCAACCCAGTTCGGATTTGCGTCACACCAGTATCGACAATTATGTCGATTAATCTCCCCGTTCAAAGTGAAATACGCCTCGTCACTGAACAGTATGCTCTTGACAAACGCAGGATCTAGTATGTGTTGTTCAGTAGCCCACATGCAGAACTCCAACCGGCGATCAGGGTCATCCTCGTTCAGTTTATGTTGCATGTGCAGCTTGTAAGGATGCCACTGATTGACGTGCAATATCCGGATAACGGAGGATTGGCTTATTGGACATGCTAGGGACACACGACGGGTACTTCGTGTAGGACTTTTCACAAACGACGCAACAACCGCCGTTGCAGTTTCGTCATTGGTGGCAGTCTTTGGTCGCCCACTATGTGCCCTATCTTGAACAGAGCCCGTCTCTCGGAATTTGGTGATCACGTGAGCCACCGTGCTGTGCGATACCGGTTCTCTGTCTGAGTGCCGTCGGTTGTAGTTAGCTGCTATTGTTCGGTAGCTGTGTCCCACTGATATAATGATGATTTCGATCTTCTGTTCACGTGTCAGACCTATTTTAGATCACCTGGAACAGAGAAAACTGGGTCAGTATCAAGGTAATTTCCCATTTTTGAACATTAATAACTTCTAAACTGTACAAGATAGGAAAAAACAAATTACACCACTAAATTTCTGAGCTCAAGCTAGTGTTATTTGATGTGACGTACACCTGCTTCCCCTTTTAAAAATGACTTGAATCAAAAATGGCGGATTTCGAGATGGCGGCCATGAATGACATACACTCCAAAAGTTGCAGCTCCTCATCAAACCTCTTTTCCCATCATCACTTTTTACTTTTCCCGTCGATTTTAAAACTTATGCAGGTGTCCAAAGACTTTTAACTCACCCTATATATATATATATAGGCGGAAAGCATCGTCCTTTAGAAATACATAGATATCAAAAATATCTTCCTAGGTTAATAGGGTCTGAGTTATTGAGGTTTAAATTGAGTCACATTAAGGAGCGACCAGAATATGATTATTTCCACCATTAGGCGGCTCAATGGCCGTAACTCTGTAATGATATATTTCCCGACATATGGTCATATGAACGATTTTGCTTGTCTACCCATAAGGAATCCACCTCTGAAATTTTGCCGTACCTTTTTGTTACACCCTGTTATTATGTGTGTTGGTGCAACAATAAGTTCCCAAGAATATAGATTAATTCATTTTTGATTTTAATCTACACAACAAATGCTTTTTATGAAAGCAAGGAGCCTGCGAGTTAAACATGGTTAAAGACCGTAAATAAAATTGAAGATCTGAATTGCAGAACATCCGAAGTCCACCGGAGTACTTTTTTTTTAGAAGAAAAACAAGAAGATTATACTTGGAATGCTATTCTGTTTAGCTTAAATTATTTTGATTTTTTTTTTTAAGTTTTGACTTGGACTTACGTATTATGCAAGTGAATAGCCCTAAAACATAGATGCTAACATAAAAAACAGAAAACGAAAAATGCGAAGAAAAAGAGTGGACTTGGGATGTTTTGTAATTCAGGTTTTCAATCCAAACTTCAAATGGAACTGGGGAGCTCCTTCGTGGCTAAGCGGTTAGCGCACGCGCCTTTGGCGCGGGAGACCCGGGTTCGATTCCCGGCGGGAGCTCATGTGGTTCGGATTCCACGTTAATCAGTAGGTCCACGTCTCATATAGCCTCGCTGCTGAACGGGACGTTAAACTCAAAATCAACTCAACTCAAATGGAACTGGGGTAACTCGCTGACAATGTCTGACTTAACACTTTGATAATAGCGGGTGTAATGGCTGATTTGAGAACACAATTGATATGGCCTCTGTAGCTAAGTAGACTCCCACCCTTCCCCCTCAACATTGGATACGGAAATGAAAAACTTATTTAGAATCTGATTTTTGATTCCAGTATATTTCAAGCATCACTTCTCGGAATCTGGGCCTGTGATATGTCGATATATCGCTATCATCGATATCTATATTATTATATATCAACATTCGATATCGCAAATATATGGACATGAATATATAATTCTAAATTTTCGATATCGATATTCGGGGAGTGGGGATGCGAGGTATAAAGGTTCCCTAAGACTTGCGATGGAGGAAGAAATTAAACTTACTTTTTGCAAGATTGTTTTCTAAGCATAATATCTTTATTACCAAACATTGCAATGTAAATACATCCACTTGCAAATTTGCAATATTATATGATGTAATTTCTTAGGTGCCACAACTTTTTTGTTCCCTGAAGAAAGAAACAAAAAATCACGTGCAAAAGCAAGTACTTCGAACTTTGAACTAGAATTTGCCGTAATAAACTTTTTGTTTCTCTCTCTTGGAGATTTCCATCCCTTTTGGCCTTTGGGACCGCTAATTGACAAAAGGTGCACACATGATCGCTATATGCATTTATGCTCTGAGGTAGAGTCAGAGATTTAGAAAAGGAAAGGACTTTTTAATAATAATAATAATAATAATAATAATAATAATAATAATTATTATTATTATTATTATTATTATTATAACAATGGGGTTTACAACTAGGGTCCTGTCTCTTTATCTTGCATGGGAAGGCCGCAAGTCTGCTACGCCACTGGTGTCCCCTATTCTCTGTTTGTCTCTTTTTCGTTTCGTGTAGATATTTCTTTGTGCTGTTAGGCTTTTATATGAAACTTTTATATTATGTAACTTTTTCTTTTTATGAGTTTCTTTTTTGGGTGGGGCGGGGGGAAAGAGAGAAATGCTTTCTTCTGATATCTGTTTTTTTACCATTCATCTCCTTTGAACTGCTTAAGTAAGTCAGTTTGTAACTTTTGATGTCATCCAACTCCGTCACAATAATAAAATTGTCATTCTTAACAATTTGTTTTATTCCCTTATTTGCAGTTTGCCACACTGATATATTTGTGACAAAATTGAGGTTTAGTCCAACGCCTTTCGAATTCGCAACCAACCCAACCGCCGAGCTTTTTGGGTTGCCTGCTATTGCAGGAAAAAGAGAATTGCAGGTGGTAATGCACTTTTGGAGTCGTGTATACAATAGTAGTATGGGCTGCACTTTAGGACACTTTTTGGCCCCTGGGTCCCTGCCTCAGGACCCATGGTCCCTGGCCGGGGTCAATGACCTAGGGGTACATAGAACCACCCCATCTAAATTTTGGGAGGGGTACCATGGCCCACCCCCTAAATTTTGGCAGGGGTACATAGGACCACCCCCCTTAAATTTTGGAAATTTCCAAATCTAAAAATTTGGTATGGTAGCCTAGGACCATAGTATGTACCTCTATCAGTATTGGGGGTCTATGTCGTTCCCTTTCATGGGTAAAAAATTGCCAAAAATTCAAATTTCGGAGGTTTTTGACGTAATTTATCCCCTTGGATGAGGTGTTATTACCCTATATAGTTATATGGGCGTATACAGGGGTCCATTACCTTTCATAAGACATGGGTATGTTAATGCACCCCTTGAAAAATTTGGGAGAGGTACCTTAGCCCACCCCTTAACTTTTGGAAATTGCCCAATTTCAACATTGGGTATTATAGTATAGGACCCTAATAGGTATTGTGATAAATTTGGATGGTCCACCTCATTCCCTTTTAGGGGTACATAGGACCACCCCCCTTAAGTTATGGAAATTGCCAAATCTAAAAATTTGGTGTGGTAGCCTAGGACCATAGTATGTATCTCTATCAGTATTGGGTGTCTTTGTCGTTCCCTTTCATGGGTAAAAAATTGCCAAAAATTTAAATTTCGGGGTTTTTTGACCTAATTTATCCCCTTTGATGAGGTATTATTACCCTATATAGTTACATGGGCGTATACAGGGGTCCATTACCTTTCATAACATATGGGTATATTAATGCACCCCTTGAAAAATTTGGGAGGGGTACCTTGGCCCACCCCTTAAATTTTGGAAATTGACCAATTTAAACATTGGGTATTATAGTACAGGACCCTAATATCTATCATGATAAATTTGGGCGGTACACCTCGTTTCCTTCCAGGGGTACAAAATTGCCAAAATATAAACGTAAGCAATACGTTATACCACGTGTTTGGTTTTTGGTCGATTTTATCCCCTTTGATGAGGTGTTATTACCATATATGGTTATATGGTCATGTATAGGGGTCCATTACCTTTCATAAGATATCGGTATATTTGTACACTCCTTTAAAAATTTGGGAGGGGTACTTTGGCCCACCCCTTAAATTTTGGAAATTGCCCAATTTAAACATTTGGTATTATAGTACCGGACCTTAACATGTATTATGATAAATTTGGGTGGTCCACCTCGTTCCCTTTTAGGGGTACAAAATTGTCAAAATATAAACGTAAGCAATACGTTGTACCACGTGTTTGGTCTTTTGGCCCAATTTATCCTCTTCGGTGAGGTTCTATTACCTTATATGGTTATATGGTTATGTATAGGGGTCTATTCCCTATCATAAGACATAGGTACATTTGTGCACTCCTTTAAAAATTTGGGAGGGGTACTTTGGCCCACCCCTTAAAATTTAGAAATTGCTCATTTTATATATTTGGTATTATAGTACTGGACCCTAACATGTATTATTATGATAAATTTGAGTGGTTCACCTCGTTCCCTTTTAGGGGTACGAAATTGCCAAATTTTAGTACAATCACGTGTTTGGTTTTGACCTAAGTTATCCCCTTGGATGAGGTCCTATTACCTTATATGGTTATGTATAGGGGTCCATTACCTTTCATAAGACATAGGTACATTTGTGCACTCCTTTAAAAATTTGTGAGGGGTACCTTGGCCCACCCCTTAAATTTTAGAAATTGCTCATTTTATATATTTGGTATTATAGTACTGGACCCTAACATGTATTATGATAAATTTGGGTAGTTCACCTTGTTCCCTTTCATGAGTAAAAAAAATTGCCAAATTTTACTACAACCATGTGTTTGGTATGTTGGTTCAATTTATCCCCTTGGATGAGGTCCTATTACCTTATATGATTATATGGTTATGTATATTGGTCCATTCCCTATTATAAGACATGGGTATATTGATGCACCCTTTAAAAATTTGGGAGGGGTATCTTGACTCATCCACTCAGTTTTAGAAATTGTTTAATATAAGCATTTGGTATCTTCGTACAGGTCTTCAATATGTACCACTATATATTTGGATGGTCCACATCGTTCCCTTTCATGGGTAAAGAACTACCAAAAATCAAATTTCGGAGGTTATTGACCCCTATTTAATACGTTATATGGTTTATTACCTCTATATGTTTATGTTCTGTTTTAAATTTGGGAATTATCAAATAACAAAATTCGGTAAACGTTTTCTAGGACCCATTGGTATTCCTCTTATGGCCAAATATTCAAAATTTAAAGGTTATTGACCGTCTTTATTATTGAATAAGTACAGGATTTATTACTTTTTCATAAGACACAGGTGTATTTGTGTACCAATCTTAAATTTTGGGAGGGGTACATTTCTTCTTGTCATATCAATAATTGGTAATTGTTCTTTGGGTAAATCATTGTGAAATATGATTATAATCACGTGATCAGTTATTGACCTATGATGGGATTAGGAGTCCAGGACATTGGTACATTTAAACTTTGTAGGATAATTTGAGAATGCGTCATTGGTATTGATTATTACAGCCAAATATAAACGTAAGCAATACGATGTACCACGTGATTGACCTTGATGAGGTAATGTACAGGGATACATAGCTAACCTTATTGAATCTTATGACTCATAGTCTTAAGGGAATATATGCTACAACACTGGCAAAGTTATTGTTGATGCAATTTGATTGGTTGGTCACTATCTTTCGTGCAATCTGATTGGCTGATCACTATCTTTCGTGCAATCTGATTGGTTGCTGATTTTCAAATCTTTGCTGCATTCAGTTTTAAGTTTTGTTTAACATTTAAAAATCTTGGTGTCGTTCAACATTTTGCACTCACTGATAAATATGATCAAAACCGTTTATTTGTTAATCGAATAGTTAAAAACCGGATAAAGTTTGACGGTTAACCGTGAAACGTAAAATTTTTTGTTTCAGAATTTTGTTTGAAATTTATGTTTCAAAATTTTTTGTTTGAAAATTTTTTTGGTTTGAAATTTTTTTGTTGCAAAATTTTGTTTGAAAATTTTTTGTTTAAAATTTTTTGTTCGAAATTTTTGTTTTGAAATTTTTCGTTTCCAAATTTTTTTGTTTAATTTTTTTTGTTTCGAAAGTTTTGTTTGAAATTTTTTGTTTCAAAGTTTGGTTTGACATTTTTAAAAGTTTGTGCACTCGTTAGTAAAGAACCGGAACTGTTAGAAGTAAAACCTTTGGCAACATTGTGGTTCAATAGTACACGTCAGAACATAGGGTTGTACTTGAAATGAAAAAAACACAATTCATTGAAATGGATCATTTTATTACACTCCACATACATCCATACCAGATAGTTGTTCTGGATATTGTCGATACAATGTATTTTGAACTTCTTGCATTAGTTTGTCTTTAGCATATAATTTTAATTCCAATTGAAGTCTTTTAAGGTCTATTGCAATATCAATTGGTGGAAACTCAATGTCCATTTGATCACAAATAAACTGTTTATTAATACAGGTATGCACCCACGAACGATGTTGACAACCATCACAATATCTAGATACATGTTGTACAATATGCATAACACATTTTTCAAAATAGTACTTTTTCAGGAATATACTAGTTTTGTTGCACACTTTCACTGCATGTTTAACACACTGGAATACGTTGATAAATTTGTTCCATTCTGTTTCCGTTAGATACACCATGTTGCGAGGGACATGAAATGTACTCTTTTTACGTAACAGCACCATCTTCTCTTCGAGGACTGTACGCATCACCACTTCATGGTTTGAGCCTAATGATTTGACTATGGTCACATTTAGCTCATCATGAAAATAATCGTTCATTTGGTCGATTCGGGAACATAATATTTGCCATTCTTCACAGGTCAGTTGTACACCAAATTGTTCTGCTTTGCCCAATCGAATCACTGGTTCAAATGTTCTAGCACTGATACCAATCATCACATGTTTTGTTTGAAATATATTTATTGGATAATAGCTTGCGAAGATGAACTCTTTATCGTTAGAAGTACACATCTTTCCTCCTGAAAAGCACTTGCTCAAATGATTTCGTGGGATGACAGTGTATTGGTTGATTTATAGAACTACGGCTGACGTCATAGGAAAGGAATGTGCTGACGTTTGAATTCATGGTTTCATCACAGTTACTGACGTCATGCTGACCAACCAAATTCATACAACTGTGTCTGACGTCAAAGGAATGTGCTGACGTTTGAATTCATGATTTTATCACAATTGCTGACGAATCTGGCTGTGTACTAAATTCAAATTGATGACTTCGACCCAAGAATCCTTTGTAACATAAAGATACAGATCCAGTATTTAAGAAACGCAGCAGTTCTTCTTGTTTTGATGCTTCCATGGGTAAATATCTTGCTGGTAAAATTATATTCTTATCATTTTCAAGCTTCACTACGATTCTTAATCCAAACTTTGTAGGTATCATTTGGCTAGCTAAGATTCTATGAGGTACATTCTGTTGTAAATCAGTAATCTTGGTAAATGATTTCATCACATCACGTGTGTTTAGAAACTGCAGACAAGTAGCCATGATGACGTTATCATGAATACTAACTCGAACGATACTTATATATGATGCAAAACTGATGACGTTGCATTATCGTGTTCTGACGTGTACTATTGCACCATATTCTGACGTGTACTATTGCACCACAATGTTGCCAGAGGTTTTAGTTCTAACAGTTCCGGTTCTTTACTAACGAGTGCACAAACTTTTAAAAATGTCAAACCAAACTTTGAAACAAAAAATTTCAAACAAAACTTTCGAAACAAAAAAAAATTAAACAAAAAATTTGGAAACGAAAAATTTCAAAACAAAAATTTCGAACAAAAAATTTTAAACAAAAAATTTTCAAACAAAATTTTGCAACAAAAAAATTTCAAACAAAAAAAATTTCAAACAAAAAATTTTGAAACATAAATTTCAAACAAAATTCTGAAACTAAAATTTTACGTTTCACGGTTAACCGTCAAACTTTATCCGGTTTTTAACTATTCGATTAACAAATAAACGGTTTTGATCATATTTATCAGTGAGTGCAAAATGTTGAACGACACCAAGATTTTTAAATGTTAAACAAAACTTAAAACTGAATGCAGCAAAGATTTGAAAATCAGCAACCAATCAGATTGCACGAAAGATAGTGATCAGCCAATCAGATTGCACGAAAGATAGTGATCAACCAATCAAATTGCATCAACAATAACTTTGCCAGTGTTGTAGGATATATTCCCTTAAGACTATGAGTCATAAGATTCAATAAGGTTAGCTATGTATCCCTGTACATTACCTCATCAAGGTCAATCACGTGGTACATCGTATTGCTTACGTTTATATTTGGCTGTAATAATCAATACCAATGACGCATTCTCAAATTATCCTACAAAGTTTAAATGTACCAATGTCCTGGACTCCTAATCCCATCATAGGTCAATAACTGATCACGTGATCATACTCATATTTCACAATGATTTACCCAAAGAACAATTACTAATTATTGATATGACAATAAGAAATGTACCCCTCCCAAAATTTAAGATTGGTACACAAATACACCTGTGTCTTATGAAAAAGTAATAAATCCTGTACTTATTCAATAATAAAGACGGTCAATAACCTTTAAATTTTGAATATTTGGCCATAAGAGGAATACCAATGGGTCCTAGAAAACGTTTACCGAATTTTGTTATTTGATAATTCCCAAATTTAAAACAGAACATAAACATATAGAGGTAATAAACCATATAACGTATTAAATAGGGGTCAATAACCTCCGAAATTTGATTTTTGGTAGTTCTTTACCCATGAAAGGGAACGATGTGGACCATGCAAATATATAGTGGTACATATTGAAGACCTGTACGAAGATACCATATGCTTATATTAAACAATTTCTAAAACTGAGTGGATGAGTCAAGATACCCCTCCCAAATTTTTAAAGGGTGCATCAATATACCCATGTCTTATAATAGGGAATGGACCAATATACATAACCATATAATCATATAAGGTAATAGGACCTCATCCAAGGGAATAAATTGAACCAACATACCAAACACGTGATTGTAGTAAAATTTGGCAATTTTTTTTTTTTTCATGAAAGGGAACAAGGTGAACTACCCAAATTTATCATAATACATGTTAGGGTCCAGTACTATAATACCAAATATATAAAATGAGCAATTTCTAAAATTTAAGGGGTGGGCCAAGGTACCCCTCACAAATTTTTAAAGGAGTGCACAAATGTACCTATGTCTTATGAAAGGTAATGGACCCCTATACATAACCATATAAGGTAATAGGACCTCATCCAAGGGGATAACTTAGGTCAAAACCAAACACGTGATTGTACTAAAATTTGGCAATTTCGTACCCCTAAAAGGGAACGAGGTGAACCACTCAAATTTATCATAATAATACATGTTAGGGTCCAGTACTATAATACCAAATATATAAAATGAGCAATTTCTAAAATTTAAGGGGTGGGCCAAAGTACCCCTCCCAAATTTTTAAAGGAGTGCACAAATGTACCTATGTCTTATGATAGGGAATAGACCCCTATACATAACCATATAACCATATAAGGTAATAGAACCTCATCGAAGAGGATAAATTGGGCCAAAAGACCAAACACGTGGTACAACGTATTGCTTACGTTTATATTTTGACAATTTTGTACCCCTAAAAGGGAACGAGGTGGACCACCCAAATTTATCATAATACATGTTAAGGTCCGGTACTATAATACCAAATGTTTAAATTGGGCAATTTCCAAAATTTAAGGGGTGGGCCAAAGTACCCCTCCCAAATTTTTAAAGGAGTGTACAAATATACCGATATCTTATGAAAGGTAATGGACCCCTATACATGACCATATAACCATATATGGTAATAACACCTCATCAAAGGGGATAAAATTGACCAAAAACCAAACACGTGGTACTACGTCTTGCTTACGTTTATATTTTGGCAATTTTGTACCCCTGGAAGGAAACGAGGTGTACCGCCCAAATTTATCATGATAGATATTAGGGTCCTGTACTATAATACCCAATGTTTAAATTGGTCAATTTCCAAAATTTAAGGGGTGGGCCAAGGTACCCCTCCCAAATTTTTCAAGGGGTGCATTAATATACCCATATGTTATGAAAGGTAATGGACCCCTGTATACGCCCATATAACTATATAGGGTAATAATACCTCATCAAAGGGGATAAATTAGGTCAAAAAACCCCGAAATTTAAATTTTTGGCAATTTTTTACCCATGAAAGGGAACGACATAGACACCCAATACTGATAGAGGTACATACTTTGGTCCTAGGCTACCACACCAAATTTTTAGATTTGGGAATTTCCAAAATTTAAGGGGGGTAGTCCTATGTACCCCTAAAAGGGAATGAGGTGGACCATCCAAATTTATCACAATACCTATTAGGGTCCTATACTATAATACCCAATGTTGAAATTGGGCAATTTCCAAAATATAAGGGGTGGGCTAAGGTACCCCTCCCAAATTTTTCAAGGGGTGCATTAATATACCCATGTCTTATGAAAGGTAATGGACCCCTGTATACGCCCATATAACTATATAGGGTAATAACACCTCATCCAAGGGGATAAATTACGTCAAAAACCTCCGAAATTTGAATTTTTGGCAATTTTTTACCCATGAAAGGGAACGACATAGACCCCCAATACTGATAGAGGTACATACTATGGTCCTAGGCTACCATACCAAATTTTTAGATTTGGGAATTTCCAAAATTTAAGGGGGGTGGTCCTATGTACCCCTGCCAAAATTTAGGGGGTGGGCCATGGTACCCCTGCCAAAATTTAGATGGGGTGGTCCTATGTACCCCTAGGTCATTGACCCCGGCCAGGGACCATAGGTCCTGAGGCAGAGACCCAGGGGCCAAAAAGTGTCCTAAAGTGCAGCCCATACTACTACAATACTGAGGTCAGTTTATTCGCAAGTTAATATGGAGGATGTATGTATTTTTCCTTTTTCTTTGCTTGTTACTTAAAATGTTCTGCAAATAACTTCAATAACTTTTGAAACTGTTAGTCTTTACTTGAGCATATGCGTGAAGTGGTTTATTACGAACACGACCAAAAGAACTGTGATAGATTAATTATAGATAATCCGCTTAGAAACACTGCTGCTTGCATTTTAGTTCCAAAACCGGCCGCCTGCACTCGTTCGCTGGTCAGGTAATACCGGAAAAATAGTACATTATATAAAATGAGTTAATATAAAGGACTCCGTTAAAAGAGAAATGCAATTGTCAATTTACGAAGCTATCGTGAAATTTAGAATGTTTCGTGTTCATTTGGAGCTAAATGTTTTTTCAGCAGAGAGATTGTATGAGACTTATCTCATCCCGAAGGCGAGAACACTCACCACTTTTTTGCAAGGGATCAATACAAATATAAGTTCCCGCAACATTAGCTGTTTCGTCAGATATGTGTTAATCTTTTCTGGAATAGGAATCCTCAATAAAACTATTGTGACAAACAACACCAATATCGAGTTGTGGAAAACGACACACCGTTGTTTCAGAGTGGCTTTCGAAAGAAGACTTTATATAAATTTCCTACCTTGTAAATTCAAGTTCAAGAGGTTTCCTTACTCTATGATGTGTGTTAAAAAAAAAAAAAAAAAAAAGATGCCATGGAATTTGTTATTAAAACAACAAATACAAATGCCACTCTCTAACACCACTCATGAAAATCTATGGTAAAAACATTTCTATCTCCAAAACCAGCCTGAAAGGTGTCACACTCTTCAAGTGGATAAATATCACACATTACAAATAATAGTAAGAGACGTTCTATTGGTCCCCAACCGGCTTCATTTGTACTCAAGCAGAAAATTTACCCTAACCGCCCTCGTAAATAACACTCTAAATAAGCCGTAAATGGCACGTGTTTTGTGTCGAAGTGATACGTTGTTGCCATCGCTAAACTTATATTATCAATAGATATATTATGTAATACTAATAATATCATAATAATACAATCATTAAAGGAAATCAATATAACAGTATGGACAGGGGCGGTCAAGGACGGATTTCTGGGGGGGGGGCAAAGAAAGATTGTATTTTTTTCTCATCGGGCTTTTGCGGCACTGATGCCTTACGTGGAGGGGGGAAGGAAAGGAGCAAACCACTTAACATGTTTGGTTCGTACAAGCGTTATAGTTGTGGAAGTTACATAATTTTAACAATATGATATATTTAAGAGTAAAATAAGCACATATCATGAAACTAATGATTGATTTCTTTTTTTCTTTTCATTAAAACCTATCCAAATTTAATTCAAATTAAATGAAATATTTCAGTTTAACATCCCAGAACTATGCCCTTCAAGCTAAGGGAAACGAAACGAGGATGCAACGAAAACAAAAGTAACGAAAAATCTAGATAAATCTGGAGACTACTGAAAAATCAGTAAGCAAGACGGTGAAAATTGCGACATCACTTTTTTTTTCAGCAGGTCAACTGGAAGGGCACCCTCAGCTGGAAGGACCCCTCCAATATAACTGCCCCTTCTCATTCAGTCACTGAGTGACGGGGCTTAGTTGCGTCACTGCTTGTGAAAAGACAGGCAACCGACTAGCGATGAGGAGGGCTAGAAAATAAGTAACAGTAGTTTAAATTTGTATTAGTTAAAGTTTAACTAACCACTAATTATGTTTCTATATTGGAGTGGCAAAACATGATGTGTACTTTATATTTAAGCAGGCAAACAAATCTCAAACTTATCAATTAAATTTAAAATACTTTAAGTTCAGTGGTGAAAACGAATATATATATATATATATATATATATATATATATATATATATATATCGCTAAGCAGGCATATAGAGGCTAATACGTCATTCTATTAACTTATAGATCATCCGTTACAACGAATGTTATGACGACTTTTGAGATTGACACGTCTTACAATGTATGCTTTTTCCAGAATTGCAGAATTTTTGTTACCTTTGCATCCCTCTCGAGCCTCTACAGTTTGCTTCTGACAAAAGGAAAGTTTTCTGCATCAATAAGTAACTATTCCAAGAAACAAACTGTGTGATTCAAACGACTGCAAAAATGTTTTTGATATGTTTCAAGTCAGATATGAATGCCTGTTTTTGTTTCGTCACATAAAATACGTTATTATCTTTTCTATCTATATGACCACTCGAAAAAAAATACTAGAGAGAAGAAAAATGAAAATGTTCTTCAGGGAGGGAATTACATTTTTGTCACACGGAATATCCCATTCACCATCCCCATTAATTCGTACACTGTACCAGCTAATGTTTTATGACCTAATTACGTAACTCTGTGCCAACTAGGTTGCTGCTCTATTTGGAGTTCGCAGGGAAGTGCTATTTGAACCATTTCACAAACAAATAACTTTCAAGCAAACATCCTTCAGGAATTCGTTCTGGTGATGGGCATTTTTGCTAACCCTCACTCACCCTCACCCTCAATCAATTCCCTAATCCTTACCCTCATTCACCCTCACCCTCAATCGACTTCCTCACCCTCACCCTCAGTTGACTCCTTCTCCCTCACCCTCATCCACCCTCACCCTCAGTTGACTACCTCATCCTCACCCTCAGCCACCCTCACCCTCAATTAATTCCCTCATATTCGCCCTAGGCCACCCTCACCCTCAGTCGACTCCTTCACCCTCACCCTCAGGCACCTTCACCCTCAATCGACACTTTCACCCTCATCCTGAGCCACCCTCACCCTCAATCGACTCCCTCACCCTCACTCTCAACCACCCTCACCCTCAGTGGATTCCCTCATACTCTCCCTCAGCCACCCTCACCCTCAATCGACACCTTCACCCTCACCCTCAGTTGACCCCCTCAACCTCACCCTCAGCCACCCTCACCCCAATAGTCTCTCTCACCCTCACCCTCAGACACCCTCACCCTCATCTACCGAAATGAGGGTGAGGGCGTCCCTCTTGAAGGCAAAAATGAGTGAGGGTGCCCATCTCTGATGTAATCTATATTTAAATGAAGTTTCTTTTAGTTCAACACTTATATTTGCTCGTTTAGGCTTCGGTTCTTGAAATACGTCTTTTCTAAATGGGAACAGTTTTAAAGCTCTCTTCCTACTTAATCTCTTAGGTTTGGGTTTTTCAAAAATGTCTTCTTGAAAAGGAAATGTTTGGTGAAAGTTTAATCTGTTTTATTCATCTTCATGTTCAATAAGTTTGTCAATGTTATTCAATGTTATGTCAATCAAGTTCTGCTTTTCTTAATCGGGAATATCCTTTTATTCCCTTTCCTTTACATAAGTTTTTTTTAATTCAATTACAGTATGTTTAATTAAATTCATTATTATTCTATCACTTTTTATTATATAAAAATAATTTTAATCATTTTCGTTATCTAATACAACAGATAATATTCATTCTGACGTGGGAAATCTCGATGTCTATTAGCATATTGTATTAGAACATAGCTTTCATGGTAATAACCAATCAAAGCTACTATTGATCTAATGGAAACTAATTCATTTTTTAACAATCTACCTCCTCACTATCATTTGTGTATTCAAGTTCTTTGTCTCTATCCCAATTTGATTCTGGTGTAAATCTTTCTAGTGCTGCATTCTCTTTTCCTTTTAATAACATTTCTTGCTCTTTTAATAATATTTGTTTTTCTAATAGTGCTGTTATGAGTTTAAGATCTTGATGAACAAGGTTAAGCTTATTTTGTATCAAATCACAATGTGCTTCCATATTTATTATATAGAAATTTAGCAAAAATGATTATTATTTTTTTAATTAATATACAAAACGAGACTATGGAGAGGAAAACTATTCCCCAACTTAAACAATAGTGTAGAGAGAAAGGAATACATTGTTATTCAAAGCTTACAAAGCAGAACTAATAACCTTAATCAACGAGCACAGAAATAAGTCTCTAACAACTACCAACTACCACAAATTCACAACAACCATTGAACAAGCTAAAACAACTGCTACAAATTCACAACAACTAACTGAACTTATAAAAGACATGGTTCAAAAATTAAATCCTGAACATATTGTAAATTACTTTCAAAATCCGCTTTGTAGAAATATAGTTATAGATGTACTTAACAGTCGGAATTTCGAAGAATGGAAGCAAATTTCAGAAATAAAGAACTTATCCAATGACTTTCTACATACTTTCAAAAACAAGGTACATTGTTGTTCAGTTACATTAAACCATAAACTATCACTTCCCTTTATTGAAAATCATGAAGAACACATCGATTGGGTTAGATTATCAAAAAGAAAAGATTTGCTTAAACACGAAAACATTATTAATAAGTATGGTAATAAACTTTCCTGGGACAAATTGTGTGAATCAAAGTACAGATCAACGTCTTATCCTTATTTAAAACCAGAATTCGTATTAAAACGTAAAGAACATACAAGACAGCATATTCATTGGGATTACTACACGTACGAATATGCTCAACAAATAAGTGAAGATTTTCTTAATGAGTTTATAGAAGAGATTGATTGGCTTGCGTTCAGTGAAAAAAATAACGAGAAAATATACACAGAAACAAGCTATTAAGTTTTGTACACAATTCAGAGAATACTTACATTGGGATCTCTCATCATTCAAATTTGCTCAAACTTGCGTTCCTAAGAACCTTTAAAGATAAACTCCGTTGGAATATTGTTTCTAAAAGGTGTTACATTGAAAGAAAAGAACTAACAACCTTCTTGAGCGAATTTAATTCTCTTATCGATTGGCAAGCTATTACACCACAACTAGATGAAACACATGTCAGAAAATACAAAAATAAAGTTTATTGGCTAAAAGTTAGTTTAGATGATAAAAGCGAAAAATTCATTCTCGAGTTTGAAAGAAAAGGCTTAGATTTAAGCAAGATAGTATATACTTGTTGGAATAGGAGGTTATCTGAAAACTTTCTAATGACGATCAAAGCCAAAATCAATATAGTTCAATTCTTACGAGTAAATAAGCATGTTAGCAATCCCCTTAGAAACAAACTAATATTACTATCATCAGGTTTACACTTATTAAACAACTCAGAGGAATGTCCAATATGCCAAGAAACAAAAACTCAATTGTGTAAATCAATATGCGAACATGTGTTCTGTGTTGAGTGTATGCTTACCTGGTTAGGAAATAATAACACTTGTCCTTTGTGTAGAGTGGTTATACATAACAACGACAACAACAACAACAATGACAACGATATTGAATATTCTGCAGAAGAACTTGATTTTGATAATCCGGTTTATTCTAGATATTCTGAAATTCCTGATATTGATAGCACGTTTGTTTATGAAGAAGAAGACTGGAATTAGGTTAGTGTAGATTAATGTTAAGCTTTTATGAATAATAATCATAAAAGTTATATTTAAAGCTTTTACATAGGATTCGATATTAACCGATCATATAAACTATCAATTTCTTTAACCAAATCTTATTCTGATAGGAATGTCCAAAACTCATTACCCTTACCTTTACGAATATCTAGTTCTTGCTGCATTAGGTTAAATAACTTAATACTGTTAGGATCTCTAAACTTTTCGTATATTATCTCATGATTCGGATATTTTTCTTCTGCCTCATTAAGATGCTTATATAGGCTTCTCTTTTGGCATCTGATAGCATAATAAGGGAAAGGATCATTAAGTTTGTTCTTCTTGTATATGATTAGGCAATTACCTTTTGAATTATCGTCTGTATATGGTGCTGCAATTTAGTTTAAGCCCTCGTTTTGAATTTTCAATTTCTCCATTGTTTGTTCTACTTTTTCTACTCTCGTTTGCAACTCTTCTTGATCTTCTTGAATCTGTTTAAAGCTAGAAACGAAATAGTCTTCGATAATATCATAGCATTTGTCATAGAAGTCTGGTGATATCCATAAAGCAATAGCAAGAAATATTTTTCTATATACATATGTTCCTGAGATAATTGACATTGTTTCTTTGTCTCCTCCTTTTACTAGATATGTGGAGCAACAGCCGGAATTCCGGCGGTTGGTTTTCTCTTTATAATACCTTATTAGTTCTTTTGATTGTTTATTCTCTAACCAATGTTTAAATTCTTTACCACCATTTTGACACAACTTAGTAGCATTGAAATATCCTGTACTCTTCTATCTGCAAGTTTTTTTTCGTAAGTTGCTTTAATAAAGTTCCTAGAATTACAGAGATAAAGTTTTTCGTTACTGTGTAAGATGAGTTTTCAAAGTAGTCCGAATGCGGTCCACTTAGTTTGTTATTATAATATACTAGCCTTTTATGGAATAATAACCATAAAAGATAACATTTATATTTACACTACAACATTACTTTTATCTATCCAACTATTATGTGAATCATCAAATCCTTGCCATTTAACGTATACTTTGTTACCTTTCTTTCTGAACACCTTCTCCACCAAGTATTCATATTTGTGTTTCGTCTTTTATAGTTCTGGTTCGTAAAATCTACCTTGTACATCCTCTTCTTCTAAATCTTTAATTCTATACGTAGATGGATTAGATGGAATAACTTCACTAATAACGAATACTTCTGTCGACCAATTAGGTGTATATCCTTTCTCAAATAATCCTTTCGATTTACTTATACGAACATGATCGCCTAATTTGTATTTGGTTTTAACACGCTTATATTCTTTCTTATACACTTTCTCCAATATTGTTCGCTCATTCTTTTTGTTAACTTCTATAGGCTTTAAACTAATTGTTCTATGCATATGATTATTATACTCGCTAATTAGTGTTGGTAATATCTATCCATTTATAATTTCCTTGTGTTGTAAACTTCTTCCACATGTTTGTTTAAGAGTTCTATTAAATCTCTCAACAACAGAAGCTTTCTTACCACAATAGATTGAGTAATGATTAATCTTATTTACCTCCATCAACTTCTTAACTTCCTTATTGTAAAACTCTTTGCCTTGATCTGTTTGTAAGTTATTAGGTTTTCTCGTTCTTAATATGGATTCAAATGCTTCTGTAACATTCTTACCGCTCTTATCTTTAACAGGAACAGCAACCGCATATTTCGAAAACACATCTATAATCGTTAGCAGATACTTATAGCCTTTATTTAATTTGGAAACACCTTTTAATACTCCGCTATCCGTTTCTACAAGATCTGCTTGCCATAAATCATCTATACCTTTAACAATAATACTTAACCTAGGGCAATTCTTTCTGAAAGGTCTGTGAATTTCTTCGATAATGTCTTCTCTAATACCTTTACCTTCTTCTAGTCAATCTTTCTTTTTAACGAATTGAGTTTTAGTAACACCACATATAGAACCAATACCACTCTTTAGATATCTTCCATTCTTTGTTCGCTCTATCCTAATGGTGTCTTTCTTTGTATCTGTTGATTTCTTACACTTAACACAATACATCCTATTTATTGTATAGAAAATCATTTAAGTTCTGTTTCTATGTACATAATAACAGTTAATAATTGTCCTTCTTCGAAAGCTGAATTTTTATCTGTTTGAAACGTAATTATAAAACCATTTTTAACGTCTAAAGGAAAAGTTTCAACTAAAGTATCGTTCAAA
This sequence comes from Thermobia domestica, assembly GCF_964235325.1. NCBI lineage: Eukaryota > Metazoa > Arthropoda > Insecta > Zygentoma > Lepismatidae > Thermobia > Thermobia domestica. The sequence goes on from NC_137463.1 coordinate 143,083,885, forward strand.
AATATATGTAGATAGTATTTATCCAAACTTAATTCCATATGCATTGTTTTCCCATTATAGAGAAACTTATAACCATTCGATAGATTAAATATTCTAAAGATTGGGTCTTTAACATTCTTATTTCTCAATCAACATAATAGATTTATAGTTTCCTTCTTCATAATGAACATATTTGCTTATTTGTTTGATTTTTGGAAATCTTCTTTTGTAACAAATTTTTTCTATATCATTCTTTCTAACAACATTCTCTAACTGTGATGACATTTCTGCTTTGTATTTATTGAATTCTGATATAGGAACCTTTGCACTAAACAAAAAACTACATTATTATTAGTCTTTTGGATTTCTTCCATATTTTCTTTCCTCAAGGCATTAACATCATCTATCTTTATGTATGTGTTATGTAATGATTTTAATACATCCCCAAATTTGTTTCTATCGTATTCTAATTGACTATTTATTGGCTCAAACTGATGAAAAGTTACTACATCTTGTTGGTCAATAGCATCAGCTACGTTAACAATTCTTTTGTTTTTAAAATCAGCCCATGTTGTATTATTTGTTGTGAAAACTTTACTAATGATGTTGTTTTCCCTACTTTTAATATTACCAAAGATATCCATATATATTATATACAAAATTTATATTTATTTAACAGCGAGAAGAACAGTTGTGCGAGCTCCACTAAAGTCAATCAAATCACCATTCTCATCTCGAATTGAAACTTTGAAATTATTAAATTTGTTGTGATGTATTGGGAAAAATATCTTTTCTCTAGGCTCATATATAATTGGTTCTCTAAATTCTGCATTTGTTCTAAATGTTGCGATTAAATCTGTTTCGTTATGTGTTGTATCATTATGTTTTAAAATCATATCTTCTGATAAATCACAGTGAATATTTATAGTATCAAATGGGTGGAACCTAAGCGGCTTATCTCCAACATGATTTGAGTTTCTAATTACCTTCTTCTGACTAAAAGCTATTACAGTATTAATGGTATCTAATGTTATATCAGATTGCTGGCTAAATATTTTAACCCTATTTTTTTCTCTGTCCTCAGTAAATTTAATATTTTTAAAAGTATGGACGGTGTATGGAAGATTTGATTTAATATGTTCTTCTAATTCTTTTAAATTAAATTGACCAGGTTGAAATATAAGTTGTTTTGTAAGAATAGGATAGTTAGGTTCGTTACTACAAAATGTTAGTTTATTATTTCTTTCTGTAATGTTTGGAGTTAAGTATGTTGTAAAAAATCCTGCAAAAGCTATTTCTAAGTTGTCTTCAAATGGATAATGCAAAGACATGTTTAATACAGATGAATAACCATTTAAATTAAATACTTTCATTCATTATATAATAAATAATAAAATGGAAATTGGGACATTAAAGTAAGGTTAACAGAAAAAGCCACAAAGAAAAACAGGAACGGTGTGTTGTTACCTGATAATATAAGATGTCTAATATTTGGACCTAGTGGATGCGGAAAAGCAACGCTAATGATTGATAATTTTTTGTTAGCACCTCAATAGCTAAAATATGCAAATGTTTATATTTATTCTAAAAGTCTACACCAACCTAAACACCAACAGCTAATACAACTTTTTCGAGGTATAGAATGTAATATTAATAACACAATTGCAATAGTAAAAGGAAACAACGAAGAGATTATTCCGTTAGATGACTGTGAGAACAATTCTGTGGTAGTATTTGATGATTTTATTTTAGAACAACAAAACACCGTTAGAGAATATTTTAGTCGAGGTCGTCATAAAGGTTTGAACTTTTTCTATCTGGGGCAAACATATTCTAAAGTACCAAAACAGCTAATAAGAGACAACTTAAATTTTCTTTGCATCTTTAGACAGGATAACACAACTTTAAAGCACATATATGATGAATTTGTTGGATCAGATATGTCGTTTGAAAAATTACAATCTTTATGAAATATGTGTTGGGAAAAAGAGCATGGTTTCTTAACAATAGATATGACTAGGAAAACGAATAATGGCAAATACAGAAATAAAATTAATGACTTTTTAAAACTAAGTTAAACATAGATAAACGTGCTTAAACGTGAGTAGATATCGAACCTCACTTCTGGGCCAAAACTCCAAACCTACTAATTTCGTATATATTTTTAGTCAACACAGAAGGACCCAAGAAACTATACTAAGTTGCATAGCCCAAAGCGAGATCATATAGGCTTTTATGACATTTAAAATCATAAAAACTTACATCTAAAACTTATAACTGATAGTGCTGTCTTTGATTGAAAAAATAGTTTTTGTTTGATCGAAATCGGTTTATTAATAGCTGAGTAATGCGAACTTAAAGTTAAGTATGTTGATTCGCTGTTACGTACATATATATACACTTTCACCAACGCATATGCATATATTCAGTTGAGAGAAGCAGAGTATATATATATGCATTAGATTTATAGCCTCTTTCTTTTCTTTTCCTTCTCTTCACGTCAACATGTAAGCACAATCGTTTCCTTCTCTCTTTCTTCTGAGTATGTGATAATAACAACACTAAAACTGTCCGTCCTGGCTGTCTGTCCTGGCTGCCAAGGCTTGTTGTCTGCCCCGCTTTTTTCACTTTGAAGAAAATCCTTGATGCAAATCTGTCCGCAAATCTCTAGCTTTTATAACTCTGAAACATGCCGCATGCAACACCATCTATTGACTAAGTGAGTAACTGCTTGAATATATCTACCTAGCTGACAAATTAAGTTTAAGCATCAATGTTCAAAAAAGAAAAAATGTCAGTGTTGCCAACCAACTTATCAAATATTATAGTGTTTATCCAATATATTTTTAAGAGAATAGTTTTACCCCTCCATAGTAATATAGTACTAACTCATCAAATAAAAAATTTGACAAATTTCAGAAAAAAATTCTGAGTTGCCACACTGCAAAATATAAAAAATTCAGATATTTGAAAAATACAAAATACTACAATAATCTACATAAAAGTCTAAGACTTTTTAAAGAATAACATTTTCCCGAAAACTCAAAAATAAACCCGTTAAAAATTCCCGAAAATTTGAATTTGTTATATCTCCGTTGTTTATTAACCGATTTTCCAAATTCAAACTGCAGTCAATAGAGAAATAAATATACTATCTGTCGAATGTCTTATAAATTGCAAAACTCAAAGGATATAATTATAAAAAACTCAAATAAATCCCTTATTTATACATGTATCTTTAAAATTCAAATGACATTGTGTTTTGTATAATCAAAGGTCTTAGTTTTTTATAGTCTTGATACTATAAAAACACTTATACACTTAAAACATACTTGAAATTACAAGTTCGGATATTGATAATGAAACCATAAAAACATTTATACACTTAGAACATACTTAAAATTACAAGTTCGGATACTGATAATGGAATCTTCTGCTAACCTCGTTCTCTATAGGAAACAATGACTTCTTAAACTCTGTCCACTGATCATAATTCAAGCTGAATAGACAGGAGTTAATATCAAAAACTAGTTGAGCTTCGGTTTGCACATTTTTCACAATTACATTGAAATTATTAGTAAAAATGAACTTTTTGTGGATCCATAATAAGCACTCCATTTTTTACTTCTGAAGACATATTCTAGTCATTTTTATTATTTTTTGGATTCACAAAACCTCCTCATTTGAAATTTACATACAGAACTCAACAGTTGGATAATTATCTTTTAAAATAGTGTATTTGATTTTTATTCCATCTTTAACGATCTCATCAATCATTTTATCTGTTAAGTGTTTTGTAAATCTAGGTGGAAGAAATAACCTAAATTCCTCACACTCAACTAGAATGCTCTTTCCAAACTTAGCTCCTTATCTGCAATATGTCTTGACCCTGTATCTTTGTTGTCTCTGTAGTATATATTGTGTTCTTTACAAGCCTCATCTAATGGGCTAATACGTTTATTACCTCTTTCTAATCTTCCTTGTAGCTTTTCCATTTTCACAATCTTATATTCTGTATTTAATTCTAATTCCCTTAATCCAATAACTTGTTTTTGCTCAAGACTTCCAAGTTTATTTAAAACCTCAATATGACTCGCCATCGTATTTATTATATAGAAAATCAATAATCGCTCTTTAATTTTTATCTTTAACAAAAAACCTTTTAATGATTTTTGAAATGTTTATGGAAAACATCTATAAACATTACAAAAAATACATTTAACTATCTAAAACTCTTCTACTACTTTCTCATTCTTAGGATCATATGTAAAGTTCTTTTGTCCAATTAAAATCGTATAACATATAGTATTAGCAGCCACAGCTTCTGCAAAGTCTACTACAATCTTTATGTTTGTTCTCTCATTTACTGATACATTCTTCCTCTTATTACAATTAATTACATACATTGGTCTGTTATCTATAAACTCTTTAGGATCATAGTACATTTCGGTATTGCCACATGTTATTCTCTTAAATGCAGTATAATCTTCGTACATCTTAAAATAACCCCGGTTAGGAATATCTAAGTTTCTTGATTTTTTTTTAAATACTTCATTCCTTCCATTCTTAAGATATATATTCTTTACCTTACAATGATCAAACTTACTTGCATCTGCTGTTTGTTTACCACTTCTATCAGTTTGGAGCATTACAACTACGAAATCAGGCATATCAAATTGTCTAGAATTAAATTGAGTAGTAAAATCAAACTCCAAGAAAGAACCTACAACAGTCTTCTGAACACATTGATAAGTATGGAATGATAACATGATTTTAGGTTCTTTAATAATATTCAACTTTAACTGGCTTTCATAATTAGATTCGTATTCAGCAATAGGCACTCTTATCTCCATACTTTTTATTGTTATTTTTCCATCATGAGGAGCTGTTGCAACTGCTTCTGTCCCAGCCCATTTGTACAAGACATCGTTATTGTTGTTAGCTTTTTTAAATGTTATTCTCAATCCACCTTTCCACATAACCTCTTTATAATCACTTAAAAAGCCTGGAATTAATATTAATGGGTACAAAACACCAAAGTCCTTTCGTAGACCAAGTTTATCATCTGTTTCAAATCCTGCTTGTTTTAAATATTCAACTTCTGGTTGGGAAATCTGTAATGTTCCAATAGCTGTAGATGTTATTCCAGGTAGTTCAATCTTATCTATCACAACGACATGCTTTCTAACCTCAATTTGAGAAAAGAAGAATGGGAAGAAGTTATCTACAAGTTTTATAGTATCATTTGCACCAAATGTTCCTCCAACTGATGCACCAACAACTTCAAAAGTCTAATGACAATCTGCTTTGTGTGGATGTATGAAGCCATCCCCCACATCGAGATCAAACTCAATATCTTTGTTAGCTTCATTCAAATTATTAAATGTTCTTGTGTTAGCTTTAAAACTCTGTAACTTGTAACTCTCAATACTATCAATTTATTATAAAGAAAATCTTAAACAACGCTTTTATGGAATGTATCCATGAAAGAATCATACCTAATAAACATTTAAAGAACTTATAATCCTCATCGTAACCTAACTTTAGCAATCATAGCAGTACCGACTCCAAAAGCAGCTAATCGTTCACCAATTGACGCATCACTACTAAATGCTCTATTCCATGCTTTAGTTTCTAGCTCCTTATCTGCAATATGTCTTGTCCCTGTATCTTTATTGTCTCTGTACTATATATTTTGTTCTTTACAAGCCTCATCTAATTGGTTAATACCTTTATTACCTCTTTCTAATCTTCCTTGTAGCTTAGTTCCCGGACCACAGTACGAAAATCCTGGAATATGTAAATCAAATGGGAGTTTATTAATCAAATCATTTACTAATCTTTTTCCAAGCTTCTCATCATTCCACAATCGTGGTGGTAATGCATTTAAGATCTTAATCAAATAACCTATACCTTTTGGATCATTAGGAATAAATTGTGAAAGCTTATTATTAATCATACTCACTATACCTACTTTCTCATTATAAAAGTTATTATTACCAGCCTTTTCTTCTCCATCTATAACTATTAACCGATCAATTAACTTTCTCACATCATCCATCCATATATATTCTTTAGGTATCTCGGTATATTGTTTAATTCCTTCACGAGCGTTTTAGGAGTTGGAGGTAAATTTGGCTTATTATAATCGTCCCAAATAGGCTTGATAATATTAACGTACTTAGAACCTCTATTTGATGCTACTTTTTTCTCGATTATATCTTTGAAAGACAACATCTGATTCTATTATTATTTCCTTGTACTGTTCAAAATCGTCATCATCATAATCTTCAATGGTTTTATTAGTATTCATAGTTAACAATGCCCATAGACCTTCTGTTCGTTTATAAGTTTTACCATTAATTATCAAATCATCACCACTCACTTTCACTTCAGAATTTCCTATCTTATTTATTATCTTTCCATCTTCTTCAACAGCTCGTATTCCAAATACACTATCATTTCCTTTACTATAATATTTAGTTGCAATCTTACCAAATGATTGTGCTGTTGTTAAAGGCTCTACTCCTTCAACTTTGTCTTTAATTTGCTTTCTCATTTGTTTTATTTCTCCTGTTATAGGTGTATCACTATTAGTTGGGGATTTATCATAAGTTATCTTTTTAGGTGTTTCTAGTAGACTAGGATCTATTGAAGCCGTCTTATGTACAGCTGGAACAAGTTCAGTTATTAGATTTTTATTTTGTTCTGCTTCTTCTTTGATCTCACTTCCTAAGTTTTGAATAGCATCAATTACAGATTGTTCTTGTCTTAAATTTATCATATATACCTGCTCTTTCTTTCTTCCAAGATTTGAAGCCCTTTATCAAGAACTCCTTTAACTTAATATTCTTATTAATTTCTTTCTCATCCATTTATTATGTAGAAAACGAACAAACGTCAATAAACGTGAAAAACGTGAAAAAACTCGAAAAAACGTCAATAAACGTCAAGGAACGTCAATAAACATCAAAGAACGTCAAACGTTAAAACGTAAAACGTGAAAAAACATCAAATGCTTATAAAGTGTTTTATCTTGTTCCTATACTTACCATTGGTTACCTTTTTTTGTCATATCAATTACTATAAAACCATAATCTTCTTGCCAACATTTTGAGCATAACTCTAAATTTATTACAAGACATATCTCCTCCAACAAACTCACTATACACATGTTTAAGATTACTATCATCTTGTCTGAATATGCATAGGAAGTTAATGTCATCTCTTATAAGCTGTTTAGATACTTTTGAATATGTCTGTGCAAGATAGAAACAGTCTAAATGTCTATGCCTACCTCTCGTAAAGTAATTTCTAACAGTATCTTGATTCTCTAAAATGTAATCATCAAACACAACTATAGAGTATTCTTTACATTCATCAATAGGTACAATACAATCATTACTGCTTAAGAACGTTGCTATTTGCTTTTTAAACTTTAGTTCTGCTTTTTCAACTCGATCTTTTAAGTGCTCATACTTTGGCTGATTCATGCTTTTAGAATAGATGTAGAAGTAATTATTGTTTAGCAATCTTGGTTGTAATAAGAAGGTAAATAAGAAAAATGTTTTACCACTCCCAGATGGACCTACAATAAGAGATCGAATATCATCAGGTATAAGTTCTCCATTTCTTTTCTTAAGTGTTGTTTCTTTTATCATCTCGTTTACATCCCAATTAAAGTTTTCTTACTCATTTATTATAGAGAAAATTTTGATTCAGACTCAATAAATTGCTGGGTCCTTATATCTTTAAGTTGTTCTCTGATCTTATGCAACGTATCTTTTATATATTCTTTATCCATTTCGCCATTTAATGTTATTATCATCTCTAACTTTTTTAAATGAGTTAATACAAGCGACAATGGTTTTATATTGATCTTTTTTTTGCTTATGTTTAACTTAGAAGATAAATCTGTTATAATAGCACTTCCAGTCGCAAGAGACGTTGTTAATATTGTGTAAATTGTTACAGGTATAAAAATATAATAAACCCAGTTGTTGCAGAAAGTATAACTGATAACGTAATCAAAGTGTACTATGCATATCTAACAATTTGTAGTTTTCTCTTTTTGTTCTATAACTGTATTGTAACTTTTGAATGATATCTTCTATTAACTTGATTACTTTCTCTCTTGGAATATCTTTAGGTAAATCAAACTCGTTCATTTATTATATAATAAATGGCTAAGGTATTTAAGTTAACGAGTGATACCTCTGTTTTAAAGAAGAAACTCCATTACGAATTAGACAACAGTAGCAACTATTTAAGTATAGGACTAGTTGGGTTTTACACAACATACTTAACTCCAAAGATTACAGAAAAATAAACTAATATTTTGTGACTTTCCTGGCTTTTCTAATCTTACAAAACCACTCATAATTCAACCTGGTCAATATAATTTAAGAGAATTAGAGGAATATATTAAATTAAATCCTCTATACACTGGTGATGCTTTTAAAAATATTAAATTTACTGAGGACAGAGAGAAAAATAGAGTTAAAATATTTAGCGGACCGTGTGATATAACCTTAGACACCATTAAAACCGTAGTAAGTTTTAGTGAAAAAAACTTAGCTAGAAACACAGAACATGTCGGAGATAAGATACCAAAGTTTCATCCGTTCGATACAATTAATGTTCACTGTAATATAGCAGATGGTATTTTTATTAAAGATACTGAGTACACACATAGAGAAACAGGAATTATAGCATCATTTAAAACAGATGCCGAGTTTAAACATAGTATTATTTACGAGCCTACTTATCCATTATTTTTCCCTATATCTAAAAACAAGGTTGACAACTTTGAGATAAGGATAACAGATGAGAATGATTCCTTAATTGATTTTGGTGGCGCAACAACAACTGTACTTTTACAAACCAAGATTTTCTCTTAAATAAATAGAAAGATATGTTCTATTAAACGTTGTATGTTTAGTGTTCCTTATAACGAACTAAAGGATTTATATATTGATGATGTATTAACAAAGAAACAACTTAGCGATAAATCTAAGAAAATTAAAGAAGGTAAAAAAATGGAGTTAGCTTTAACTACTGCAAAAATGAAAAAGATTAAGAAAGAGCATATGGGTGGTTTTATCTTTCAAATTCCAGCCATTCTAGCAGCTTTAGAAGCAGTTGGCTCATTAGCAGGTGGTGCAGCAGCGATTACTAAAACTGTACTTGATGCTAAGAAGAATAAACAAGAACTTGAAGAACAAAAAAGACACAATATGGCTATAGAAGAAAAGCAGGGAGCAGGTAAACCAAAGAAGTCAAAAAACTAAAACGATTGAACAACTTCGATATAGAGAGGTTGCTTAAAGAATTAAAAGATAAAGCGACTTAAAGGTGTATTTATAAATGACGAACTCCCACAAAAACCCTATGTAAATGAGTGTGGTATAGTTAAAATCGATAAATCAAAAAAACATTGGTACTCATTGGATATGCTATTGAAAAGATAACTACATAAAGTACGTGTTTGATTCTTAAGGTGGTGTTCTTTCTAAACAACTGGTACAATATCTTGGTACCAAAAACTTATTTTACAATGACGAACGAATACAAGACTTTAATTCAGTTACATGTGGTCATCTTTGTGTTAAGGTTTTAAATCTTCTAAATCAAGGGTATTCTTTTAGTGATGTTATGTATATGAATAAAAATGATGAAGTTTAAGTGCTTTTATGGTTTATATCCATAAAAGATTTGTTTTAAGATAAATATGGAAGCTATACACAATAGATTTTTAGATTATTTTCAGAAGCATGAAGATGAACTAGATGGACTAGTTAGTTATAAGTTTTATCAGTATTTTCAGTATGTTAGTAAGATAGACTTAAAAGATAAAAACAATGTATATGATGTTATTAATTTATGGAAAATGTTAATACCTAAATTTTTGAACACGGAAGAAGAGTTGGTAAAGTTATATCTAATAATTACCTTAAAGGATTTGTTGTCAAATTATAGCTCTAGACCAGTGGTGTCCAATTATAATAAGCCTGAGGGCCATAACTGTCTTTACTAGTAAGGTGGAGGGCCGCAGCTAATAATAATAATAATAATAATAATTATTATTATTATTATTATTATTACACTACAAAAGAAAAATATAAAAAATATATTTGAAATTTAACATTCCTATTCAATGTGACTAATGAGGGTGATTAGCAGCGTTTACAAGGGCTGGGGTATCTACATCCATTCCTCTTGTAAAAGATGTAACCCGCAGATGTAAGAGAGAAGAATCTCCAAGGCAGCTTCTGGAGCGATTCTTTGCAATTTTGATGGTGGAAAATGCACTTTCGCACAGATAAGTACTACCAAACAGTGACACTATTTTCCAACACAACACACAAAAGCAAGGGAAACGTTTGTTAGAAAGTAGTCTGAAAAATCTACTCCTTTCTTTGTTCTTGTCTGAAACAATGGGTCAGACTGAAAGTCACAAAGTTCGAGCTGTAAGTTTGAAGCTTGTTCTTCGATGTTTATTGTCAATGCATTAGTAAATAATGCTATGCCGTTTTTTTAATTTGTCAAAATCTGAGAATCTCGCATTAAATCCATTCATGATACTCTCGATGTTTCTACAGAACTCAGAAAAAATAAACGCTTCCTTTTCAAAATCTAATGTCAGACGATTGCAGCTTGGAAAGTATGCTAAATTGTGTTTATCACAAGAAGTGGTGAATTTCTTGCGCGCTATGGCTTCTAGGCAAAGTTCGAGGAAGAAAGGGTCTGATTTAAAAAGCTAGATCAAATATAAATTCGTTCATTGAAGTAATCGTCCCTTTCAGCAACGGTTACTTTACTGACTCCAGTGTTGTCTTGGATGCCTGCTCCTTTTTGTTGTATAGAAGCGCTAAATGGATGCCTTATTCCGAAAGAAGAGTGGAAACATTAAATGAATGAATGAATATAAATTAAAATATTATCAGTTATAACAATCGTAAATCATGAAAGCTTTGTGGGCCGCAGGAAATGGTTTGGCGGGCCGCCATTTGGACAGCCCTGCTCTAGACCATTAAAATGCAGTAATTGTGGTAGTAAGTCATTAACAAAAGGTATGATTGATATATTTGTGATGATTCTTCTGTAACGAGTGGTTGGGTCTACAGTACTAATGAAGGAATGAGAGCTGCTTACGCAAGAAAACCATGGTATGATACTACAAAAAGATTTAAGTTACAGCTATCTCCTTTTCAAGCTTTACAGGATAGAATTATTCCCAAAGATGTGTTCAAGGTGTTAAATGATGAATTTAGGGATATATCAAAAGATTTAATATCAACAAAAGATGTTTTAGAAGTACTAAAGAAAAACAAATACACAAAATATTATGATGATGTCTATTTAATACACTATAACCATACCGATCAAAAACCATTAAACTTACGACATATGGAAGAAACACTTATAAACGACTTCGAAAACTTGTACGAAACCTTTAAAGAACTGTAACCAAAAAGAGTATTGTTTATTAACTTAAAATGAGTATTGTACCATCTGTTGAAAAAGCACGATGCTCATGTTGATATTGACTTTAAACACTCATCTAAACAAATAGAGATGTTAAAGAAATGTTTTGAAAAATTAGGATCTACATTTTCTGTATAATAAATGAGTATGGATATATTTGGTAATGATAAGATAGCAAAGATAATGTTGATATTAGTGAAGAAAAATTAAAATTGTTGGAGAATTTAAATGATGTTGTTAGCGTAAGTCAACTTAGTTCAATAGAAGCTCAATTAGAGAACGATAGAAAACGATTTGAAGATGCATTAGAAACGTTACAAGATACATACATAAAGAAAGAAGATTTTCAAAAGATTATGATGGATACTACCAAATTGATTATGCAAAAAGAAACTGTACCTCTATTATATCGATTGAGAACTAAGAATGCTAAGGACCCAATCTTTAGAATATTCAATCTTTCTAATGGTTACAAATTTCTCTATAATGGGAAAATAATGCACATGGAATTAAGTTTGGATAAATACTTTCTAGAGATATATTTAGGTGTTACTTTGATTGAAAATTTACCTTTTAACTTTAACAAGAACGATATAATCACAATTAAACCAAATAATAATTCAGTTATGAAAGAAGGTCAATTATTGTTTGTTGTAATGTACATAGAAAGAGAGCTTTCCTAAAGACGTTTGCTATATAATAAATATGGATATTTTTGGTAACATTAAAAGTATAAAAGAAGAATCTAGAGAAGTTTTTACATCCTGGGTTGATTTTAAGAACAAAAGATTGGTTAATGTATCTAATGCTATTGATAAACAAGACGTTGTAACATTAGAACAGCTTCAATCAGTGAAAGAAGAGTTTAATTTACTTACAAGAAAAGAAATTGTTGAATTTGCATGTCGATTGGCAGAAGATGATGTCGGGAAACAAGCCTTTTTTGTATATAATTTAGCTGCCGCCTACAAATTTCTTTATAGAGGTAGGTTAAGGCATATAGAATCAAGTCTTAATAACCATCTTATAGACCTATTTTTAAATGATGCTTTAGTTGAAAGTTTTCCATCACACTTTAATATACATGATCAGTTAACAATTAAACCATCTAAAGATTCTGAATTGAAAGAAAGTAAATTATTATTGCTTATTATGTATACAGAAATAGAAGATGAAGGTGAAAAGGAATCAAGTGATGATTATAATGTTAAAAGTATAGTATTAGGTAGTGATAAATTTTAATTATTTTATTGATTTTCCATACAATAAATAATGATGATGTATTGTGTTAAATGTAAGAAATCAACAGATACAAAGAAAGACACCATTAGAATTGAACAAACAAAGAATGAAAGATATCTAAAGAATGGTATTTGTTCTGTATGTGGTGTTACTAAAACTCTATTCGTTAAAAAGAATGATTGACTATATGATGGTAGAGGTGTTAGAGAAGAGATTATATAAAAAAAATTCACCCCCATCTAGAAAAAACTTTGAGAGATTAAGTGTGGTTATAAAAGATATCGATGATCTTTGGCAAACTGATCTTGTAGAAATGTATATTGGAGTATTAAAAGGTGTTTCCAAATTAAATAAAGGTTATAAGTATCTGCTAACGATTATAGATGTGTTTTCGAAATATGCGTTTGCTGTTCCTGTTAAAGATAAGAGTAGTAAAAATGTTACAGAAGAATTCGAATCCATATTAAGAATGAGAAAACCTAGTAACTTACAAACAGATCAAGGTAAAGAGTTTTACAATAAAGAGTTTAAGAAGTTAATGGATGAAAATAAGATTAATCATTACTCAAGCTATAGTGGTACGAAAGCTTCTGTTGTTGAGATATTTAATAGAAGACTTAAACAAAACATGTGGAAAAGGTTCACAACACAAGGGAATTATAAATGGATAAAGATATTACCAACATTGGTTAGTGAGTATAATAATAGAGTACATAGAACAATTGGTTTAAAGCCTATAGAAGTTAATAAGAAGAATGAGCGAACAATATTGGAGAAAGTGTATAAGAAAGAATATAAACTTGTTAAACCCAAATACAAATTAGGTGATTATGTTCGTATAAGTAAATCGAAAGGGTTATTTGAGAAGGGATATACACCTAATTGGTCAACAGAAGTATTTGTTATTAGTGCAGTTATTCCATCTAATCCGCCTACATATAGAATTAAAGATTTAGAAGAGGATGTACATGGTAGATTTTACAAACCAGAACTATTAAAGACGAAACATAAAAATGAATACTTGGTGGAAAAGGTGTTAAGAAAGAAAGGTGATAAAGTATACGTTAAATGGCTAGGATTTGATGATTCACATAATAGCTGGATAGATAAAAGTAATGTTGTTATGTAAATATAAATGTTGTCTTTTATGGAATAATAACCATAAAAGGCTCAAACAGATTAAAGGTAATTATTAATTAAGGTTACAACTTTTATGATATAATATTAATAAAAGGTAATCAGTTAAACATTAAACAAACCATCTGTTATAACATCAAATGCTAAATTCAATATACTACCTAGATTAGAATTATTATGTTATTTTCTTATTATAACTCTCCAATCCCCAAAGTGTCTAAATACATATATAAACTCTACAGAAAGGTATTGATAATTTGAAATGTTATCCCAATAAACGCGGTCTTTGAACTCTGCAATAAATTCTTCTGTTAAATTTTGAAATATTGAAATCATTGCCCAATCTACTTTGTCAGCATACTCTCTTATAAGGTTCTCTGATAATTGCTGAGTCCTACATAAGCTCCACCAATCAACTCTATCTGCATGTTTTCGTATAAAGGCTTCAGAGAGTTTGCTTCCATAAGATATGGCATCACAATCAACTTTGTCTATAAACTCATTAATAAATTCTTCAGATAGGTTTTGATTTAACGATTCTTCTTTCCAATCAACTCCATCTGCAAATTCTCTTATAAAGTCTTCTGATAAGTCTTGGCTTTCCGAAATATTCTCCCAATCAACTTTATTAGCTAATTCTCTTATAAACTCTTCTGATAACTTTTTCCATGAACATATTTTATTCAAATTAACTTTCTGCTGATATTTACGTATGAAGTCTTCTGTAATGTGATCATAGTTATATTCCTCCACAAAAGCATCATAACCTATAGATAACCATTGTTCATCAGTCAGTGAATCTAACATCTCATCAGACAAATCCATAACGTTTGCATAGAGAATGTTTTGTATAAGAAATGAGTTGTTTACTTTAGCGGCTTTCTTGAACAAATGATCTAACATACCTATGGACACGCTAAAATTTATTTTGTCTTCATCATTATAGCCACCAATATCTAAATGTTTGCATACACAATCAAATATAGGTTTGTAAGATAATATTTCCTTAGCGCTAGTCATATTCATCTGTTCGTTTTTATTCTTAGATTTTTAAAATTTATCTCATTTTTGTTGGTTTTCTATATAATAAATATGGAAGCACATTTTGATTTATTACATGATAGACTTAAACTAATTCATCATGATCTTAAACTCTTAGCAGCACAATTAGAGAAACAAATACTGTTAAAAGAAAAAGAATTATTAATAATGCAACAAAAAACATCTGATTTGAGTAGTGATGATAAATATAAATAAAGTAGTGATGATTATGACGATGATAAGTAAGTTTACAAAACTGATTTAATTTTAATATGTTTATATGTAACTTCGATGGGTTATTCCCATGAAAGTCGTGTTCTAATACAACGCGTAATATGTAGACAATGGCAGGAGTGTACAATGTTAAGTGTTGTATTAGGATATATGGAGGTAAAAATAGTACAAAAATGAATAGAAATAATCGGGCGAAGATAAAAAATTGAGTAGTAAGATTTTTTATATATTAAAAGATGAGTAATTATATTAGATTTACTGTAGTGGAGTTAAGGCGATGATTTAAAGAGAGGGGAATCAGAAGATATTCCCGATTAAGAAAACATGAACTGATAAACCTTCTTAAACAATATGATGATGAACAAAGCAGAAGACAGATTAGAGATATATTCTCATTTAAACAAGAAATAATTGAAGAACCAAAAATCAAAGTTAAATCTGTACCAGTTGATGTAAAACTCAAAGAAACGACAATGAAATCAAGATTAGAAACATGGGAATTTACAACAGATTACAAACCACAAGATCCACTCGAACAATATATTACTGCAGCATCTAAAGCCATATTAAACAGATTACAAATTACCTTAAGTAAACATAGTTCATTAAAAGCTAATCTTTATATAAGTTGTACATATAAGAAAGGTGAAGAAACTCAAAACTTCTATTTTAACACTGAAAACCAAGAAATATATCAATCAAGTAATTTAAAAGAAGAAATAACTAAGATGAAACAAAGATTAAGAACAAGAATGGATGAGTTCCATGCTAGAGGTTCTGGCTGGGCTCTTATAAACATTAACTTTTTACAACTAGCAATCGTCAAATATACACCATATAGAGGATCAACATACATACAATTACCTAAACAAATTCAAAACAAAAAGGCAGTAATTAATGTAAAGAATGAAGATGAAAAATGTTTCTTATATTCATTATACAGAGCCTTATATCCTACAAATTCGCATCCTGAACGAGTACCAAAAAATAATGAACTTTTGTTAAACTTAGAATCTAAATTAAAAAATATTAATTTTCCTGTAAAACAAAGCGATATTCCAAAAGCTGAAAAATTACTTAATGTTTCTATAAATGTTTATGCGTATGATAAAGACTATTCAATCTATATACTACATCACACAAAACAAGCAAGAAAATCATATCAATTTATTATATATAAAAGACCAACATGAAGATCATGTTAAAACACACTATTGTTGGATTGAGGATTTAAGCAGACTAGTATGTACACAGTTAACTAAATGGAGAGCTCGAACATATTTATGTGATAGATGTTTGTTATACCTTTACTCACAAGACGCTTTAAATAAACATGAGCAAGATTGTTCGTTAAATGAACCAGTAAAAATAATAATGCCTGAAGAAGGTAAATGTGTTGAATTTAAAAACTACCAATACACAATGAAAATGCCATTTGTGATTTATGCTGATTTTGAATGTTTGTTACATAAAGTTATGGGTTGTGAAGAATGCTCTCCAGATAACGAGCCATATACAAAAAAATATCAGCAACATAAACCATCTGGATTTTGTTATTATGTAGTAAAGGGCGATGGAAGTAAAACCAATAATTTTTTTGTAAAGAGGTAAAAACGCTGCTAATAAATTTATAAGACTGTTAACAAAAGAAGCTAAACACATATCGAACATATACAAACAAAATAACGAATTACAATTAACAAAAAGTCACAGAATAGAATTCAATAAATCTAAATGTTGTTATTACTGTAAGCAGAAGTATACTAAAGAAAATCATAAAGTTAAGCATCATGATCATATAACAGGAAAAGTTGCGGCACCTCTATATAACAACTGCAATTTAAAAGTTAAAGTACCAAAGTTTGTACCTGTGATCATACATAACTTGACAGGATGACTCACACTTGTATATAAAAGAACTTGGATGTAATAAAGAAGAAATAGATCTAATACCCAATAATGAAGAAAGATACATATCATTCAGTAAAATGGTTGGAACTATTAAATTGAAATTTGTAGATTCATCTAGATTTATGGCTTCTAGTTTAGACAAATTGTCATCGAACTTGAAACCTGAGCAAATGATACATATCCAACACTTTTATCCTAATCAAGAACAGTTTCAGCTTGTAATAAGAAAAGGTTTTTACCCATATGATTATGTTAACAATTGGTATAGTTTTACAGAAAAAATTACCGCTAAAGGAAGCATTCTTCAACAAGCTTATGAACACACATATAAGTGATGAAGATTATGAACATGCAAAGAAAGTATGGGAAACGTTTAACATTAAGAATCTCGGACAATACCATGATTTATATTTGAAAACAGATGTATTATTGTTAGCAGATGTGTTTGAGAACTTTAGAGAAACATGTCTTAAAGCTTATGATCTTGATCCAGCTTGGTATATGACGGCGCCAGGTTTAGCTTGGGATGCAATGTTAAAAATGACAAATATAAAATTATAATTGTTCTGGGATTATGATATGGTATTAATGGTAGAGAAAGGTATAAGTGGTGGGATTAGTCAGTGCTCAAAAAGATATGTTAAAGCAAATAATAAGTATATGGAAGATTATGATAAGAATAAAGAAGATTCTTACTTAATGTATCTAGATGCCAATAACTTGTATGGGTGGGCGATGAGTCAATATCTACCGTATAAGGGATTTAGATGGTTAAGTGAAGGTGAGATAAAAGAAATAGATTTTACAAGTATAACTGATAATTCTGATACTGCTTACATATTAAAAGTTGATCTTGAATATCCTAAAGAATTACATGACTATCACAAAGACTATCCATTAGCTCCTCAAAATATATGTCCGCCTGGTTCAAAACAATCGAAGCTATTAACAACCTTATATGACAAAGAAAAATATGTAATTCAGTATCGAAACCTAAAACTGTCTTTCACTTGGATTAAAACTTAACAAGATACATCGAGTAATAGAGTTCGAACAATCAGATTGGTGAAATAAATATATTGATTTTAACATACAAATGAGAACGAAAGCAACAAATGATTTTGAAAAAGACTTTTATAAGCTCATGAATAATTCAGTATTTGGGAAGACTATGGAGAATATTAGAAAGAGAGTTAATATTAAACTTGTAAGTAATGAGAAAAAATACGAAAAACTTGTAGCAAAACCGAATTATAAGAGTACTACAGTTTTTACGGAAAATTTAGTAGCAGTTCACATGAACAAGGTTAAATTGCAATTTAACAAACCGATTTATGTAGGTATGTCAATTCTAGATTTGTCAAAATATTTAATGTACGATTTCCATTATAATGTGATGAAACCAAAATATCAAGACAAAATAGAAGTATGTTATGCAGACACCGATAGTTATATATACCATATCCAAACAGAAGATGTGTACGAGGACATGAAAAATTATATTGATTGCTTCGACACGAGTGATTACCCTAAAGATAACAAATATAAAATGCCACAAATCAATAAGAAAATACTTGGTAAGATGAAGGATGAAATTAAAGGTACAATCATAGAAGAGTTTGTGGCTTTAAGAAGTAAGATGTACAGTATAAAAGCACCTCAAATAGATTTAACAGATAAAGACTTTAAAGGTAAGTTCGATAAAGAAAAGTGTTGTAAGAAAGCTAAAGGTGTTAAGAAGAGTGTCGTGTATAAAGAACTTACATTTAACGAATATAAAGACTGTTTGATTAGCCAAAGAGAATATTATAAGAAGATGAATTTGATTAGAAGTTATAAGCACGATTCGTACAGTATAAAAGTAAATAAGTTAGCTTTAAGTTGTGTGGATCATTAAAGATGTGTTTTAAAGGATGGGATCAATACCCTACCATGGGGTCATTATAAGATAGAAATGAAATAAAATATATGCAATTCATTTATATAATAAATGCCTAAGCAAAACATAATAAAATTAGACTACTTTCGATATTATTGCACAACATGTAAATCAATTGCAACGCAAACTAAAAAAGAATGTACAAGCGACTTTTGTAGCTTTGGAAGATGTAGTAGATGTGAAGATTATGGATATGATTATATTTGTAAATGCGTAGAATAATTTAGTTGTAATTTTAATTGTAAGTTTTTAGATGTAAGTTTTTATGATTTTAAATATTATAAAAGCCTATGCGCCTGAAAATTCTTTTGTAACTAGATTTAGTTATTTATTTGTGATTTTGTAACTAGATTTAGTGATTTATTTGTGATTCTGTAACTAGATTTAGTGATTTATTTGTGATTTTGTAACTAGATTTAGTGATTTATTTGTGATTTTGTAACTAGATTTAGTGATTTATTTGTGATTTTGTAACTAGATTTAGTGATTTTTTGTAATTTTGTAACTAGATTTAGTGATTTTTGTAGTCAGATGTAAGTTTTTATGATTTTAAATGTTATAAAAGCCTATGCAATCTCACTTTGGGCTATGCAGCTTAGTTTTTTGGGTCCTTCTGTGTTGGTTAAAAATATATACGAAATGAGTTGGCTTGGAGTTTTGGCCCAGAAGTGAGGTTCGATATCTACTAACGTGTATGTTGTATTACGTTATGTTACGGTTTTTATTTTTTCTTTATATAATAAATGAGTCAGTTAGATGCTGCTGAAGCTAAGAAATATATAAAGTTAAAAGAAGAACTTGTAAAAAGATTTAAGGAAATTAAACAAGCTAATCGAAGTAAATATGAAAAATATAAAGAGCAAGATCAACCTGTTATAGATGCAATTGAAGGTTTAGGACATATTATTTCAAAAGTAGCAGAAAAAAATAAAAAAATAATTCAAGAGTTAGTTCCAGTTGTAAATAAAAGCGCGAAAGTAGATTCAAGCTTATTAGTAACTCCTCCTATGTATGAGAGTTCAATAAGTGAAAGTGATACGCCTATAACAGAAGAAATCAAACATATGAAAAAACAAATTAAGTATAAAGCAGAAGGAATAGAATCTTTTATCAACTACCCACTTTAGTAAGATTGCTTCGAGATATTATGCAACTAGAAATGATAAAAGTTTTGGAATTCAACCATATGATGTTGATGGAAAAATCGTACATATGATAGGGGATACGGAAGTTAAAATTCATGGTGATGATTTAGTTATTAATAATCGACATTACACAAGAACAGAAGGTTTATGGGAATTACTAACAAAACATAATCCAAAAAACTATAATGAAGATGATCTAGAAAAATATACACAAATAGTTATTGATTCTAATATAGTATTTCATAACAATGATCCAAATACAATAAAACAACGATCTAGTAGAAGTGAAAAATATAAAGAAATTATCAAACCTATTTGGGAAAGATATATAAAACCAACACTAGAACCAGCACCACCAAGAAAGAAAACACCAAAATCCGGAGAAGGAATAAAAATGTACAACGAATTACCTAAAGAATATATATGGATGGATGATGTGAGAAAATTAATAGATAGGTTAATAGTTATAGATGGAGAAGAAAAAGCTGGAAATGATAACTTTTATAATGAGAAAGTAGGCATAATGGATATGATTAATTCTAAACTCTCGCAATTTATTCCTAATGATTCAAAGGGTATAGGTTATTTGATAAAGAAATTGAATAAGCTACCACCAAAATTTTGGAACAGTGAGAAGTATGGAAAAGGATTAATGAATAGGATTTTGAACATGAAGGGGATACCAGAGTTGTATATTCCAAGCTATTAATTTTGCGGGCTTTTTTCGAAGCTGCAAGAAAGATTAGAAAGAGGAGATAAAGGTATTAATCTATTAGATTAAACTTGTAGACAACATGATATTTACTACAGAGATAATAAAGATATAGCTTCTAGACATATTGCAGACAAAGAATTAGAAAATAAAGCATGGAAAAGAGCTTTTGATAAAGATGCAAGCTAGATAACAGAACGAATACCACCTTTGGGAACTGCTTTGCCTATGAATGCAAAAGTAAGGTTTGGTTTAGGTTTATCAGTACTGTGTTTAATTTTTATGGATTTTACCATAAAAGTTTTATAATAAATGTAAGTATGAAGTTAAATAGTTTTACATTTACAATTCCTAACAAGGAACTTAAACAATTAAATATTGATCACATTTTAACTAAGAAACAGATAAATGATAAAGCTAAAAAGATGAAAGAGGGTACAAAAATTCATTTAACTCTTTCTATACCTCAAGTTAAGAAAATAAACAAAGAAATAAAGGCGAATGATAATAAAGTTCACTATGGATTTTTTATATTTACTATTCCAACCATTCTAGCTTTAATAGGAGCTCTTGGATCTGCTGTTGCTGGAGTTGCTACTGTAATCAAAACGGTAGATGTGAAAAAGAATAAAGCAGAATTAGAAGAACAAAAGAGACATAACTTAGCAATGGAAGAGAAACAAGGTGGTAAGCTTACAAAAAACGAAAAGCCCCAAAAAATAAAGAAAAAGAAGAAATTAAACCTTTAAGTAACTTGGATTTAATTCATCTTGTGAAACAGCTTAATATAAGAAAATTTAGAGGTGTATTTATGAGTGATGAATTACCTAAACAACCAAAGAAGAATTAGTGTGGTATTGCTAACTTTGATACGTCTAAAAATATAGGAACTCATTGGATTTGTTATTGGAAAGAAGGAAATAGAAAGTTTGTGTTTGATTCATTCGGAGGTAATCCACCAAAAACACTTGTAAAATATCTTGGTTATAATATAGAGTACAGTAGCAATCGTATACAACATTTTAACGAGGTAATCTGTGGGCATTTATGTATTGTAGTATTAAAAATGTTTACAGATGGATATAGTTTTTCAGAAATCATTAGTCAGGGGAATAGAAATAAGGATATTTGGAGATGTTATATTTAAGTTTGTTTTATGGGTTGAATTCATTATTTTTTCTTTATAATAAATATGGATAAAATAGTCATATGAATTACAATCCTTTAAACCTAATCAAAAGACAATCGAAAATTTAAATAAGACAAACAGATATATTGAGTTTGATATAGATGTTGGGGATGGGTTCGTTCATCCTTAGTATGCTGATATTTATGTAACTTTTGAAATTAGAGGTAGAGATGCTAATGGAGAATATACTGCTGGTCAAAATATTAGATTTGTTAATAACTTCTTCCCACATCTGTTTTCTCAAATACACGTTAGTAAACATGGACAAATATTAGATATTATAGATTATCCTGGTTTAACTTCGACAGCTGTAACACATGTACAATTTCAAAACCAGAAGCAAATCATTATGATG
This sequence comes from Thermobia domestica, assembly GCF_964235325.1. Classification (NCBI taxonomy): domain Eukaryota; kingdom Metazoa; phylum Arthropoda; class Insecta; order Zygentoma; family Lepismatidae; genus Thermobia; species Thermobia domestica. Next base: position 143,106,256 of record NC_137463.1, read on the forward strand.
AATGTGGATGGAAAGGAATTACATGGCGAAGAACAGATGAAGAATTAGTATTTTTACTAAGACTTTTACCAGGATTTTGTTCTGATTATAAAGATATTATGTGGAAAGAAGGATTCAAATATACATTTAAAGGAAGTGGTTCTGATGATAATGCATTTGCTATTTGGAAAACTAAAAAGCAGGATGGAACGTATGAGAATGATCAACCACATCCAGGTAAAGTTAAGATTACAAATATGGAGTTGAGAATGCCTATTGTTAATTATTAACCTAACTATGCTACCTTGCTAAGAACTAACATGTTAAAAGAGGGTAAGATTGCTATTTCCTTCAAAAAATATCAATGTTTTTCCAAAATCAGTTACAGGCAAATATTCAGAATTCGATCTACCCACACAATTTAACTCAAGTGAATTTGATATGCCTAATTTTGTGATTGCATTTTTCCAAACTGATAGGAATGATAACAAAGAAAGAGATTCAAGCTATTTTGATCATTGTAAAGTACAGAATATCCATTTTCGTTATTCTAGAAATGAGTCTTTTCCTTTAGAATCTTTGAATTTAGATTTTGAAAAGCATAAATATCTCAAAGCTTACGAAATGTATACGATATACAAGAGAGTTACAATTGGAAACACTGAGATGTTTTACTATCCTAAAGAGTTTTTAGAAAATAGACCCATGTTCGTAATTAACAGAAGCAAGCATAAATCAGTAACTCTAAATGATAGAACCAATTTGAAATTAACTTTTAATTTTGAAAGCGATGTACCAGATAAAACGATTTGTTATGTTGTAATGATTGGCAAGAAAAACCTTGAATATGATGTTCAAAAAGAAAAGATGATTGAGAAAATTTAAATTCGATTAGATGTTTTTTAGTTTGTAAAGTGTTTTTATGGTAATTATCATAAAAACTTATATATAGACCAAGAAGATAAACAGATTGTGATCCAAACCGTACAAAACGGAACGAATTGTTTCACTTGTGTTTAAGCTAAGATGAATTGTGTTTAATAGGAGCGAAACGTTCCACTTGTGTTTAAGCTAAGATGAATTGTGTTTAATAGGAGCGAAACGTTCCACTTCTGTTTAAGCTAAGATGAATTGTGTTTAATAGGAGCGAAACGTTCCACTTTGTTTATTTAATGAAACCGATAATATAAAAAATGATCATAAAAAGTTATTTAGTAAAATGAATATTCAAGATAACATTTCACGAGATAATCTAATTGCGTCAATTGAGGATACTATATTAACACTCCAAAACTTACTAGCGAAAAATAAGAGGAAATTTAAGAGGTTAAAATGTATTTATGTTGCTCCTACTGCATTTTCGATAGTACTTTCTGCTTCAACGGGGTTTATCAATATATTTATTCCTGTTACAGTCTATTCAATTCTTACAACAGCATTTGCACCTGCTTCTGCCGTTATCACTGGTTTAACAACACCGTTTAATATAGCTTCGAAGAAAGAGTATTATAAAAATACGGTTTCTCAAATTGCTATGTTTAAGGATGAGCTTAATGTTATTAAAGTAATGAATGGAGAATTAACAGACGAACCTATAAAAGACATTGTTGATAGAATTAACTATATATATAATGATATAAGATCACTACAAAAGTGAACAAATTTTTAAAAGTGTTATACAATAAATGAGAAATGGCCTCACAACTAAACAAGAAAAAACAATATTAACATTTTAAAGCTTGTTAAATTGCAAGATCTGGAAAAAGGAAAATCATACGAAATAACCTCATGGAAATTGATACAAACTAAATACACTGGCGAAAGAGTATTAGTACATCTAAATGAGAAATACAAAACCTTATTACCACAGAGATATAATGAAGATACTGATCAAGTTTTAAAAGAGATGAAAACTAAGAAACTGTTTATGAGCTATGATGGAATGAAAGATCTTTCTAATGGTTACAAAATACATCAACTGTTCTTTAAAAATGATTCTAAGGAGTAACAAAAATGATTAAAAAAAATTTCTAAAGTAAAAAATGGAGTGGTTGGTATGGATCCTCAACAGAAATTTATTCTTACTAATAAATTCAATGTAATTGTGAAATATGCAAACCGAAACGGAAGTAGTATTTCAAATTAACGGTTGTCTATTCAGCTTGAATTATGACCAGTGTCAGAGTTTAAGAAATCATTGTTTCCCATAGAGAACGAGGTTAATAGAAGATTTCATTATCAGTATCCAAACTTGTAATTTTAAGTATGTTTTAAATTATAGTTAATTTATTTTAAGAGTTTTATGGTTATAAAGCTATAAAACTAACATCTTTAGACATACAGAACGCAATGACATTTGAATTTGAAAGATCCATATATAAATAAGGGAGTTATTTCAGATTTGTAATGATATACTTAGAGTTATGCAACCTACAAGACATTCAAAAGATAGTAAATTTATTTCTCTACCGAATGTCGTTTGAATTTTGAAAATCGATGAATAATTGGCCAAGTTATAACAAATTCAAAATTTCGGGAATTTTTACGGGTTTATTTTTGAGTTTTCGGGAAAATGTTATTCTTTAAAAAAGTCTTAAAATTTTATCTAGATTATGCTAGTATTTCTTATTTTTAAAATATCTGAACTTTTGTTTTTTTGCAGTGTTGCACTCGCAATTTTTTCTGAAATTTGCTAGCTTTTTTATTTGATGAGTTAGCATATTTTTACTATGGAGGGGTAAAACTATCCTCTTAAAATTATTTGGGGTAAACACTATATCTGATATGTGGGTTGGCAACACGGATATATTTTTCTTTTTGAACATTGATGCTTAAGCTAAATATGGCAGCTAGGTGCACATATTCAAGCAGTTACTCAACTACTCAATAGATGGTATTGCATATCATTTAGTTAATTACTTTGCTAATAGATGGGGTTGCTTGTAGAAGCATTTGTTCATATATAAGGACCGACTTTCACTTGATTTCCTTGAGTAGGTGTTAGCCGAGCGTGCTCGCTCATGGTCTGGCCAACTGTGAGTAGTTATCCGCGTGGTCGTCGCAGGTTCGAATCGCCTCCAAGCCAGAAGAAGGATTTTAACTCTCTCCTCTAAAAGCCAAACAGATCAGAGTGAGTTGACGTGAATGGGAACTAGCGCTAGTTGGGAAAGGAGGCACAAGAAAAGCAGCAGCAGAGAGACAAACAAACGTAAAAAAGAGCCTGAGAGGCAGCCAAAAGCAAAACGAAAGAAACAAATAAGAGAAAGGCGTAACTCCTCTTAGGTCCACCTGTGCACAAGTTTTGCTGCTTTCTACTTATTTATGTTACAGAGTTTTTAGATGCAAGTTTTTAGATGTTACAGAGTTTTAGATGTCATAAAAGCTTATGCAACATACTAAACTTTATGTTCTTATAATTAAGCTATTTCTGAAACGATTTGCACCAAACAAAAACTATTTTTTCAATCAAAGACAGCACTATAAGTTATAAGTTTTAGATGTAAGTTTTCATGATTTTAAATATCATAAAAGCCAACTCAATCTCATTTTAACATTGTGCTATCCTTCTGTGTTAAATAATATTTGTTAAAAGTACTGGGAGGGGAAACATATACTTAAACTAACATCTGGAGGAAAACGATAGTCAAAAAGTATCCGTAAACTAGATTTTTTAAAAGAGTTTGCCTAATTCGTTGGTTAGGGGGTGTGCTAGAACCGGTATATACTCCACTACTTCTGTGTTGGGCCACTGATGGCAATTTCCATTCATTTTCTTAAAAGATTATTTTTTGATATATCGAAACATTTTATAGTCCGTCTTCTTAAAATGTTTACGGAAGCTCAACTTGTCCGTTTTACGCTTGAAGGACGATAGTATGTAGATAATTAGCTAGTAATTTGGTTCGATTCTGTGCTGAGCCACTATTTCTAATTTCCATTCATTTGCACAAAAATGTGTTTTTTATATATTGACTCCTTTTATTATCCGTCTTCCGTAGGATGTATACGGAAGCTCAACTTCTCCGCTTTACGTTTGAAAGATGTTAGTATGTAGATAATTTACTAGTATTTTTTTCGATACTGTGTTGGGCCACTCATGGTAATTTCCATTCATTTGCCTAAAGAAATATTTTTTGATATATTGAATCCCATTATAGTCCGTTTTGTTAGGATGTTTACGGAAACTCAACTTGTCCGTTTTAAGTTTGAAAGACGACAGTATGTAGATAGTTAGCTTGTAATTTGGTTCGTTTCCGTGTTGGGCCACTTATGGTGATTTGCATTCATTTGCACAAAAAAGTTATATTTTTATATATTGATTCAGTTTATTATCCGTTTTTCGTAAAATGTTTACAGAAGCTCAACTTGCCAGTTTTACGTTTGAAAGATGATAGTGTGTAGATAATAAGCTAATAATTTGGTTCGATTCTTTGTGTGGCGACTGATGGTCATCTCCATTAATTTTGCACAATAGGAGGTATCACATTATATTGACTCCGACTATTGTAGTTTTTCGTAGGGTGTTTACTTAAGCTCAACTTGTTCGTTTTACGTTTGAAAGACGATAGTATGTAGATGATTTGCTAGAAAATTGGGTCGAATCTGTGTCTGGTGACTGATGGTAATCTCCATTGATTTTGCACAATAAGAGGTATTTCTTAATATTGAGTCCGACTATTGTACGTTTTTCGTAGGATGTTTACGGAAGATCAACTTGTTCGTTTTACGTTTGAAAGACGATAACATGTAGATAATTTGCTAGTAATTGTTGGGACACTGATGGTAATTTCCATTCATTTGCACAAAAATTATTTTTTATATAATGACTCAGTTTATTGTCCGTTTTTTGTAGGATGTTTACGGAACCTCAACTTGCCCGTTTTATGTTTGAAAGACGATAGTATGTAGTTAATTTGCATCGATTCTGTGTTGTGCTACTCATGGTAAATTCCATTAATGCTCCTAAAAAAGTTAATTTTTTTATATATTGACTCCGTTTAATCTGAGTTTTAGTAGGATTTTTACGGATGCTCAACTTGTCCGATTTACGTTTGAAAGACGATAGTATGTAGATATTTTGCTACTAATATTGTTCGATTCTGTGTTGGACCACTGATGGTAATTTCCATTCATTTTTCTAAAAAATATATTTTTTCATATATTCACTCCTTTAATTATCCGTCTTTCGTAGGATGTTATGGAAGCTCAACTTGTCCGTTTTACGTTTGAAAGAAGATAGTATGTAGATAATTTCCTTATAATTTGGATCACTTCTTTGTTGGGCCACTTATGGTAATTTCCATTCATATGCCTAGAAAACATATTCTTTATATTGATTCCGCTTATTGTCTCTTTTCGTAGGATGTTTACGGAAGATCAACTTGATTCTCTGATCGGCAAATAGCGGTAATTTTTATTCATTTTCTCAAAAAAGGTATTTAGAAATATGCATACACACTTAGAGACATAGAAATACACATACACACTTAGAGATTTAGAATTAGATCGATACACACAACACACTTAGAGATTGGGAATTAAAGATTTAGAATTAGAAGCAAACACACACACACACCCAGAGATTTGGAATTAGATCGATACACAACATACTTAGGGATTTAGAATTAAAAGCCTACAATCTGCACACTTAGAAATTTAGAATCAGAAGCTTAGAGTCTTCCATAGATGCAAGCACACTTAGAGATTTAGAATTAGAAGTCTAAAGTTTTGGATACACACACATACTCACTTAGAGATTTAGAAATAGAAGTTTAGAGCTCTGGATACACACATACACACTTAGAAACTTTGATTTAGAATTTTCGACACACACACACACATTCTTAGAGATTTAGACATAGGAATTTAGAGCTCTGGATACACACATACACACTTAGGAACTTAGATTTAGAATTTTCGATACACAGGGGTTTTTATAAACACTGTCCATAAAAGCACTAACGCTAAACAAAGCAAACAACAAATCTAAGTAACAAACTAAGACAAGTTAAAGTTCCATACAGAAAACTAATATCTCTTTATCCTTGGTTGGAGTGAACTTAACTCGGTCTAACTTAATTCTAAACTTAATGGATAAGTCTAAACCCCTGTCCTTTATTTCCATCTGCAACCAATAATTAGAAACAAACAATTCCTGGATGTTCTCGAATTTTAGAATGTATCTTTCCTTATTTCTATATTGCACAATCTTTAAAGCAGTTACAAGCAGTTCTGTTCCCAAGCTCAGCTCCTCTAATCTCCTACACTCCAAAACTTTTACAGATTCTAGAATATCTTCCATTCTAACTACCTCCGCTTGCTCCGAAATCTCTTGTGTGTAATCAATGTAATTTTCTTTGTTCCTTAAAACATTCCTATCTACTCGTAAGCTTTTGGAAACGTATGGCCATTATAACTTTCTACACCATCTGTCTTAAGAACCGCAAAAGGATTCCCAGTTGGAAAGTACACAATCTCCATCCCGTTATAAGGCAACAAGCAAAAACCATCGCCTCGCAATTCGTTCTTATTGTACTTGTAAAGATTGGCTAGATGCATTTTAAACAATCCCTTAATGTATCGAACAGACTTAAGACCATTTAATTCCACAAGAACGCCAACAAAAGTAAATTTACTCCTATCGTTAACTAGAAATGCATGTAGGTTGTAAGTAGCTTCTAAATTCAAATCTTGCCAACGAGAACTAAACAAAGATATTAATTCTTGTTCTCTCTCTTCTCGTAAGGTATTCTTCTCCAATGTATTGAGGTATTCTTCTCTTACATGTTGTAACTTAGCAGCATAATCCAGAGCATTTCTTCTACCTTGTAATTCTAATAACTCTCCTTCTCTCTTGAAACGGGACTTTAAGTAAACATTACTAATCGGTTCAATCGAGCGATAAGGATATGGATTAGGAGCGTGGGAAATGTTGATTCTTGTTCGGCTTGCTTCTGGAATTAGATTCTCTGTTGCTACTAAACCAGCTTCTTCGATGTCAATATCGTTTGGAATTGCAGAAAAGGGTGTGTTAGTGTTGGAAAAGTATGTCTTCCCTTGCTTGCTTTAAGTAACATTTTTGTACTATAGATACTTCTGCTGTATTTTCTGAATCTGGAATTACTTCTATATAGTTAACGGGTAAGAGATTAAAAGAGAATGCACAAAGAGCGTAAGAAATCAATTTGTCCTGCTTCTGTTTGTCTTCTGGTAATTTTACACGTATACTTGTTAGCTTGCTTGTATGTATGTTCCCCCAAAACGCAAAATGCAAAAGTCTTTCTTCTCTACTAACAACGCAACAACTATTTAGCAAAGAATTGCATAGTCTGGTCCACATATTTCGAATTGGTACCTTATAGAAGGGACCGTCTTGGAAATATCTTTTACTTCTTCTTATTAACTTTAAACAATCGGTTACAGGGTGAAAGGTCTTATCGCAAGAATACTGTTGGTGGTAATAATTAAAAATTGTAGCTTCTAATCTCGTAATGCTATACTCTTTAGCCAAGGTAGAAGAAAATGTTTCTCTAAGTCTTTTATCGGGACATAACAAGTAGTCTATTATGTGATTACCAAGCTGCTTAGTAACTCCAGGACTTGTAATTTGGCATACGAACTTGTTGTAGATCTTTACGGAGGAGTTTTTAGAGTTGTAGCGAAGACAGTCCTTGCCAACCGTGTTGTCGTTTTCACATATTACCTTTCAACTCGACAAATATTCCTTTCTATCTTCCTCTTCTAAATCCCTTAAATATTCTCTCACGTGGCCTTCCATACAAAAATTATAATTGTCTAATAAGTATTGGATTACTTCTTGTTTATTAAAAACGCCTGCAAAGTCTTCTGTAATATCAAAATCCAGCAAAAAGTAATGTTCCTTCTCTAGTTCTGCTAATATGTTTGGTAAGTGTTCCAAAATTGTAGATAACAATGGTAACATGACCTTAGCGCTGAATACTATTGTCATCGTATGGGTTGTTTTGACTGAATAGCAACAAAGTTGCAAGGGCTTGAAAATTTGATTTTTTTTGAAAGGCTTTATTTCAAAAAATGCTGGGATAAGTGCCATATATAGTTACTTGTGGTTTGCAATGGATGTGTAAATTATTTTGCCGTTTAGGTCACTTCATTGTCTCAAACTGTTTCGGAGATATGATAAACATTACTGAAGTTTGCAACTCTGCATAAATCATGTAATTGCGAGAACTTTTTAAAATTACAGCTACTAAAATCTATAGCTGTAATGTTTTTAAAGAAGATGGAAAACAACAATCATTTAAAATATTTCCACAAATACATTTTCACAAGCAAAGGGTCTAAATGGATAAATCGAGTTTGCAGGATGAGACATAGTGCGCCTGATAGAGGACATGAAAATAATTGTATGTGCAAAGTTATAGCGGCTGAGCGTTATAAGAAACGGAGGGGGAAGGAGTCAAAGTTGGTGCGAGAAGGGCTATGCTATGTTATAAAAATACATCAAATAAACTGTTAAATCGTAAAAATAGTGAAAGATAGACAATGCAAACGGTGGTAGTTTCACATATTGACAAAAGAAGAATTGGCAGAGTAGATCACCAACTTCCGCCGCTATCCTGAAATCCGCCATTTTGAAATATGTGATATTTTTTTAAATGGAAAGGTAGTCATGTGATAAATCAGTTAGGGCCAACGTGTTCTCAAAAAGACAATTACGAACTTAGGTGTTCGTTATCTGTATTTATTTAGAAGATTTAAGATCACCTTTATAGTTGTTTACGAAAATCTAGGAGACTGAAAATCTAGGATACTCATATGTTGAAAATTTGGCTTGCGATTGATTCGCTTTCGATTATTGTGACAATGTTGGTTCGCGAGTTCGGAACTTGGAATGAAGATCCATCGTCGAAGGACACAATAATCGCTTTTCACCATTCCCCATTCCCGTTCCTCTTGGTCCGAATATTTCTCTCGGGATCTTGTTCTCAAATACTTTCAGTCTATGCTCTGCACTCAGTAAACGACCATGTTTCGAAATTATACAACACAACAGGTATGATTATCGTTTTATAATTTTAAGCTTCAAATCCCTCGACGGAATTCGCGACGACAAGAGGTTTTCAACTGAGTAATAACACGAATTCCCTGTTTTTAGTCAACATTTAATTTCTTCGTGAATATGATTTTCGTCTGTTAATATTGATCCTAGATATTTGAAAGTATCCACTTTATCAAAAGTATTATTTAATATTTTAACACATACATAATTTGCCGTATTACGGTCCCGACGCACTTCCATGTATTTAGTTTTCTCTGCATTTACTTCTAAACCCATGTCCATGCAAGCGCGTCCAATAAGACCTCTGCATTTCTTTCTATTTTTCTCCTATCATCCTCTATAAAATTTACATAATCAGCGTACGTATAACCTGGTGAACACCGTTCAGCTCTAGGCCCTGGTTGCTATCTTTGATTTTCCTTATAGCGTATTCCAGGACAAAGTTGAATAATAATGGCGACAACGCATCTTCTTGTTTCAGGCCATTATTAACGTGAAAGCTCGTGGCCAAAAATTTTCCTGCCCGGACTTTACTTTGGGATTCATTTAAACATGCCTTAATTGATCTAATTAGCTTTCTCGGTATTCCAAATTCTGTAAGAACGTTGTACAATGTTTCTCTCCTAACCGAGTTATAAGCCTTTCTAAAATCAATAAATAGTTGATGTACCGGACTACTGTATTCCCGCTTGTTTTCGAGTATTTGGCGAATGGTGAATATTTGGTCGATAGTTGATCGATTTCGTCTAAATCCACACTGATAATCTCCAAAAATTTCATCTGCGCATGGGGTCAATCTTGCTAATAGAATGTTTGAAAGGATTTTATAGGATGTTAACAGAAGAGAGATGCCTCGATAATTATTACAGTCAGTTTTGTCGCCTTTCTTGTGGATTGGAACAATGATTGATTCTTCCCACTCTTGTGGCGATTCTTCCTTGTTGTAGATAAGGAGAATGAGTTTGTGTATCTTGTTCCACAATTGTTTGCCTCCAGCTAAAATTAACTCAGCCGGAATTTCGTTTACACCCGAGATTTGTGTTTCTTTAATTTCTTTATAGCGATTTTTACTTCTATTCGATTGGGTTCTGGAATATATGGTTCTGCGGTGTGTATCTTTTTTTCGTGCACATTAGTTTTTGGCTGCGTGTTAAGCAAATCGTCAAAGAAATCTTTCCATCTATTTAAAATGCTATCTGCATCAGTGAGAACTGTTCCATCAGCTTTCTTTCATATATAAGAACGAGATTGATAGCCTTTCTTAAATCCGTTGATCCCTTTATGTCCCGAATGTTTTTATCTTTACTATTATCTTCAAGTTCCTAAATTTTAGCTTTCAAAATATCGCGTTACTTTGTTCTAAAAGTTTTGGAAGTTCCTCGCCTGATGTCTACGAAATTTTGTGTAGTTATTTCATTCGGATTTTGTAGCCAACGTAATTTTGCCTGTTTGCTCTTCTCTGCTAGTTCGAACCATGATTTGTTCCTACGTATTTCCGCGTGTCCCAATTTTTCTTTTGAGAGAGGATATTTCGTAAGCAAAGAAAAGAATTCAATTGCTGGAATATTTTTCTCTATAATCTTAAGGTTACATCTGTTAAGTAAAGAGTATGACATGCGTCAGATTTCTGAAACGATTCCTGTAATGTTATTGAGATTATAATCATTTTGCTCAAAGAGTATTGTTGCGTCATACATAATTGATATTCTTTCATCATAGTTTTGGGGAAGTCGTCATTTATGTTATTATATTACTATAAAACAATTTTAACGTGGATCTTTGTGGATGCCTAATTAGAAACATACCAATTATAAATATGCATGCATTCAGATTACAGAATGTTTTCACGGCAGTGATTTGTAATACTGATATGTACTACTACTTCATCTACATCACCTAATATATAATATACTCTACAACAGTTGATCAGATTCATCTACCGTAATATGAGTTTCATCTCCCTTATCTAGAATAAGCCTCAAATCTGCCCACCTTCCAATGTTGAAGACAACCAATGGCCTATTTAGGATTTTCTTTCGAGGGCTATGCCCAACACAAGGAAGGAAGTGGGCAATTGCCCACCTGAGCTTGAGAATTAAATATATTTTAATTTATGCATATATTGAAGTTATAATGGCAAGAATTACAGATCGATAAATCCTATATGATATGATACAAAAATTTAGAAGTGAATCTAACGCTTTATTCTATTCATAGAAGAAAAAGAAAGCATCCTCTTGGCCGTCCTAATTTCCCGGGCTAATTATTCCCCCGTTTTGATTTTCTTTAATTCAAACATTTCCTTCTTTTAAAAATAACTAAACGATATAATTGTTCCTTTGTTATAATAACTAAAGTCCTGTCATGTTGATATCCGCGCATGTTGGTGTGGAACACTAGTTTCGCTTATCAATTCCTCTTAGGTTTGGTGTTACTGATGACGGCCAAATTGAATCACAACTGACAACGTTCGATAAAGTATGATAGGCGAAATGAAAGTAGTAACGCCAAGAAAAAGAAACAGAAAAGTAGAAAGGACAAAAGAAAGAACAAAAGGACGCAGTTCTTACATGGAATGAAATTTGACAAATACAGTATTATTTCTGAACAAAAAGCATAAGAAAATGGAAAGTCAATGACATTCTTAGAAATGGTAAGAAGGATTATTGTTGTACGTGGAATGCGTAAAACTAACAAATTATTTCGAGGGGAGAATGAGCCCGATAGCCTCCTAAATACGTCACTGAAGACAATTCTGCTCCCCTGATCCTTCACAGCATTGTTTTTCAACTTCATAAATATTTTGAACATCGTTTATATATATATATAGGGTAAACCATTGGTCGGGTGACAGTTATTGGCCATTTCACGAACTAAATCCTGTATTAAGCACACCTGTTTTTTTTCTGCATCACCGTTATAGCAAAGGAGAGAGCAATCCTTTACTTGTGTGTTGGGTTTGTGTTGGTGAACTGAGTTGGTCACGTGAGGATATATGGCGGCTTGCATGTAGGCGTCTTGTTCTCGACCGGTAATTCTTATAGATTTTGTAAGGAAATCTTTCTAGTTTCTTAAGATCCTAGCTTATGCATTGAGCCTAATAATGTATTAGTTCGGCATTTTTGAGATTGTAAACATATAACTTGACAAAATTATTTATAAATAGCTGACATTTTGATTGCCACAACGTCAACAATAGGGTGGCTAATTACTCAACCATTAAATTTTCTTCTTTGACAGTAATTCGCCACCCTTATCAATAACTACATTTTCTATGTATTGAATTCTAACTTGCTTTTTCTATCGAAAAATAGTCGTTATATTTAAACTTTTCATCTGTAAAAAGTTCACGTTCCTACAATGTTTGGTTACAGTTAATAGCCGGGGTGGCTAATAACTATCTTCTGCATGGCTAATAACTAATAACTGCATGGCTAATAATTCCCTTTTTTGAATAACATATTGCATTTGAGCCAACTAACCGATAGTTTTATTTTATTTTGCAGATTACACAATGCCAAAACGACCATCATATTCATCACAAGCATTAAGTAATGCAATTAAAGATGTTATGGATGGAAACAGTTCGATCAGAATAGCAGCAAAGAAATATGATGTGCCACGTGCAACATTACAATTTAAATTGAAAAACCCTGGCAACAAAGAATCGTTTGGCCCATCGCCGGTGCTTACTTCTGAAGAAGAAGCTATATTAGTGAAGTAAGTAAGCCTATATCAACTGTTCTTGTTGATATGCAGCTCAGGTTTAGAATGTTTGTGTAACGATCGTGCAATATTTTACAAAAATTGCTGGGCGTATCTAATTATTTCAAAACATTTGACTAATTAAATAATTGAAATTAAGTAATTTATTTTATGTCTATTTATTTTTACCGTTAAATCTTTTCGGGTAAGAGAGATAAAACAAGAAGATTACTGAATGATAATAAAGATTTTGAAAACGCCCTATCATGCTAGTACTCGAATTTGGGACTGGAAAGATAGTTACTCCCATGACCAAATTTTAATATTTCTTTCAAGTAGGACCTACAAGGAAAAAATGTCTAAAACGCAAAAAAACCTAACCTAACTTCATATAACATAAAACACAAGAACCTAAATTCATCTAATGCTATTTGTTCCACTCACAATAACGAATATAGACTGCCCTTACTAAATTCAAATATAGGCTTATATAATTTATCAGCCATGATGCTGAATTGAAATTTGCGAATAGTTCTGTAACGTCTATCTTTGCTATCTATCTTTCATAGGTGGATTCAGGAGCTGGCTCGGAAAGGCTTTCCGAGGAAGAAAGAAGTTATTCAAGACAGTGTCCAGCTTTATTTGGAAAAGAACCCAAGACCTAATCCCTTCACAAACAATCGTCCTGGCAGTGGATGGATGAAGGTAATAACAGAACGAACGAGCGAGGGAGTCACACTAGCAAGTTATGTGTAAGTGAAGAGAATATAAGAAAATGGTTCAAAGACATTTCCGAATATATCCATGAGAAAAATTTAGAAGATGTCCTTAAAGGTCCCTCAAGTGTTTTAAATGGCGATAAAACAGGTTCCCAAATATGGCCAAAAACAGGTAAAGTCCATGCTGAGAAAGGTGCTAAATATGTATACAATGTAGAACAAGGCTCGCCAAAATAACAAATCACAGTTCTTCACACGTTTGCTGCTGATGGATCTTCCTGTCCTCCTCTAGTTGTTATCCTTACAAAAGAATTCCTGAAAAGATTACTACATCAGTTCCATATACTTGGGGTGTAGCACGAAGTGACAACGGGTGGATGACAGCACAAGTGTTCTATGAATATGTAGGCAATGTTCTTCATCCATTTCTCGTCCAACAAAAAGTAAAATTTCCAGTAATTCTTTTCCTGGGTGGGCGCAAGGCTCACCTAACTTATCAACTGAGCGTATTATGCAACCAACTACATATAGAGGTCATATCACTGTATCCGAACGCCACCAGAATTTTGCAGCCATCTGATGTAGGAATGTTTCGGCCCATCAAGGTAGCGTGGCGTAAGTCAGTACGGAAGTGGAAAGCTAATCATCCCCATGAAGCACTCACCAAAATGTCATTTGCATCTGTCTTGCAAGATGTAATCGATTCTTCGCTAAAACCAGAGAACTTAAGGAATGGCTTTAGAGCATGTGGCCTTTACGTCTTCGATCCAGACGCTATAGACTATTCCAAATGTCTTGGTAGATCGACCGAAAAATTGCTCCCGCAACCACAAAGCTGAAAAGATGGAGATAAGCCCACGTTATCTTATTCATCGTTCTCAGATATCGTTGGAGAAGACAGAATGAATGAATTTGAAAGAATGGACAAAGATGGTTACCAAGGTGATTATGGATCCGAGTTGTTTGCCTTGTTTCGTTTGTGGCTTTATTTCAACAAAACAGATCAAAACATGGAAGCACATCATCCTTCCACATGTGTACAGAAAGAAGCACAAAGTGATTCGAATGAAACAAGCCCTAGGCAGGATGAAACTTGCAATCTTAATAGTCCACACGACTTGGATGAAGATATTATGATAACAGTAAGTGGTGAACCAAAGCAGTCTCCTCCTCCATCGGGTTCTGTTAATAGGCCTACATCAACTTCTGGTTTAGGTAGTTTCCTTCTATGGCCAGAAACTCCCAAAAAAAAGGCAAAAGAAACACTGAACGGTTTCCTTACGCTATAAGATCAAAACAATATCAGGAAATACTTGAAAATAAGCGGTTGTCTAAAAAGGAGAAACAAGAAGATAATGATGAGAAGAAAAGAAAACGCAACGAAGCGAAGAAAAGTAAAACTGATGAAATACCACGGAAAAAGGTTTAGAAAGGTTTGTTTGAAAGTAGGTGCAAGAGTAAAGTTGAAGAAAATTGCTTTACATGCAAACGTAGTGTACACGATAAAGAAGTGATTAAATGTGATCAGTGTCGAAATTTGTACCACGTAACATGCATTCCGAAAGCTCACACAATTCACATTCCGGATCCAAGTGATGGGGACGGGTTTCTTTGTCAGAATTGTTTCCATCTAGACGACACAAGTAGTTCATATGAATTGACTGATGAAGATTCTACCGATGTGGAAGATCTTGTAAATATTGTTTCAAATTCAAACAGGAATAATTGCATGTAGCATAGGCCTACAAGTCGGCTGTCTTTTCTAAATATCAGTGAACTATATGATTTTATTATATTTCTACACATTCCAATTACACATAAAGTCAAACAAAAAAAGTTCTAGTTACGAATATTATTTTTGCTTCAGAACATCGTACTAATAATTGTATTTATAGTTGTACTTCATAGTAGTCTTATAGTAAACGTTGTATTTTATGAATATAAAAGTAGTAATTAATTTTAGGTCGCAATTGGCACGTGGCGAATAACTATCTTGATAGTGGCCAATTCCTTTAAAGTGTGGCCAATAACTGTAACTTTTCGTAAACGTTCATTTAATTTTAGTTTTTGTACACCATTTATGCAGCTTCCTAGTGCATTTATAGCCTTTTGCATTAAGAATTAAACACAGTTTCCAGAAAGGTATATTATTTTCTTTTATGCCAAATAGTCAAATTTTGACATAATTTCAAAATAAAAAATGTGCTTAAGTGGCCAATAACTATATGGTTTACCCTATATATATATATATATATGAGAACGTCTTACCCGGCCCCCCCCCCCAATGTTGAAGACAGATTTGCGCCTATGAGGTGGACACAGAAAGTTAAGTGAAAAATAGAGCAGGTGGTGAAAAATATTGTGGTTTACGTACAGCACATAATAATTGCATTCCAATCTATCAGATTTTATTGTGTTATCGTCTATATTATTAAGTATGTCATTTATCAAAAGGTAGCTATATGAATTTCACATTTATTTCGACCAAAGGCGCAAGAAACAAAACAAAACAAAAGAAAAAAGTCAAGCGGAAGCGGTTCTCCCAGACTGGAACAGTCTTCTTCGGCACTATATGAAGTAAATTGGAAGTTATGTCATAAATAATAATGCAATAATATACAATTTGGATATGAAATTTCTCGGTTAGTTTCCTTGACTTGTAAATATGAGTAACTTACATTTGTTTTCTTGATAATCCAAACTTTCAACATAGGAGTATCAGTCTTCTAGATTTTCGTAAATAATATAAAGATGATTCTAAATATTCTAAAAAAGTGCAGATAATGATCACTAAAGTTCATAATTGACTTTCTGAGAACACACTGGCCCTAATTAATATATCACAAGACTACCTTTCCATTTCAAAAAATATCATATATTTCAAAATGGCGGATTTCAAGATGACGGCGGAGGTTCGTGATCTACTCTGCCAATTCTTATTTTGCCAATATGTAAAACCACCACCGCTTGCATTGTCTACCTTTCACCATTTTTACGATTTAACAGTTTATTTGATGTATTTTTATAACAGCATAGTTCTTTTCGCACCAATTTTGACCCCCTCCCCCTCCGTTTCTTATGGCGCTCAGCCGCTATAACTTGGCACATACATATATTTTCACGTCCTCTATCAGGCGCACTATGTCTCATCCCGCAACTCGATTCATCCATTTGGAATCTTTACTTGTCAGCATTGTTGCATACTTCATCAATGTTTATCATGTGTCTGGAACGGTTTGAGATATCGAAGTGCTCTAAGCGGCAAAATAATTTACACATCCATTGCAAACCACACCAGTAAGTACTTATCCCAGCATTCTTTCGAAATCAAGTCTTTCAAAAAATTCAAATTTTGAAGTCCTCGTAACTTCGTTTCTATTCATTCAAAACAAGTTATACCATGACCGTAGCATTCAACGCTAAGGTACTTCCGATGTTCATTATCTTGTCTATGTCCGTTGTGCTGTATGTGTTATAGAGGCTTCCAAACCTTGGATGTTTGTGATATGATATTATAACATCATTAGTTTGCAACACTGAAGAATATATGTGCTATTTCAAGTTTTTGTTTGACGTTGATTTGAAATATGTAATAATCTGACATAGTGCCATTTCAAAAACATAGCTTTATATTGGGATGGCAACACTGTTCACTGTGTGGTGTTGGTTAATAAGTAAGACTATATTCCCCACCTTATAGTTGTTTCATGTAAAGTTTCGATTTTCTCCCTCTTTTGGTTGGTTTCTCCGTTATCACGGATCTTCCAGATAAATTGTCCACGCTGTATATCTATCAATCAATCTATCTATCAATCTACCTATCTATCTATCTATCTATCTATCTATCTATCTATCTATCTATCTA
Organism: Thermobia domestica; assembly: GCF_964235325.1. Taxonomy (NCBI): domain Eukaryota; kingdom Metazoa; phylum Arthropoda; class Insecta; order Zygentoma; family Lepismatidae; genus Thermobia; species Thermobia domestica. The sequence continues at coordinate 143,123,564 of NC_137463.1, forward strand.
TCTATATTTGTGTGTTTGTGTGTGTTGACATAAGAATTTGATTAATTCTAACAGGATAAATAATCTTTTTTGCTAGGACCAATATGTTCCACAAATTTTGACCGAAAGTATGTAAATTCTTTGAAATTGCGATTTGTACATTCATTTAAGCATAATATGAAAGGAAATGATAATAGAAAAATTTTCTTAGCTCAGGTTGTGAAAAAAAACACCCTTGTACAACAGTAGCTGTATATATATAAATGTATTAATATTTAAGATCATTTAAGCAAAATCCTTGTAAAAACCTACATTTCACATTTTCTTTATCTATTTCACTGTGATGTGATAAGCTGGGGAGTTAAGAAGTACCCTAACCTATAGCTGTCTATACCCTTGTACTTCCTTTTTCAAAATTGCGCAAATACCAGTTTCACAGCCATACAGAAAATAAAGTAACCGTGGTCAAGCTAAACATTAACAATTCCGTAATAAAAATCAGTATTAACATCAAAACATGAAAAATATGTACAAATACCTTTTTGTGCAAGAACTACACTGCAATGTAGACAAAAGTTTCAAGTGATTCCTTGTATAGGATTGTGTTTGTTTTATTTTGAGCGTCTTCGCTTGGCTTGCCTTTTGTAGGTTACATCTGGAGCATCCCTTGCAATAGTCCAACAGTAGTCGGCCAATATGTTAGAACTCCACCTTCCCTCATATCTCTTCTCCATGACTGCAATATTTTGATGAAAACGCTCACCATGTTCGTCACTTACTGCTCCACAATCTTCGGGAAAGAAGTCTAGATGTGAATGAAGAAAGTAGAGTTTCAGAGACATATTGCAACCAAGATTTTCGTAGCACAATAACAACTTTGCTACCAGTTGTTTGTAATTTGTTGCTTGGTGTCTTCCCAAGAACTGTGAACAAACACTCTTCAATCTTTCCCACGCAGCTTTCTCCTCATCTTGGAGAATTTCGTCGAACTTGTGATCTTTGAATAGTTGCCTAATCTGTGGCCCTATGAAAACACCCTCTTTAACTTTAGCATCACGTAATCGAGGGAATTGTCCTCTTAGGTACTTATAGGCCTCATCCTCTTGGTTCATGCTCTTAACAAAACTTTTCATAAGACCTAATTTAATATGTAGAGGGGGAAGCAAAATTCGGTTACGATCTACCAGTGGTTCATGCTGCACATTTTTCACTCCCGGCTGAAGAGTTTCTCTGGTACTCCAATCACTTTTGCGGTAATGAGATCCACGATCTCTACTGTCCCATTCACATATAAAGCAACAATACTTTGTATACCCTAACTGCATACCTAGCAACAGTGCTATTACTTTAAGGTCACCACAAATGAGCCACTGAAAATCGTAATATTTAATGGCTTGAAGTAAACGTTTCAAGTTTCCATAAGATTCCTTCATATGAACTGCGTAACCTACAGAAATTGAAGGAAGTTCATTTCCAATATGTAAAAGCACTGCCTTTAAACTCACCTTGGACGAATCTATAAAGAGCCTCCACTCCGTAGGTTCGTAATTAATTTTAAGTGCCCTCATGAGACCATTTGCATCTGTACATGCCACAAGTGTCTCTTCCATAGTAAAAAATGAAGTGAACATCTCCCTATTCCGATACACTGAAATATTTACTTTTTCCTGCAATAAATTCCATTGCTTTAAGCGTGACGCTAAAATTTCGGCTTTGCTTTTCGAGAGGTCCAAGTCTCTGATTAGATCACTTAGTTCCTCTTGAGTAAGTCTATGTGGTTCACATGGAGGTTCTTCTACAACAAACGTAGGGTCCTTTGAAGTACTTGATTCAGGAGCTTCAACTTCTTGATCATCATCATCCAAAAAAAAAAAGATCTTATTCTTTAGTTGGGTCAGGAACGGGTAGTCCTTCTCCATGTGGAACATGGCGCATTGCAGAAGGAATGTTAGGATATATCAAGGCCCGCTTCTTCTTCGTGGAAATTCCCTTCTTGACGGAAGGAACCATACAAAAATAACAGTCTCTGATGTGGTCGCTTGGCTCCCTCCAGGTCATGGGCACTGCAAAAGGCATTGAGCGCCCCTTCCCATTAATCCATTTTCTTAGATTGCTGGCACAAGTGTTACACACAATGTGGGGTGCCCAAGATTTATCTTGGTCTCCAATTTTACAACCAAAGTAATATTGATAGGTTTTTCTTATTAGTGGTGTTATAGTCTGCTTTTGTGAGGAAAATGTCACTTCCCCACACACGTAGCAGAAGCTACCCGCACTGTTTACACAATTTCGCGGCATTTTTGTTTATTGAAATCCTCAAAATGTCACTTGAAATAGTCCCGACAACTATTTAAAAATATACATTCGAAATACCAGTATTTTTGCGTACTTGTAGTTGTATTTTTATGTCCTGCACTACACAAACGTCACACCCAAAACGCTGATAACTGCACTAAACCTGTCTGTTCTAACAATAGCAGAAAACTACTGAGATAAGGAACACAATGAAACCAAGCGTTCATATAGTTTCTCCAGTGTTGCCGGATCAGTGTAACATTTTACCCCAAACGAAGCGAATATATTTATTTTTAAAGCGTTATTATTAGACATGCCTGTAAAACGAAAAGTAGAGCTAATATTCGAAAATAACTTTCAAATTCGTGATCAGCACCGCAAAATCAATAAGAATTAGCTGATTTTGTTCAATTTACATTTTCGTTGTTGAACAGTATAATTATATTTTGCACTATACACGCGTAGACGCGGTTGACTGGTTGGTAATCTCTCTTCCATCAGCGATATTGGTTAGGCAAATATTCGCAAGTGATTCTAGACTTCTTTAGGAAGAGATTAGCGTACCTCTCAGCATGGTTGTGTAATTTAAGTCTTACTTGTTTTGTGAATAATAAAACAAAACATTAGGGATGCGCACGAGACAAGATTTGTGGCTGTCTCGTCTCGAACATGTGCTGTAAAAGTGATGTCTCGACTCGAAAAATGTATATTTCTCTATTGGAAGAGCCGTGTCTCGACTCGAATTTTGTCAGGAAAATCCTGTCTCGACTCGTCTCGTGCGCATCCCTACAAAACATTAATGATCAAATATTTTCACAATTAATTCACTGTAGATATATATAATTTAAAATTAATTATCTGTTGTACAGTAAGGGACATTTCTGGATGGTACAGCCAGGCACTAAAGTAATTTCCCCCCTAAGCGCTCTAATTCCATTACTTGGGGTCCAGGTCTTTTGCAGTTGTGAGAACGCCTAGACAGATGCAACCCAAATTACACGTAACTTTTCTCGGCACTGACAGCAGTTGGTAGCACTGAGTCAAGTCTTTACCCAGGTACAATTGTGAGTAGATGACACACGAAACATTCTCCATTCTGAGATCAATCTCTCTGGTTCAGAGCGTGTTGTCCAATGAACATCATATGTTAATCTCAATATTGCTGTGTATGTAGTGTATTTTTTCATTATATACTGTATATTCAATGAAATAAAAACATTGATTACATATGAATAAGAAAATACTTGAAAGTAGCTGAAAATACCAAATCTAGAACAACTACTAGAAATAACTTTGTAAATGATTGCCTCGATTGAGTGACATACAATAATTCTCCTCATTCCAGCATCTTTTTTTCTAGAGAAGAGAAGATCTTGCTTATCACACTGAGTATGCATTGAAACTGAAATTGAAACAGGAACACTAGAAAAGTTTCAGCCTCGCCTGGATTCGAACCCGGGTCTACCGAAAAGAAGTCCAATGTGCTAACGACTAACCTACCGCGCCATTTAACCTTCCACGAAAACTAACAACTAGTTAAAATTGTTTCACGGAAAAATATAAACAAGATACTCAAATATAACAAAAGCAAACAAATATAAACAAAATATAAATAAAAATACAAATAAGAAAATATATTTAGTGGCGGGCCCGTTTTGAGAAAATTTTTTTACTCCATATACGATAGGAACATGAAATTAGAAATGAAGCATCAAATAGTGTCGCTACATTACATAAAAAAAAGCACACAAGAGGTAAATAGAACAAAAATGAGTCGTGCACCCATTTGAGTAATATTTATTCGCATGGCTCTGAGATTTATCAATATAGTAGTAGTAGCCCCGTTATGGCTCGCCGAGTCAGCAAAATTTTCTCGAATTTGATTGGCTGATACAGGTCACGTGACTTTAGGCCCCGCCCACGCGGGACATTTAAATTTAGCCACGACCCGCGGTCCACATTCTCTTTTATGACCGGGATTTTTCGAATTCGTTCCCTTTTACGGGTAAGATGAGTGCTTTGGTACTATGATAGTGATTGGTTGATAGAGGTTACATGATTTTAGACCCATCACAGGGTAAACAGGTTACATTGTATAACGTCATGAGTCATCTTTGTGGGGAAATCCCTCACTCTGATTTTTTGAAATTTGTTTCATTTTATGAGTAAGATGAGTGCTTTGGTACCTCTATCTTGATTGGCTGATAGAAGTCACATGATCTTAACCCCAGCCCATGCGAGAAATTCAAATTTTTTGGGTTACGTGATATGACGTCATGAGATCAGGCGATTCACCCTCGACCGGGGTTTTAGAATTTTGTTCCCTTTTATGGTTATCCTTTTTGGTACCTTGAAGTTCCCATGGAGAGTTCAACACCTCCTGAAATAATCCTTTTTGGTATCATGATATTGTACTAAAGTTTACCTTAAATATTATCATTCTCTTTTACAGATAAGATGATTACCAGCTTTCCTACCTTGATGGAGAAGGAGCCCACCTTATATGTTTACGTGTGGAGATCCTGTCCTTGAATTAGTATATCTCTGAAAGGATACATTTATTCTCTAATAATGAAAGAGGGGCCCGTCGTTCTCGCTTGTAGGTTAACTCTAAAAATTTCGAACTAAACTTTTAAAATTTTTTAATTAAAAATTTAAAACCAGATTTTAAAATGTAAACCTAGTTTTGGAAAACTAAAAAGAAAAATCCTAATAAATGTTTTTCCAGGAATCGAACTTAGGTCTTTCGAAACAAAGACCTGTATGCAAACCGCTGAAATGAGCTTGGCTTTAATCGTGCTTGGTGGGTTTCGAGCCATGGTCCCTGAAATACTTTAACATGTGTAAAAGAAAATAACGTTTTCGTTCTTGGATTAAAATAAAATGCTGAAAGACTTCTTTGTGTGTTGATATAGAAGCACATATGATTGAAATGCAAGCGTCAGCGGATGCGTATCGTATTACTTTTTTTTTTACTACAAACGTGTCAGCATGATTCATGAAAAAAGCAAGTACTGACATTCTCTTATTGAATATGAGGAAAATGAAATGTCGTCAGAGTTACGAAAGGTGATCCAGGCAGAAAGCATTCGAGATGATGTCATGATCAGAATTGCGATACTAGATGTTGTAATAAGGATTTCATAACTATTGAGAAAAGTGAATCGATCGATTGTTACACATCGTTTTGGTTCGTGAGTCATGACGAAAGCAGCGTTTTGATTGGTTCCTTGTGATGTCATTTTATGAATTTCCTCGTTTCTGATTGGTTGATAGTGACATCGTTATCATAGCGACCTAAATAAAAATCTAAATTTGATTTTCCAAATCCTACACCGCTCTCAACTGTCAAGTGAAGAAGATGTGCTTTTTATAAGTGTCTTTATTTTAAACTTTACTGCGGCGACTTTTTGTTCATTGAACTTGTGGTAAGTTCATTGAGATTTTATTTTCACACAAGATTCGAAAATCATTTTATTTAATATTTGTGGGAATTATGAACTACACATGAGGATAACATTGTTATCACTAATACACTGTTTTACGTTTAGCACGAAATATTTAGGCTATGAGAGCATTTGAATGATTATGAAGGAATTAGTGAAATGGGAAAGTGGAAGTACCCCGAATAAACTCACGTTTACTTGGTCGGAGATCGAATCAGGAACCCCACACATTAAAAGTATCGTGTTCTCTAAAACTAAGCACGAGAAATGATATGGTCGCAGCTTAATGTTGAATCTGATATTTTGGTCACAGCTTAATGTTGAATCTGAACTCCCTTCGGGAATTGAACCATGGCCAGGAATGTGTAGCTAATCATTAGCTTGGTTTTGAAAAGAATGCATTTCAAAATTTCGAAAACTACGCCTGAGAATAATATGGTTCGATTCCCTTTGAAACCGTTGTTTTAGTTTAGCGTCCCTTCAGCATAACGTGATATTCGAGCAACCACCCGGGATCGAACCAGGGCCAGAGGTGTGTACGCCAACCACTTAGCTTAGTTTTGAGAAGAATGTATGATAAAGTTTGAAAACTACGCATGAGAATATTATTCAACTTCAGAAAATGATTGACAGCACCACGACGTGGAAAGCAAACACACCGAGGGTTGAACCAGGGCCTTCCACGTCAAAACCATCTACGCTAATCACTTAACTATGCGAAGAAAAGAGTGCATGAATATTTGGTTTAAAGTTTTACGCTATTCAGATTTTGTTTTTCTTCTTGACAATTACATATGCGTAACATTAATGCTTGATGAATCTCTCAAACTTGCAAACGCATCATTTTAAAGTCGAGGGAAAAAATTCTTACATATACTTTGTCGTATCTCAGCACTGTTGAAACATTCATTCATTTCATGCATTCCTTTTATCATTACACAATCGTAGGTCAGTTACATTCTGATGTAATGGTCTCGAGTTTGATTTCCAGTATGACCAATAAAACACTCATTTCAGTAACATAATTATTTAAAACACGGAGTTTTAAAAAAACTGATTTCTAGTACGCGTGCTTTAATGATGGGATTCTGAGCGCCCCGCCGGGAATCAAACTCATGACCTTTACATAAATTGGTTAGTTCAGAATTTATCATGAATGTTATGATTTACTGTCTATCAAGTGATTCAGGTTTTTCTTTCTTGTTTCTTTTGTACTAAATTAACGCTGCTCACTTCCTTTTTTCCCATTACATATTTATTTTACCGTAATTGTACCTTTTTGTTTGTTTTTCCTTTTTAACCATGGCCGAATCGGGTTTTATCGTTCGTAACGAAATCACTCGTCATTATAGACGATATAATATTGAGGGCAAAATGTTCGAAATTCAATTTAACGCGCCACCCGTAGGAACCGATATTATCCAACACGAGCATAATAGTTTTCAAGCGATGCTGGACCATTTATTAGCCAATGTCGACGATGAGGCGATGGTTGGTTTATCAGTAATATAGCCACGAAATACCAATAAGCCATTTTGGGTGAGTTTTCGCCAAGCCCGAAACCTGACACTGGAAACAATGTGGGCATCGTTCGAAAGAGTTTTACAAAGCAACAATTCGTTTCTTCTTCACGACCCATTCACCGTTTATTTTCATCGTGTGGATATTCCAAGAGGATACGGATATGGAGATCGTTTAGCCTAAGAAATACTTCAAAATGAAGAATTGTTACGTTGCAAGCGAGGGACTGTACGTGTAAGAAATCAAAATTCAAGGTGTCTGGCGTACGCCCTTGTCATTGCCATTGGTCTGAAGAAATACAAGAATGTAGAAGTGAAATGACATAAGCAGTATAAAAATCAGAGAAAATGTATTGTGGACCAAGAAGTGGATGCGTTAGGTACAAATGCAGGAGTCAATTTGGACCATGGTGCCAATGTAAATGAAATACGACAATTCCAATCTTATCTGAAAGAATATAAAATTACTGTGTACACCAGTTTCTCAGGCCCTGACATCATGTCCGAGGGGTCCAACGATCAAAATCGCACTCCCATAAATTTGATTTGTTTGGCTGGACACTTTGATATTATTCAATCTTAAAATGCTTGTTTTGCAACCAAGTTTTATTGTGAAGCGTGTCATAAAAGGTATGATCATCGTAACAGACATGTGAAAAATTGTCCTGTAACGTGCTCCAAATGTTTACAGAGACCTGTATATGACAAGAACCAAACGCTGATATTGTGCAACGACTGCAATCGTCAATTTTACGGCGAAGAATGTTTTAATAATCATCGTAATGTTGTATATCATCAAGGGGAACCTGTATGTAAAATGGTGAAGCAATGTACTAAATTTTACAGAGTATATTCTTTTGTGAATACTGGACAACGCATTCATGACTGTAATGAGATCTTTTGTAATGTTTGTAAGAAGATTGCTCCATTATCGCATCAATGTTTCATGCTTCCTGATCGACAATGCTTGAAACTTGGTGTTCCTTCACTAATGCATGCAAAGTAAGCCTTATTAATTTTCTACGATATAGAATCCATGCAGAACAAGAACATTGGCGATAACATGTTTGTACACATTCCGAATTTATTGGTTGCACAACAAGTATGTTATTCATGTGATGAAAATGATAATATCCAGCAGTCTTGCAGTACGTGTGGTTAGCGCCAGCATATTTTCCAAGGAGAGGATCCAATTTATGATTTTCTTCAGTACTTGCGGGAACGCCGTCCCAACATAAATAGGATTATCTGTCTCACTCACAACTCGAAGGGTTACGACGGACATTTCATTCTAAAGACTATGGTAGAACAATGTCAATGGAGACTTGATGTCATATTAAATGGGACAAAGATACTGAGTTCAACCTTGAAAAATCTGACATTCATTGACTCTTTTAACTTCCTGCTTATGGCATTAAGCAAATTGTCGAAAGCGTTCAATTTACCTGCAACCAAAGGATACTTACCGCATTTCTTCAACATCAAGGAAAATCAATCGTATATTGGACCACTTCCAGAAACGAAGTATTTTGGTGCAAATAAAATGTCCGTTGAAGAGAGGAACAAGTTCATTCAGTGATGCAACGATCATCGTAATGACACGTTTGATTTCCAGAAGGAAATTGTCAACTATTGCATTCAAGATGTTAATGTACTGCGACAATCATATGTTTCGTTTATGACGTCATTTAAAGCAGAAACCAAAATGAATCCCTTCTTGGAGACGATAACAATTGCAAGTGCTTCCAATTTAGTATTCCGCCGGAATTTCCTGAAGTCCAATACCATTGGAATTCTACCGGCGCATGGTTATCGATGGAGAAGTACGCAATCGATTGCTGCAATGCAATGGCTGGCTTAAATTGAAAAAAACGAAGGAAAAATCTTCTATGCGCCTCGACAAAAAGAAGTGTTTTTTGCGGGATTCCATGTTCATTGCTACTGCCAAGATCCCGAAACGTTAGAGTAGCACGTATAGGAGAATGCCGGCTGTTTTTATCATGGTTGTGAAGTGTGTATAACCACAGGCCGTAATCAGCCCACCTACAGCAATCCAGAAGACACCATGGAATTCCGTAATGAACGGACGCAACGAAAAAATGCAAGACTGTGTGAATTGGGGTACATTGTACATGAAATATGAGAGTGCGAATTTAAACAGTTCTAGAAACAAAATCCAGCAATGGCGTCGTATCTCAAAAATCATTTATACATGAACCCCAGACCCTTAAATCCAAGAGATAGCTTTTTTGGAGGCAGGACCAATTGTGTGAAATTCTACCATCAAGTCGACGAAAAAGCGGGAGAAAAAATAACCTATTTCGATATTGTTTCGCTTTATCCGTTCGTAAATAAGTGCGCTAAATACCCTGTAGGACATCCTAGAATTTATTTACAGGGTGAGGGAAAATATACTACCAATAAATAAAGTCAATGGTCTGATCAAAATGACGATATTGCCAAGTCGCCACCTTTATCATGGTCTCCTCCCTTATCGATGCAACAAGAAACTACTGTTTCCACTGTGTGCTGTTTGTGCCGAGGAAATGAACCCAGACCCTACAGCAACGTGTACGCACAACGATCAGGAGCGATGCCTCACTGGAACATGGGTATTATACGAAATACAAAATGCAATAGAATTAGGATATCAACCGGTGGAAATCTTTGAAATTTCGGATTATGGCATTGAACAATGTGACCCCATCACGAAAACAGGTGGCTTTTTCACGAAATACATCAACACGTTTTTGAAATCGAAAATGGAAGCTTCTGGATGTCCGAGTTCATATGTCACTGAAGAAGACAAAACGAAATTTATACAAACCGTCCTGGAGCGTGAAGGTATTGCTTTGGGTCCGACCAAAATTGAAAATAATACTGCACGAAGAATTTTATCTAAACTTTGTGTTAAATATCTATGGGGCAAGCTCTCACAACGTACAAACTTTAGCCAGACCACGATTATTGATCGACCTGAAGAATTTTATGAAAAATTCACTTCTCCCGATATTGAACTGCATCAAATTGTACCCATCAATGATAGCATGTTGTATGCGTTCTGGGAGTACAATGAACATGTACCTGTTCAAAATCTATACAGTAATGTCGTTTTAGGAGAATTTACATGTCCGGCTCGTCTGGAGTTGTACAAGTACCTGGAAATGTTGCAGGAACGTGTTTTATATTTCGACACGAATTCTGTAATTTTTACAGAAAAGCCGCGGGAGCCAACCATTGAACCTTCTACGTATTTGGGATGTTTATCAGATCAAATGGATTCTTATGGACAACGAGCCTACATCAAGACATTTGTTAGTGGAGGGCCGAAGCATTACAGTTTAGAAATATAATAATCCAGACAGCAACGTCACCAGCTACATATGCAAATTAGAGGATTTACCGTAAACTACGATGCAGGGCAGCAATTAAATTTCAACACACTAAGAGAAATGATTACGAATCAATGCCGTGGACAATTCACCATTACCATCCCTCGTAAAATATGCGAGACCAAAGACCATATCATCGTCATTCGCAAAGAAGAAATATTGTACAGCATCCAGTATACAAAACGTCGGTTAAAAGAACTCAATTCCTATGATACGGTTCCGTACGGGTACGTTAAAAAACGGAAGCTGGAACAAGAAAAAGAAGATGAAGAAAAAATATAAATACCCAATGAGGCCACCATTGTAACATAGTCTTTTTTCCTTTTCCTTTTTTCCCTCCTTGACTACAAAGCAGCAACACCAAGAAAAATGCAGTAACCAGAGGATTTCATAAACCACCAACACCATCAGTGGAAGAAATGCAGTCATCTCGCACCCGACGAGGAAAATGCAACTAAACAGATAGTGTTACACATCCATCTTTTACGAGCATGTTTTATTTCTACCTTATCAATATTTACTCATTTTTATTGTTTCAGGAAAAAAGAAATTCATAAAGTAACCCATAGTTTGTTCTTTTCTTTACAAAATGTGTCTGCAAGATTCGAAGATGTTGACACATCCAAAATATTCATTGAACCAGATTCACCACTTATCATGTTAATAAAGACGTATAAGAAGAGCAAATACCTTTCGTTAAAATACAAGTTGAAAAATATGTTTTATTATTTCTTGAAGCCTCAATTTGGTTTGAGAATTTGAGGTGAAAAATATATCCAAGATTTGGTATAAATGATTAGTTTGAAAATATTTTGTTCGAAAAATTAATTAAAGAATTTTTAGTGTCCAAAAATTTGTTTTTAATTTTTAGTTCGACAATTTTTAGTTGTTCGAGAAAAAAATTGACTTGAAAATTTTTAGATTTGATTTAAACCTTTTAGGTCGAAACTCTTGTTTTTAAGAATTGGTTTAGTTCGAATTTTTTTAAAAGTTTTGTTTCAATTTTTATTGGCTTCGAAAAAATTTTTGAATTTTTTTCAAAATTTTTTAGTTCGAAAAAATTGATTTGAAAATTTAGTTCAATTTTTTATTTTTGTTTCAATAATTTTTTAGTTCGTAAAAAATTTTGTTTCGATTTTTTAGTTGAAAATTTTTTAAAAATTTTTTAGTTTCAAAATTTTTAGTTCGAATTTTTTTCTTTGAAACTTTTTTGAAATCTTTGTTTCAATTTTTTGGGTTGGAAAATATTTTGTTTCAGTTTTTTAGTTCGAAAAAATTTTTAGTTTATTATTTTTAGTTCGAAAAATGTTTAGTTTGAAAATTCTTGCACTCCGCGGAACCGTTTCAAAAAGAATCGGAGCAGTTTAGATTTTAATAATCTGGCAACACTGTTTCAATTAATGAAGCGCTTACTGAGGAACAAAACGCTCAGCGTTTAAAAACCGCTTAAACTCACAACAATGTTTTATAAGAGTTCTAAGAATGAAATCTACAAGCGTCAAGGATGGACCCCTCTTTCACCATTGTTAAAAATAAATGTATCCTTTCAGAGACATACTAATTCAAGGACAAGATACACCATACGTAAACATATAAGGTAAGAACCATCTTATCCTTTAAAAGGAAACGATAATATTTAAGGTGAACTTCAGTACATAACCAGTACAGTAACAATAAAAGGGAACGTAATTGTAAAATCCCGATGGAGGGTGGATCACCTGATCTCATGATGTCATATCACGTAACCTAAAAAATTTGAATTTCTCGCATGGGCTGGGGTTAAGATCATATGACTTCTATCAGCCAATCAAGATAGAGGTACCAAAGCATTCATCTTACCCATAAAATGAAACAAATTTCAAAAATTCAGAGTGAGGGATTTCCCCACAAAGATGACTCATGACGCTATAGCATGTAACCTGTTCACCGTGTGGTGGGTCTAAAATCATGTAACCTCTATCAACCTATCACTATCGTAGTACCAAAGTACATATGAAAGAGAATACCCGTAAAAGGTAACGAATTTCAAAAATCCCAGGGTCTAAGATCACGTGACCTCTATCAACCAATCAGCTTCGTGGTACCAAAGCACTCATTTTACCCGTAAAAGGGAACAAATTTTAAAAAATCCCAGAGCCTAAGATCACGCGAAATCTATCAGCCAATCAGCATCGTGGTACCAAAACATTCATGTTACCGTTAAAAGGGAACGAATTTCAAATATCTCGGTCACAAAAGAGAATGAGGGATTTCCCCGCAGGGTGACTCATGACGTCATACCACGTGACCTGGGGGCGTGGCCAAATTTAAATGTCCCGCGTGGGCGGGGCCTAATGTCACGTGGCCTCTATCAGCCAATCAAAATCGATAAAATTTTGCTGATTCGGAGAGCCATAACGGGGCCACTACTACCAATATTGTCCCCTTAACAACTTTGCCCTGTATGGAATGGGCCCAAAGAGTAACTAATGGAACCGCAGAACTTGCCGCGCGGGAGGGTCCATAGGCTCCGGTGGGCCCATAAAGATTAAGAGAAATTTGCAGAGAGGGTTCCCAATAATTAGAAATCAACTTTTTCTAGGGGCCCAAATAAGCTTATAAATGCTTGCCTCCCCAAGAAAAGAGTTGAGTTGATTTTGAGTTTAACGTCCCGTTCAGCAGCGAGGCTATTTGAGACGTGGATCTACTGATTAACGTGGAAGCATTACCACACGAGCTCCCGCCGGGAATTGAACCCGGGTCTCCCACGCCAAAGCCCCCCCCCCAAGAAAAGAATCTAAGTTACGGCGCTGGTCATCAGTTGCAGGGATGGTCCCACTTTACATTACATTTCGACTTTAAGATAACTTCTTATTTCCAAAGAAGAAAAGACGACAGAAATTATTTTCACGTTCTTGAGGTTGTATCAACAGGTATAGAAATAGTTCTATGTTTATGTTCCATAACTACTAGTTTATTTTCTTATATTCATATGATTAGTTTGTGGCAAATGGAGGCCACATGATCATGAGGCGCAATGCACTAGGGGTTCGAATTTCTCTGAAGAGCAGGGTCGGAATTTTAATTGACCTCAGTATTACTGTGTTCGTGTTCTTGTAGTGTTCGGAATACGTCGAGAGCCCATGAGGTACCAGTGGCGAACAATACTCCGTTTGGGGCGATATCTTGAGGGGAAAAAATTGTGAAAGCAAAAAAATCTCATTGCTGCTACTTGGGTTCAAACCCCGTCTTGGTAATTAGTAATTTTTCTGAATGGGAAGATAATGTTTATGTAACTGGTATTGTAATTATGTTATTTCTTTATTATTATTATTATTATTATTATTATTATTATTATTATTATTATTATTATTATTATTAATAATAATAATAATAATAATAATAATAATAATAATAATACCACAATGGAAAGAATAAGTAACATAGTCGAATCTATTCATACGAACAGAAATCATATCGAGTATGTCAGGTGTTTCTAAGGTTTACACATGAACGAAATAATATTATTACATTTACGGATTTACAGATAGAATTATCATTTTATGGCAGCAAGAAATGGAATATAAAGATTTGTTAGCTCATAAAGGTAATGCATTTTGTTTCGCCCTTCTTCTAAGTAGAAACGTGAGGTGACATCTTAAAAAGGATCATTCTTGTGACTAACGATCCCTATTGTAAGTTCGATCATTCTTAGCAATTTGTGCACCGCTCCGAACATTTCCTTGGAACTCATTTTTGGCCTATACTACAGTAGTAAGGACGTGTTTAGCCCTTGTGTGCTCATCAATTCTTGTCCAAAAATGTTACTTGCCAGAAAGTTACGATGGTTGATACAAATGACGTAATTTTGTGTTATCGGCGTCTCACCTGTAAACGAAGTTGTCTCAACTCTTAGACCCAGAGAAATGGAATATTTTTCAGGTTACTGAAGTATCAGTTTTGTAGACTGTAAAAAATTATTGAATTGCTACAACCGGAATCGAATTCGCGTCTCAAACATTACGATAGTAACGCTTAAGCCACTACTCTATCACACCACTGTTCTAGGAGAAGGGATAAACGGAGTTGTAGTGAATTCAGTAATTACACACTTTTACGATTCCAGTATTAAAGTGTTGAAACTTTCTGATTTCAGTCATGATAAAATAGTAAAATATTATGCAGAAAGAATACTCCAGAGAAGTCAACTTTAAATTGACAACTCATATATACGGAGACGCTGCCATATGCTCTCGCCTCCGGCATTGATTTTTCACGGCACGGCATTCGACAGATATTTATATTCATTGGATTCTTGTGTTTGAGGCAACTGCATCTCTTTTAAGTTAATTAATTTAACGAACTTTCCTCAGAACTTTGTTTCCTATTTTTACGCGTTTTACTCACTTTTACAGATTTTCCATTAACTCTCTAAGAGAGACAAAAACAGAAACATGGAGGACAGTAATAATCACAAACACTATTTGCGTGTTCTTCCCTTGCCTGAAATAAAACAATAAAATATGATGAACATGTAATTTTTGGTCTTCCATTTTCTATGTGGTGTCAAATCCAGAGTTGCAGTGGGTCAAAAGCATGTGACCCACTGCGACTCATCATCCACCGTGACTCACCGCGACGCACCACCCATCGTGAGCCAGCACTCACTATGACGCACTCTAACTCACCGACCCTCTCTCTGCTCACTGTATTGTAGACAGCATCTTCTGACGCGAGAAAACGCTAATGAACCACAAAATTACTCCCCAAAAATATGTTAAATCGTTTGTATGTGTGATTTGATTACATTAAGGTGAGTCTAAAAACACTAGAAAAAGTACCAGAAACATACCCCGGACGAGGCTCGAACCGCCAACCCTCTGATTAATGGGCAAGTGTTCTTCGGACTTCGCCACGGAGGCGATGAAGGAGACGTCGCTTGTAAAGGGATAAATCATTGATATCGCTTTAATTTGGTCAATAAGAGTGCTCTTTTAACCGTATATATGAGACGATAACTGTTTGGGAAAAGATAAAATGTGTTCTTCATGTAATTTTAAACAAAATGACTCGTGTCTATTTATTTATTTCATAACTCTCCCATACTCACTTTCTAATGATCGACGACAGTTGCCATCTAAATTTATACAATTATCGCACTCAAGATTTTTCACTTCATGATGTTGAGGCAGAGGTTATTCTTGACACCCGGAGCTCACTTTAGGAACAATTCGTCAGAAAAAGATAATATATAATAATAACCGAATGCACTTGACTGGCGATAGTTCGTGTTGGTCCCTTCGCGATTCTCCGCGACGAATCGAAGGAGCGTGGAGCAAAACGAAATCCTCCCTGCGACGCTGTGATAACTTCAACAACCCGTCGAGAGATATATGTTTCGACTCGACGAAACCCTGCCGCCAGTGGGACACTAGCGGTAATCCTTTGACTCGTCTCTATATTGACGATCGACGTTTACCTGCAAGTGAGCCACTATGTGTTGGCGACGTTTACGACATAGGGGAGGTCCATCATATAGTGTCGCTGCTGAAAGGGACGTTAAACTCAAAATCAACTCAACTCAACAAAAAATACAGTGCTTGCCATTATATATTCATATATGCTTACCATGCGCTTTATAATAACTACTAAGAGCTTGTTTATTATATGGAGCGCTTAGAGGACAAGGCAACCAACCCATACAGTTGTGAGGAAAATAGACAAAATTTGCAATGTAAAATTCTGTATGTTAGTCTACGTACCTTGATTTGGGAGTTTCAAATTTCAGCCGCTTTTCCACTGAGAAGTATCGATAATTCAACAAGGAAATAATTAGACCATGATAATTTAATTGAAATTCATAGTGAGTTTGCCCATGACAAACTCTTTACCATTTTATATCGTAAAGGTCAGACCCATCATTATTGTAATAGAGCGCTGCTTGAGGGATAGACCGTAGAAATTTAAACTCCGATTAGTTAGAATTTGACAACCTGGTTTTATTATTAGTATAAACTCTTCAGTCGGTAGAAAACAGGACTTGGATCATGTGTCAGAGTTAATGACGATGTGTTTTGGTGGGTCAGTGGTTCATGGTGGGTGGTGGGTCGGAGTGGGTGATGCTGGGCAGTTGATCAGAGAGAGCCAAGGTGGGTGGTGGATCATAGGTCAGATTGGGTCGAGGTGGGTGGTGGGTCAAGTTTTCATTGAACCACGCCATCTCTGATAAAAATCTGCAAAAACCAATCCAAACAAAGACCCGAAACGCTCAACATCTTACCTATTCATGACAAACTATTGCATGATCCGAATAAGTCTAGTAGACCTATATCCACAAACCATCGTTTGTCATATTTTACTGAAATACATAATGACTTTTCTGACAACCTGATACTCTAAATGTTGTTATACGCGAAGTTCATTGATCTCATCACTTATTCACTTACTCTCTTCTGATCATCACAACCTTTAGAGTATTCCCGTAGGTATAGAAAGGTGAAATGTAGTATTCAGGCTTGTTGTAGCATGGAAGTAAACAAATAAAAAGCAACAGGATGATATTTGCCTTCGCAAGTCCCCTTCAATGGAGTGTGTTGTTTATTCAACAAAAAGACGTGAAATCCAATCAGAAAATTCATAAAATATAAAATATGTGGCAAAGTCTCGACTTTGCAATAATAATATTATTATTATTATTATTATTAGTATTAATAATAATAATAATAATAATAATAATAATAATAATAATAATAATAATAATAATAAAGGAATAACAGAATTACAATAGCAATTACGTAAACAATAACTTCCAATCAAGAAAAATAATAAATGCCACACCGGGATTCGAACCCGGGTGACTGTAATGGCAGTTCTCTGCTCTCACACTTTGCCATTAATTCCTCAGACAAAGATGAGAAAATAAACTAGTAGTTATGTATGATAATCATAGGACACACTATTTCTACACGTGTTGATATAATTCAGAGAATGTGAAAATAATTTCTATCGTCTTTTCTTAGGAAAATAGAAGTTAAAGATGAATTGTAGGGATGGTCACGAGCGAGTTCGAGCGAGTTTTCACTCGAACTCGACTCGACTCAAAACAGACATCTTTGAGCTCGACTCGAGAACTCAACTCGAAAAATTTCCTTCAACTTGACTCAAATTTGACTCGAGTCTCGATTCTAGTCGAGTCAAAACTAAGAAAATCGAGCCAATTGCTGTGTGTACTTTCAAGTACTTTCTTCAAGTATCCTACATAAACAATATAATTATCATCAATGATGCTACTACTACTACCAATACTACTTCTACTTAATATTATTATTATTATTATTATTATTAATACTTTTACTATGGGTCCGTATAGTAAAACTGCAATCTTATTTTAATGAAAAAAAGTGTTATGAAAATTTGAAAAATCTTTGGTCAAGGTTTGAACTCACGCCAAAAAGTATTTTCATTACTAGAACGTTGTCCTAGAACACTTTTTTAAACACTTTTTATTAGCTAATAGAATCTGATACATACGATCATTAACGCAACTGGAGAACAATAAAAATATATAGAGCTAATAATGCACAATATAACTCAAAAGGGAAGAGAAAAAAAAGGAAGAAAAAATAACTGCTTAAGGAGCAGAGATACAAGTTGTACAATTTGAGCATGTCTTTTTTTAAGAACTTATGTAGTACATACAAAAGCTTCACAAATTACTAAAAACTCATTGGAATAACAAAGGAGTACCAGTTAATTACGCATATATGGTATTGTCGAGAAAACGAGCAAAAGTACAAGTTTTCATAAGAGAGTTCATTTTGTCACAATTAGCTTTAAGATATTCAATATAAAACTGAGGATTACCTGCAGTTTCCAGTGAGAGTACATACGTAATTGTTTTCGCTATAAGCCAGGTAACAGAATTGTGTTTCGTATTGGGATACAGAGAATATTCCGGTCGCAACAGGAGATTGACCTCGATTGAGCAACTAGGTTGGCGCATAATAAGACCCAAAAATCGCTGCAATTAGTACCAAATTTGTTTTTTGTTCACACAAGTTGTTAATCTATGACTCAAGGAATCAGCGGCACCACAGAAAGAACATATTATATCGGCACTAAACCCGCATTTATTTCGTTTTACTTTCGTATCTACAATGTGATTGACTACTATGTACCAAAAGTATTTATTTTCTGCTGTTAAATATTTTGAGTGTATATTACGAAATAGTATATGCCAATTGTATTCTGGTTCTCTTTCTATCAATTTGCATCGTGATAACTGTTGTAGGTGGTGCATGTACCATTGTTTACTTGTTAAAGTCAAAACATCGGGAGTTCAATGATATTGATAGATATAGGCAGACAAGACACTACTTAAGTAAGAGCAACTTGAGGGTAGGGAAGTGATCGCCAACGGCAGTGTTGGATCGATCGTATCGAATAAATATCGCAGCAAGTGTCTAGTGGGAGAAGGTAATCTTCAACTAAGGCAGTCAAGTTATGTCGTATAAACAAACTCTCAGCTTTGAACTGCACGTGAGTCATGTTAATGCCTCCGTTCTCTACCGATAAACAGATGTCATTTTAACGAACACGAAACACACAATTGTTCCACAAAAACCAACCACAAATACTTTGTAGCTTTTTGCCTGCTGTAGAAGGCAGGGCAAGACGTTAGCAACATACCACAGTTTACTCAAAACATAAACGTTGAGAAGTCGAGTGCGAGACAACATACATATTGACCTACATTTATGCAAGAAACTTAAATGCCTGATTTTATAAATGACAAGGTCATAATTATATCTTACTGTTTCAACAAGATTACTCATAAATGATATTCCTAGTATTTTAATCCTAGATTGAAATGCAATATGCTGAATTTTACTAAATTCCTCAGAATTATATATTATAAGATTGGTTGATTTTTTCTATTCAATAGAGCTCCCGACACTTGATAATTAGCAACACTTTGCATCAAAAGGTTATAGTCATGAACAGAATGTAGGAAAACATTGACATCATCAGCATATCCACACACAGAGGGCGTGCAATAACATCAAAATCCTGAATCTTGCGGTTCACATCATACAAGAAGGGTGCAATAGCCAAGGTAAATAATTGTAAGCTTTTGGGATTTCCTTGTCGAATACTACGAACTACTTTGATTGGAAGGGTAAGATGGGCATTGTATAATGCGAGCATTAAAACCAAACACCATTCAAAAGTCTCCACAAACAGGAATGCTCAATGTTATCAAACACATTCTGAAAATCTAAATTAACAATAGCTGCGGTAATCTCACAATCTTGACATATTGTAATACAATCTCTAACATGCATTAAAATCTGATATATAGTCTTACCCTTTACTGCAGCATATTGCAAATTACCCAGCAACTTATTCATATATACAGCTAATCTAGAAGCCAAACAACGACTAATAATTTTAACATCAGCATTTAAAAGGGAAATTGGTCTGAAATGTTCAACCATTGTTGGTTGAGGTACTTTGGGTATAAAAATAGTGAAAGCAGGATTGGGTCGACAGATATGTTCGGAGGCAAAGAGAACAAGCATTGACCACATCAGTAAGTGTGTGACCCATGACGTGCCAAAGTTTCTAATACAATATACCCGATATTCCATCTTGTCCGGGTAATTTTCCTGGCTTTGCAGCAAATGTTGCCAACTTTACTTCTTCAAGTATAAAAGGCGCCGTCAAAGACGTATTATCATAATCTGTTGTGACGTTAGGAATAATATCAAAAATAAGATTCTCAAGATCCAGTCCTCGCGATGCACCAAAACGTTTTAAATAATGATCTTAAAACACCTTTTGAATGGTAAAAACATTCTTGCAGGAATCTGCATCCGGAGTAAGAACCGTCTTGATCAGGCGGCGCTTGCCACGCCCTTTTTCTTGCAAAACGTGAGTAAGAGAACACTCTTTAGTTACATCAAACATAAGAGCTTTACTCCTAATTTTTACACCTTGGAACTCGAGTTCTATGAAAATATAAGAGTTTTGCTTTATATTTTTTAAAAAGGGTTCAACAATGTCCTGTCGGAAAGAACATCTGGTTGAGCCTCTAATAAACTTCCGTAATAAACATTATACAAATTCACGCGATCACGGGAGCGTTCAATGGAGTACCATTTACAGAAGCGTATTAGATTAGGTTTACAATAGGTAGTCCATCATATGAAGATATTTGGATACCGTTTTGCTTGCTGTCCCCAATAGTCCCATTTACTTTGAAACAATGTAAGAAATTCCTGATCTGTAAATAGTGTTTCATTCATATAATAGTAACAACATATCGCACAATTTTATCATATGAAATCTTAACTTTCATCACTAAAGACAGATGATCACTAAAACAAACAGGATAACTGTATATATCACAAAACTGAGATTTAAGAGATTCTTTCAAATAGAATCTATCGATTCTCGAAGCACTATTCTGGCGAATCAGGGTGTACCCCAACAGATCACTGTTCCGTAGTAGCCACGCATCAAACAAGGGACAGATGACTTCATCAAGGGAAGCACAATAATTAAACCCTGGGCCATATCTGCTCTATTCAATACGCAATTCATATCACCCCCAAAATGACATTGTCAGAGGCACAACTCAAAGATGTCGCAACATCTGTTGCAAAAAACGTGTTGCTTACACAGCGATTATGATTTCCAGATGGCGAATACACACTGATCAGAGTCATACCAAACAAATCACCTCGTATAATTCTACCACTGGGGTGACATTGTATATTCGTAAACTGTAACCCATCTTTAATCAAAGTCGTAGTACCAAGACGATTATACGTTCAATTGTTATAAACGTGATATGAATCACGTACATTCACCACTTCCGGATTCACTTCTTGCAAAAAGCCACCGCAATTTCAGATGTTATCAAAAAATCAGAAAGAGCGTGATACTGTGTTGGTAAGGATATTCCATTGAGATTAATACTAGCAATGGTAAGAGCAGTTGCCATGAAAAGGTAGGGAAGGAGACAGACTTGATAGAACATGATGGGATTACGCAGATACGAAGTGGGAGGACTAACTCGGAAACACAATAGAAAACATATAATGGCACACACACAAGAATCACTAGGTGACAGTGACACCAGAAACTGGAGACTTTACAGATTCAGAAGCACTGTCTTCTACCGAGGTTGTTACAGCAAGCCGCAATTGTTTGGAAACTTTAGCACTAGTTATCCTGTACAAAGCATCACTAGCTGGTTTATCAGGTTTTCAGACAGATGAAGAAACTTTACAGTCTTTCACCGTCTTCCGTCTCTTCTTATCTTAAGAGGAACGCTAGAACTACTTTGCGAGGGAACTGAGGCTAAAAGGAAGGTATGATTATGAGGTGAAATGGATTTCTCACTCTCAGAAGGGCCACTGTAAATAGTAATAGAAACATCCGCCACATCACTTATATCGTCAGGAACACAGTCAGCAGCGTCAGCAATAGCGACCGCTGGAGGTATCGAGTCGGGTACACTAATTATAACTGGAGATAAAACAGAACCTGTTGCGGGAGGTAAAGAAACCTCGACATGTGACTGAATATCCGGAGTATGATCAAGCACTGGATTAGATCTGCATTCAGAAGTAGCCGAAGTTATCGATGGAACGGTAACAGTGTCACCATTCACTATCTCAGCATTAGAAGGTAACACAACTTTATCACTGTCACTAGTTAATGAGGGAAATCCTAAAAGATGAAGGTAATGAAATAACAGGTTGTACACTCGTAACCGAATTAAATGTCCGGACTAGGTTAACTTCGGTTGAATGTTGCACTATAGGTTTAGAGTTTACATTACGTCTATCACATTGGTCTTAGCGATGATTAGGGCTATTACAAGCAAAACAGGTACGTTCCTGGCGAAAATAAGATACTAAGTATCGTTGACCTTGGATTTCAATAGACGATGGAATTGTCTTATCTAACTGTACGTACACCAATTTCCGCACAGCACGCACTCGGTATCGATGACTACTATCATAAAACTCGCCCTTGATACTTTTGGCACTACCAGATGGTGTCAACACTTTTAGTATGTCTTCATCGTCCAATTCACTTGGCAATAAAGATAATTTAACTAAAGTAATAGGCTTATCTGCAACTTCCACACTCACATCATACACTCCATTTTCGTCAGTGTATCGTAATCCTGTACTATTGTCTCGTATTGTCTGTTTACACAAAAGCTGGGATATTAACTTAACGAACACACAAAGTCGGTAATTGTCTAATTCAATACTCACAACTTGGTCATTGCTTAACTTGAAATTGTCAAATATGAATTCATGTATTCTATAAGTAATTGGTCGATTAGGCACATTACTAAAGCTTACACGCAAAGTATTAACTCGTTTTACTACCATTTAAATGATCAGAAGAATTCAACCTTGAAGTATGAAGGTATGAAGTATAAACAAGCAACAGCGCATTCCTCAGGTCTGCTCGCCACCGCTGCCACAACACGACGAACACTCGGCCACGAGGGCCGACAGAAGTTTGGCTTAATTTCAATTATATGTAGGTCATGACTCTCGATGTCCTATCTGTATCGGCCAATAAGATCAGAGGATATCTGAAATTCTTGGAATTTCCCGCACACTAAGGTCTGCGGGGTCGTTAGTTACGCCTCTGGGCCCAATCCATACACGACAAATTAATTAAGGGGACCATATAGGCAAATCTGACAATAATATACGAATATATATTATTTCTAGTGCCCCTAATAGTAGATATTTTTTTTTAGTGAAATGGGCCCACGACTCATTATTGTTTTATTTACCTTTAGTGTGCTGTTCTGCTTATGTAATCTAGTGAACCTGTATGATGCTTCACATATAATTTCATTTTCGTATCATATATGGAGTAAGACAATTTTATCTTAAAATGGGAACTCCTTGAACGGCGGGTAGCTTCCCTGGGGGTGGAGGGCAGTGGCCCCCCTGCCCACACAAGTTACGGCCCGTTCTCGTGACAATCATTTTTTCTTAATTGGAAGGTATTTTTTACGTAATTGATTTTATAATTCCGTTATTTCCTTCTTCTTCTTCTTCTTCTTCTTCTTCTTCTTCTTATTATTATTATTATTATTATTATTATTATTATTATTATTATTATTATTATTATTATTGCAAAGTCGAGACTTAGCTACATATTTTATATTTTATGAATTTTCTGATTGGATTTCAAGTCTCTTTGTTGAATAATGAACACACTTCACTTTAGGGGATTAGTAGGAGGGAGATATTATCCTGTTGCCTTTCATTGGTTTACTTGCACGCTACAGGAAGCCTGGATACTACATTTCATCTTTCTATATCTACGGGAAGTACTCAAAAGGTTGTGATGATCATAAGAGAATAAGTGAATAAGTTATGAGATCAATGAAGTTTCCATATTAACAACATTTCAAATATCAGGTTGTCAGTAAAGTCATGACGTATTTCGGTAAAATATGACAATGATGGTATGTGAATATACTAGAGTTATTCGGGTCATGCAATAGTTTGTCATGAATAGCTAAGATGTTGAGCGTTTTGTGTAGGTATTGCACTTGGTTTGGTTTGGTTTTACAGATTTGATCAGAGATGGTGTGGGTCAATGAAAACTTGACCCACCACCCACCTCGACCCACTCTGACCCATGATCCAGCACCCACCTTGACCCCCTCTGACCCACTACCCAACATCACCCACTCCGATCCACCATCGACCATGAACCACTGACCCACCAAAACACATCATCATCAACTTTGACACATTATCCACGACCTCTTTTTTTACCGACTAAAGAGTTTATACCTGTAATAAAACCAGGTTGTCAAATTCTAACTAATCGGAATTTGAATTTCTACGGTCAATCCGTCAAGCACCGCTGTTACAATAATGATGGATCTGACCTTTACGATATAAAATGGTAAACTGTTTGTCATGGGCAAATTTACGATGAATTTCAATTAATCGATACTTCTCAGTGGAAAAGCGGCTGAAATTTGAAACTCCCAAATCAAGGTACGTAGACCAACATACAGAAGCTTACATTGCAAATTTTATATCTATTTTTCTCACAACTTTATGGGTTGATTACCCTGTGCTCTAAGCGCTCTATATAATAAACAAGCTTTAAGCAATTATTATAAAGCCCATGGTAAGCATATATGGATATATAATGGCAAGCACTGTATTTTTTGTTGAGTTGAGTTGATTTTGATTTTAACGTCCCTTTCAGCAGCGACGCTATATGAAAATGGACCTCCCGTATGCCAACACCTAGTGACCCACTTGCGAGTAAACGTCGATCGTCAATATAGGGACGAGTCGAAGGATTGCCGCTAGTGTCTCACTGCCGGCAGGGTTTCGTCGAGTCGGGGTGTTGAAGTTATCACAGCGTCGCAGGGAGGACTTTGCTTTGGTCCGCGTTCCTTCGATTCGTCGCGGAGAATCGCGAAGGGACCAACACGAACTATCGCCAGTCGTCTGCATGCGGTTATTATTATATATTATTTTTTTCTGACGAATTGTTCCTAAAGTGAGCTCCGGGTTCAAGAATAACCTCTTCCTCAACATCAAGAAGTGTAAACTCCTGAGTGCGATAATTGTATGAATTTAGATGACAACTGTCGTCGATCATTAGAAAGTGAGTATGGGAGAATATTATGAAATAAAGTAAATAAACACGCGTCATTTTGTTTAAAATTACATGGAGAACACATTTTATCTTTTCCCAAACAGTTATCGTCTCATATATACGGTGTTATCGTCTCATATATACGGTTAAAAGAGCACTCTGATTGACCAAATTAAAGCGATATAAACGATTTATCCCTTTACAAGCGACGTTTCCTTCATCCCCTCCATGGGAAGTCGGAAGAACAGCCGCCCAGTAATCAAAAGATTAGTGGTTCGAGCCTCGTCCGGGGCACCTTTCTGGTACTTTATTTTGTGTTTTTTACACTCACCTTAATGTAATCAAATCATACATATAGGCGATTTAACATATTCTGGGGGAGTAATTTTGGGGTTCATTAGCGTTTTCTCGGATCAGAAAATGCTGTCTACAATACAGTAAGCAGAGAGGGTCGGTGACTCAGAGTGCGTCATAATGAGTGGTGGGTCAGGGTGGGTGGAGCGTTGCAGTGGGTGACGGTGGATGATGGGTCGCAGTGGGTCATATGCTGTTGTCCCACGGACCACTGACCCACTGCAACTCTGGATTTGAAACCACATAGAAAATGGAAGACCAAAAATTGCATGTTCACCATATTTTATTGTTTTACTTCAGGCAAGGGAAGAACGTGCTATAGTGTTTGTGATTTTTACTGTCGTATAAGTTTCTGTGTTCTTTTTCCTCTTCTTAAAGAGTTAGTGGAAAAACTGTGAAAGTGAGTAAAACGCGTAAAAATAGGAAACAAAGTACTGAGGAAGGTTCGTTAAATTAATTAATTTAACAAAATAATCCAGTGCCCTGAAACACCAGAATCCAATCAATGTAAGTATCTGTTCAATGCCGTGGCGTGATAAATCAGGACCTAAGGCGAGAGCATATGGTAGCGCCTGCGTACATATGAGTTGTCAAGTTTTCTTCTTTGGACTATTCTTTCTGCATAATACTTTACTATTTTATCATGACTGAAATCAGAATATTTCAGATTTCAGCATTCAGCAATCACTGGAATAGTCAAAGTGTGTAATTACTGAATTCACTAGAGCTCCATTTTTCCTTCTCCCAGAACAGTGATGTCTTGGAGTAGTGGCTTAAGCGTTAGTTTCGTATTGTTGGTTACGCGAGTTCGAATCTGGGTGTGGTAATTCAGTAAATTTTCACAATCTACAAAATTGATACTTCTGATGTATAGTAACAAGAAAAATATTCAATTTCTCTGGGTCTAAGAGTTGAGACGACCTCTTTCACGGGTGAAATGCCAACAACAAAAAATTACATCATCCGTTTTAACTTCATTCGTAACCGTCTGCCAAGTAACGTGTTTGGACAAGAATTGACGAATACATAAGGGTTAAACACGTCCTTACTACTGTAGTATGGGCCAAAAATGAGTTCCAAGGAATTGTTCGTAGCTGTGCACAAATTAGAAATTGTGATTGAATTTACAACGGTAGTCACGGGAATAATCTTATTTAAGATGTCATATCACGTTTCTACCTAGAAGAAGAGCGAAACAAAATGAAGATTAGCCTATATTTTGGACAGCATGAAAAAGTGTAAAGAGAATAATTTAACTCTGTGGCCGAGTGGGTGTCCTCCCACCTGGTCTAGTAGCTAGCACGTGAGCCTTTGGCATACGGGGTCCCGGGTCTGATTCCGTGTGGGAGACCTTTCGAAATTTAACTGTCCTTGCTGTTTTTGTATGTGTGTCCCAGTCGTTCTATGATATTGGAAAATCAAGTTAAACAAGTTAAAAGCGAGTGAAAGTAAGTAGAAACGTACTAATAAGTAGATAAGCAAGTTAATGTGACACGTTCGGTGCATCAGTTAACTTTAGAAAAAATGGATTGTGAGACAGGTTAATAAATTACATGTCTTCTACGTGGCACTTCGAGACCACCGTAAGAATTTCAATCTTTTTTAAAGAAATCCATCTTTCTAAACAGCACAAACTACATGAGTATCAATTTATATTATGATAGCCTATACCATGAGCTTTAAAAGAAAAATTGCAATCACTCATTAATTATTACGTAGTAAGTTTTCAATAGGTTCAGTGCCGTCTGTGAATGTTGTACAGTATATTTCTTTATTTTATGATGATTAAGGATGTGAATATGTGTGGTCACAACTTGCGCTTCCAGAAGCCTCAAGTTGACACGCGATAAAATAGTATTTCTGCATTACGCACCTTTTTCAGCAACTTGCAACAGGGTTATTTAGCATAACAGAAACCCTCCACGAATTGTTTGCTCTATTGGATACTGTATTTCTGACGATGCTTGCATGATCAGATATGTAGTTTCATTTAACGTAGAATTTATAGTTGAAAACTTTATCATTCTTTTAACTTTACTTGAGTTGAGTTCATTTTGTGTTTAACGTCCCTTTCAGCAGCGAGTCTATATAAGACGTGGACCTACAGATTAACGTGGGATACGAACGCATGAGGTCCCACTGGGAATCGAACTCGGCTCTCCCACACCTTAGCTTTACTTGAATTTGACCCAAACGCTCTCAAGCGGGTTTAAGATGGTGCACTTACTACCCCAGAGTTTTTCAATAAATGCGTTTTTTGTAATTATACTAATTTTTCTTCTAAAAAGGTGCAATCAATACGTTTGTTTATTTAATACGTAGTCATTGTTGAACAAAGTTCTCATTTTTATATCTATCAATAAGATCCCTTCTCTTCTGTCTCTAGACCCAGTCATATTACTTTTAATAAATGCCAAATTACGATTTTTGTCAACAAAGAGAAGCTGATCTGCTAACTCTGGTAAATAATAATAATAATAATAATAATAAGAAGAAGAAGAAGAAGAAGAAGAAGACGAAGAAGGAGAAGGAGAAGAAGAAGGAGAATAAAGCATCTGAATAATAAAGATATTTTTCACCCTCCTTTAAAATTTCTGTGGCCTTCCCTGAATCTGGATATGTTGTTTTATAACGTATAATTTAAAAAGTCTTCAAACAGCAATTTTGCAAAAATGATTTGTGTAAAAGACAAAAACGTCTCATCAGTTGTTCTACAAAGAACTAAACAACTGATCTTGTTTCTGTTTGCCTTTAAACACAATGTTACGATTTACATGGCACAGACAAAAGTAGAGACCCACGTGATAATTCGCCTAAGGGCAGCTTCGTTGCTAAACTGAAGACTGGCATTCTGTCAATATATTGCATAGCCATCAATAAGTCACACTCACATGTTCTTTCCAAACGTTTTCTTATAACAGGTTAATCAAACTACGTTGTTGTAGGTAAGGTATGAGACTCCGAAAGACCGATAAGTATTGGAGCTCAGAGTTGTAGCTAGAAATTTCGTTCCCCGGGACGAAGTAGAATTCGGCGTCTCCCAACACTCACCTTACCAAGCTTTTGCTTTTCCTTTCTGTGCTTTTATTTTTAACATATAAGAGAAACATCTTTTTGTTGTTATTCTACGCTGATTGTTTTTACCAAACTGCTTGGACAGACCATTGCAACAGCCAAAAGCGATAGTTATGTATTCTTTAGCAAATAAGAGCCGCTCTCAAAAGGCTTATTTTAGACCTGCTGTTAAACTTTACAAAACTATTTTGTATACAAATCCATTTGGAGAATAATTATGATAAAAGCATGCAGCCGATTCTCCTACGTCAGGGGGGGCCGTGTTACACATGGATTTGGTGGATGCGAGTTGCGTTGGAAAGGCCCGAGTCCCCTGAGTGCAGTAGTAATGTCAGAAATCAGGCCCAGGCCACGAAGCTCAAGGAATGGGGTCCTGACATTATGAGCTCGGGTCCCTTCTATTCACTTATTAAACATGAAGTTCTTGGACGAAGTTGGTGGCATTTGAAAGGTTTTGATCCGTTGAGCACAATTGTGATGTCAGAAATCGATCCCTAGAATTGAAGCCCAAGAAACGGGGTCCCGATGTTTTAAACGCGAATCCTTACTATTCCCCTTTTATACTTGGAATTGTTGGACGCGGATTGTAACACTGGAAAGATCCTAGTTGCTTGAGCACAGGGTAATGTCCGAAATCGGTTCCTGGCCTCAAAGCTCCAGAAATGAGGTCCCGACTTGACTCAATCTCAATACCTGGTTGCGCAATATACAACAATGTTTATAGCTGTAGTGATGGTTTTATCTCGCGTAATCAAATACTGAAATTGAACCACAGCAAAAATTTTACATCACAACGCAAATGTTTGGCACCCGGATCTGATTTCTGACATCACCACAATGCTTAAGGGATCAACACCTCTCCAACGCCACCACCTGTTTCCAGAATCACCTTGCTTCATAGACGAATATAGGAAACCCGAACCCAAAATTTCGGGATCCCATTTCCAGGGCTTGGAATCCAAGGCCTGATTTCTCACATTACTGCTGCCCTCAATCGACCCTGACATTTCAAACGTCACCACCGTAGTACAACAACTCCGTGTTTAATAGGCAAATAGAAGAGGCACGAGCCTATATTTTTGGACCTCATTTCTGGGCTTCAGGTCCCGGGTTCCATCTTTGTCATCACCTATGTGCTAGGAGGGTCCAGAGCTTTCCAACGCCACCATCTGCATCCAACAACTTCATGCTTAAAAGTGAAATAGAATGAATGTGAGCCCAAACTTTCAGAGGCCCATTTCTGGGGTTTGGAGGCAATGGCCCGATTTCTAACATTACCGCTCTGCTCAAACGACCCGACCCTTTCCAACGCCACCACCTTCGTGCAACAATTAAATGTTTAATAGGCGTATAGAAAAGACCCATACTCAAAATTTTGAGACCCAGTTTATGGGGCCTCATGGCCGGGATCCGATTTCTTACATCACCACTGTGCTCAGCAGACCCGGAACTTTCCAACGCCAGTACCAGCGTGCACAAATTCTATGTCTAACACGGTTTAGCTACTGCAGGAGGATTTTAATGGAATTTTCTCCATGCTGGGTAAACAATTTACAACATTTTATACTATCGATAAAAAATGAAATTTCAATATATTAGAAACTTTGGTCTTTTAAAATGTTCGAAATGGGTACACCATTAATTTTCAGAAATAATTGTAAACTTCTGTAATTTTATTCTGTAAGTAACGACAGAAATATTTTCATATCGATTGTTTTAAGATAACAAATATTTAGTGAAAGGTAACGGAAATTCAGAAGGAACCTTCTTTGGGAATTTCTCAATATTGATCAGTGAAGATGAACAATATGTTTAATGTTTGTAATTAAAATCCAAAATATAGTTTGGCTACTGCATATGTTTGAAATTATAGTAATTACTGCCTTATGAATGAAATTCTTTATGAAAGTTCTGAATTTAAGGTTACTTATTATTAATTAACATTAAAAATACACTAACAAACATATACACATATATGTGTATATGTTTTGTATGTACGTAGATAGATAAAAATATCACACAACTAGATACATATGCACAAAAAGTATCCTGGTGATACAAGTATTTGTTGCAGAAATGACCCCAATAAATTCGTTCAGATTGGAAGCATTTCGTATACCAACGGAATAAAAAATCACTGGTAGTGACCAGTCTTTTGAAAAGACGAAATTCGTTAAGTTGTGACCAGTATCGTAGACAGAAATTTATTTCGGGGAGTCCAAACTCAATATGAGGGTGTTTCATACTAAAATTCCTAAAATTACACCCAAAACTTAGGTTAAGGCACAAAAATTCGAAATTTCGGAGTGTTTGAACTCCAGGACTCGCCCCTGGGTACGTCCCTGATTGTGATCCCTTAAGCCCCTATTCTACAGCTGCTTCAAGTTCGAAAATATTATCGTTCCCCTTGTTTACATTCAATTGTAACATTCCCGCGCAAATAGAAGCTTACGTATAGCTTCATTCCTGTCATTTTCATATTTTCATTCTCACCGTCGTGATTAATCCGATACGGTAGAGAAGTGTGAGTAACTAAGCAAAATGAAAAAAAAATGAAATCTTTAAGTTTAACGTCCCACGTTTATGCCGGTTAGGCTAAAGGAGACGGTGATGATGAGAGATGAGTGAAATGATGGAATGAAGAAAGTGGGAGGAAACGAGAGAACCCCGAGAAAACCCACGAGCACGGTGTTTGTCCACCACAAATTTCACTTGGCACTAAGCAAAATCATCACCATGAAGACGCCGAACATGTATTTCAGACTTTGACCGCTTCTGATTTTGAAAATGATCCTGCGTACACACCTGTTCACAAAAAGCTGGAAACTTGTTCAGAAAAAAAGTCCGAAAAAGTGAGCTTAAATCCGTCACAATTCCCGCAGATCTATACACAGGGAATTGCATGTTCCCGCCGTTCTTTATATAGACACTAGCTGCAAACCGTACTGTCATCCGAGTGATGTGGAAATGTAAAAACAAAATCTAACTTCCGAGATTAATATTAATTGCACACCTCATGCACAGTTCCAATATGCAAAATCAACCATTATCTTAAGTAGAAATTGCTGGAAACGACAGAAAATGGATATTTAAACCTCCTAGTGGAAACCAGTGCTTGGAGCGATTCTATTATCAATAGTATAACACAATCTCTTGTAAGTTGCGTGCCCTTGCGTCTGTAGTCAAACGGGTTTAGTACTGCTATTGACATATCTGAAGCGAAGGGTGACGGTTCAAGCCTCCGTGCGGAAAGTTAAAGTTTCTCTTCCCTTTCTTTTTAATATATGAGAACTTTTTTAAAAAATATAAATTTCTACTGTGAAGTGATTGGAAACACATTATCCGACGAACACTCACTTTTCAAATCCCTGTCACATTTACTAGCCCGCCATGTCCATAATCCATATACGAAAACGCTAAAATGAGAAATGTAAACATAGTTGAATATCTAAAACCACACGTCCAAAATGAAAATTATTCATATATATATATTTCGGGGGCTTTGCTAACTTCAATCTTGGAAATGTGAACATTCTACAAGATATTTCATTCACTTTACAATATTTCATTTGAATAAACATAAAATTTTTTTGGGGGGGGGCAATTCCGGAAGTCCCCTAAAATACACCTCTCTCTCTCTTTATATATATATATATATATATATATATATATATATATATACTTGTATTATTTTGCATTACAAAAAGTTAGGGTACCTCATAATCTGGATTCGTATAAAGTAATTTGAACAATTATTTAGAAAATATGTACTGCTTAAAATCAGATTAAATCGCAATGCCAGTAATCTGTAATATCTTACATCTTTATTTATTTACATTGAATGTGTACTTGTTTTATACTGTATAACATGAATATTAGCTGCTACATAAGAAACAATTATATAAAATTGAATTTAAGTAGGAAATCGATATAGTTATTATAAGAAAAAGCTTGTGAAAATGAAGTGTATAATAATGGCTATATCTGAAATAGATGTTGCGTAATGGTGTAATTGGTTACCCCGCCAGCTTTGGAACATTGGGCTCTTCAAACCGTCCATCCTTAGGGATGCGCAGAGTCGAGTCGAGACAGAATTTTCCTGACAAAATTCGAGTCGAGACACAGCTCTTCCGATAGAAAAATATACATTTTTCGAGTCGAGACATCACTTTTACAGCATATTGTCGAGACGAAACGGCCTCAAATCTTGTCTCGTGCGCATCCCTATCCATCCTACCAAGATAAAATCAATTTTGGATGTGAATATTCAATTTCTTTTAACGATAATTGTAATCTACGATACAGATATTGGCTTGAACTGCTTTATCGCGCACTTAACCTTCGTATACTGCAATTATATCTAATTTTGGCATAATTATTTATTATTATTAGAATGTAAACACTGAAGAATATATACTAACACACAATGAGGAAGAACTCAATGCTAGTAGTAATTAACAAATTGGTTACAAGTTTATTTAAAATTAACTCTCTTGAAATCTAAATAATCATTATTAGAAAGAAAGCAAGAGAACCGTTTTGTTAAATTGGAAATATTATAAGAGATTGAGGAACGTGTATTTAATTGAACAGAATATGTGAAACTAAATGGAATGGCATGTGGAACCGTACTTGAGAGAGGATAGGATGTGTAAATACAAAATGAAAGAAAGCAATGGTTAACAGCAGTAGTCACTACTTACAGCAGATGAGTGAAATCTACCCCCCCCCCCCCCAAATAATTCAGCAGTTCTGAAATATAAGGGCGTCACATTTTCTTCGTTTGCTGACAAAATTGAAAAATGGATTTTGCATATTTTTCGTCTATATCCCTTGAATATACTTAGCTAACAAACCAAGTACGGTCGACTGACTAGACGTCAAGTGAGTGAAATGTATATAGGAAGTTTCGATACAGCGTTCACTGAAGTGACGCAGACGTG
The DNA here is from genome assembly GCF_964235325.1 of Thermobia domestica. NCBI lineage: Eukaryota > Metazoa > Arthropoda > Insecta > Zygentoma > Lepismatidae > Thermobia > Thermobia domestica. Next base: position 143,157,223 of record NC_137463.1, read on the forward strand.
GTTTTTAAGATTCTGGTAAGCCCTATTTCGTAATGTATTTTAGGTCTTTATACGTATCAGAAAGCTCCCTAACTCCATACTAAAGGCGTGTCGTATGATTTATTCAAATCGCCAGGTATTCGGACAACCGTGAGCCCAATTTGTTTGCTTCACTGCTCACAAGTTTAACTTGAAATGAATTCTTACTTTTCCAGGGAAACACAAACTGTTTTAATGCTCATTTTATTATGGGTGAAATGTATAATTCTACAAGTAAAAAAAATTTTCATGTCCATCTCAGAGATTCGATCCCTCGTCCTGTGGCTCAGTAGTTTGACACGTAGACAACTAGACTAATTGTCGTTGTGTAACAGCTGGCAGGAAAATCGGTTTGAACTGCACGAAGGAAATTGAGGACATTGATTATAGCTGGATTGAGGCAACTACCATGTGCTCCCATGTATACATAATTTCGAAATACTTTATCCTTAAGCATTACAATGATGAATTGTTTCTACAGTAGTTAATAACGGATCAACATATATTATTACACTTTAAAGAGGAAAATACAGATTTACAGAATGTTTTCGATTGTGAATGTTGGATTGTGGGTTCGAACCTATCATCTTTTGTTTACTGTTTCCAGAAGATACTCGAAGTTGAAATGTTTGCCTCAAACGACCAATATTACACAGTCCAAGTTCAAAAACTAGTTCTTGTAGCAACTATAGAGATTTCCTAATTAATTTTCATTTAGAGTTACCCCGTGCCGTAAGCGTCGGTGGATCATCGATGGGTAACTAGCGACCTCTCGCCAAAAATTGATGGCCCCACTGCAACGATCCACGGTGGCCCCACTTCCGTTTTGCAAATTATACCACCAGTGGGTCACTGGTGGCAGAGACGCGACGAAATGCTAATGAATTACAAAATTACTCCACCAAAATATGTTTAATAACCTATATGCATGATTCGTTTACATTGAGATGAGTCTAAAAAGGACTTACAAAATATATACAAAGTTCTCCCGGAATGGCGCAAAACAGTTACCTTGTGATGTAGAAGCATGGGTTACTCTTGACCCCGGAGCTCACTTTAGGAACATTCGTCAGAAAAAAAACAAACATATATAATAATAAACACATGCATATGACTGGCGATAAGTCGTTTCGGTCCCTTCGCCGATTCTCCGCGACGAATCAAAAGACGGACCGAAAAAACGTCATCGCCGCTACGTAGTGGTAAGTGCAACACCCCTACTTTAGATGTCTGTTTCGACTCGACCCTGCCGCCAGGGACACACTAGCGGCAATCTTTCGATGCGTCGCTATATCGGCGATCGACACTTACCTGCAAGTGGGCCACTAGATATTGGCGACGTAAACAGCATGGGGTCAAGTTTCATCTCACAAATGTGAGATATTCTATTTTTGGCATAACTTTAAACTCCTCTCCTCTGTTGGGATATGCATTTTAATAAAAATGGCGTGACAACAAGCTAGTTCGCGCATGGCACACTAAAATGTTCTAGGAGGGGCTATCTTCATGAATGCTATACATTATGTTTGGTATTTCTGTATACATTTCGTGAGTCAGAGGGCGGTCCACCCTGCCCCTTTCGTGTGCCCATGAGTCAGAGGTAGGTGAAAGTGTTAACTAATAAAAATTATTTCAAACGGTTAAGCCATTTTTTGTTCTGATAGACGACGTCTTTTTCATTTATATCCTATGTAGATAGATACAGATTAGTACCATTATTACTGTTTTATTATTTATTTCATTTTTACCATATACTTTTCTCAACGTTTAAGTCGTTTAGGCTAAAGAAGAGGGGTGATTCATGCAAATAAATTCTAGTTCAAGTAAAATTTTAATAGACTCTTAACGGAAATTGAACCTGTGACTATAAGACCCAACAACGAACGCGCTAGGCATTAGATATTAAAATAAACTGACTTACGGAACGTTCCTCAGAAGCTGATTTTTTATTTTTAATTGTTTTACTCGGTTTTATATTTTTAGCAGTACCTCTTTAACAACAGGGGCACGAACACAGAATTATCACATATAGGTAAAAACACAAGCCTGTCCCAGCGGGAATAGAACCCGGTACACCGTATACCAAAGGCACACGTGCTAACCACTGGAATATCTGTGTAGGGTAAACAAAGAAGCAGAAATAAATATATATTGCACATTCCGACGAAACGCAAATGTCCCAATGAAAGCAATATTAGAGGAAAATGGAAAAACTTAGTGAGCTGTTGAAAGAGCTCGAAGGTCACCTGGGTATGAAGACAAATCTTTATTCAGGTATTAATATCTCGTATAATCGCCGTTAGCTTCGATGACGCATCTTAATCTTCTTGGTAATGAGTTAACCAAGCTAGCGACATATTGATATCCTTCTGCTATTTCTTCCCACGCGTCAGAAACCAGCTCCCAAAGTGCTTCAGCTGTCCTTGGTGGGGGATCAGGCCAATTTTCGTATAGAGTTCTTGTAACTTCTGCCCATAGATTTTTCATTGGGTTAAAGTCAGATCTTTTTGGAACCCAGCCGACTAGCTCAACATTGGGTTCCTCTTGAAACCAGGCTTGAACTACATGGGAATCATGTATTGAGCTATGATCTTGTTGAACTTCTAGAATGCCGTCTTCAAATAAATTTCTCGCATCGAGGAGCAAGCCATACTGCACAATATCCAGATATTTCTGGCTGTTCAATCGGCCTTCTATACGGTGTAATTCACCAACTGTATCCTTACACAGCCATCCCCAGTAGTGAATAGTAACATGCCCCATTCGATGCGTTCTGTGCATGTACTGTGGATCGTAACGTTTTCCTGTGGGTCTATACACAAGACGAGAACCATCATTTGCTGGAGAGAATATCTTTTCGTCTGTGAAGATTACATGATACCAGTTACGACAAATATTTGCCTAAGCAAATGCTAGTCGATCAACTTTATGACCATCCGTGAATTGCTCCTTACACGCGGCTCGATATGCCTGAAGCCCTGCATCTTTAAGGCGTCGCCGAGCGGTGAGGAAGGAGCCAGGAAAACGAGACACTAACTGCCGGAATGACATGAAAGGATTGCGACGGCTTACATCAACTAGGGCCTGATCTTGTTGTGGGGTTGAAATCATTTGAAGGCCAGTGCCAGGTTTTCTAGGCACGTTACCTGTTTCTGAGTATTTCTTTTACCAAGTATATGCTGTAGAGCAGGGAACACCAAGACGTTCGCTAGCTTCTCTCAAACTCATACCACCGTATTCAATAAGAGCAGTAAGCTGCTCGCGAACATTCTGACCACGATGAGCCATGACTAATGAATCAATTGCAGCTGTTTGGCTGTAGGTGATTTCGTTACTCATAGGCTTAAATGGAGAAACTCGTCTGCTGCAACAAGGCATACATCATGTCTTCGTAGTTCAGCATTTTTCACAAAGAAAGTGTTACAGAGTTGTGTGACACACACACACACACACACACACAAAATATTTATATATATATATATATATATATATATATATATATATATATATATATATATATATATACTAGGAACATGAATAATTTACATTTTTGACGTCTGTGTTAACTTTTCATACATAAATTATGGAAATGGCGGCCTAGTAAATGTAACAGAGATTTGAAAAGTGACATTTCGTCTGATTATTTTTCCAAGCACTTCAAAGTAGAAATTTATATTTATAACAATGTTCCCATATATTTAAAAAAGGAAGAAATAAAAACGAACTTTCCGCGCGGAGGCTAGAACCGACGCCCCTCGCTTCAAGAATTTCAATCAGCATTACTAAACCCGCTTGGCTACGGAAGCACTTAGAAGGAAATTCGTTGTAATATTGATAATTGTATCGCTCCAAGCCCAGGTTGACACTTGAAGTTTTAAATAGTCATTTTCGGTCCTTTTCAGTAATTTCTACTTAAGATATTGATTGTTTTTGCATATTGAAACTGTGCATGAAGTGTGCAATCAATATTAATCTCAGAAGTAAGTAGTTTGATTTTGTTTTTACATTTTCACATCACTCGGTTTGCAGCTAGTGTCTATATAAAAAACGGAGGGAAAATGCAATTCCTTGTGTATCGATCTGCGGGAATTGTGACGGATCTAAGCTCACTTTTTCGGACTTAGTTTCTGAACGTTTTTCCAGTTTTTTCTGAACAGGTGTGTACAATATAAAAATCACTCGGCACCTTGTATATCACATCATCATTAACAAATCATATATAATTCCATTCTTTAAATAAAAGTAAACACTTATTCTGACTCTTAACTTTTGGGTTTCGAGCAAACGAGCAGGAAAATTTTTGATAAATCTATTTCTTTGCAAATCGAAAACAATATTGATTTAATAGGGTGCCAATATCTTTTTGGAGCGACGCGTCGTTTACTCATTTCCAACACTTTTCTTTTCTTCTTGCTCGTTCGGCGCCCTCTTGACGCCCAGAGTAACAACCCAGCTCGAGTCCCCTAGCCACGGCTTTGTAAAGACTGCTTAACGATGGATACAGCGATATTGCGAAACTGAAGAATCGACTAGACGTGCAGATAACAAACGAGACCTACCATACAAATGTATCCCATTTGACCATATGCGTTGCATACAAAGGCTAATTTTAAGTGAGTGAAGAATAAAAACAATAAAAGAGGATAGTGTTGTCAGATGGGAATAATAGTAATGACAGGCGCTATTATTATTATTATTATTATTATTATTATTATTATTATTATTATTATTATTATTATTATTATTATTATTATTATTTTATTAAATGTGATTTCACCAAAAGTAACGACGAATAGCAGAAAACTCAAAGTAGCGATGCACAATATTTTCAAAAATATTTCCTAACAGAATTTGAACTAACGATCTTTGGATTTGGAATCCCATACATTACCGATTGTACGAAGCAATGTCACACTGGCACTCTTATAATTTGTTATCTTGTATTACTTCCTTTAAAGTCCGGAATAAATCTGAAAGAGGAAACCAGACTTTAGTAAACTAACTTCCAGGAGAACACGAAACCCGTATTTCCTGATTTTATGTCTACAATATCTGTACACAATTTAATTCACTTCGGCTCACTTCTTCTTACCTTTCGGGCGTCAACTTTCAAAATTTTGGGCGGGAGCTTTTGCTCCCAAAAACCGTTTTTCCGCAGAAAATTAAAGACTCGTATTCTTTTATTTTTTGCCTATTGCCCACACACAAAGTTTCGTTCGAATTCTTCATGTCGTTTACACACATCTGACATACTGTTACTAGTACTTTTTATATTTCCTGATCGAAGGTTTGGAGAGGACCGTGCCCCACCCAGTCCTTTTCTCCGACCAAAATACGAAACCCGTATTCCCTGACTCTATGTCTATAATATCTGTTCAAAATTTCATTCATTTCAGTTTACATCTTGCCTTTCGAGTGACAACTTTCAAAATTTTCGGTGGCAGCTTTTGCCCCCTTAAACCGTTTATCTGCAGAAAATAAAAAGACCCGTATTCATATATTTTTTCCGTATTGTCCATACACAAAGTTTCGTAGCAATTCTTCATGTTCTTTATACACATCTGACATACTGTATCATATTAAATAATTCCGGATGAAAGATTTGGAGGGGTCCGTGCCCCACCCAACCGTTTTTTAAAAAAAAATACGAATCCTGCATTCCTTCATTTTACGTCTGCAATATCTGTGCACAATTTCATTCACTTGGTTCACTTCTTCTTGCCTTTACGGCGTCAACTTTCAAAATTATGGGTGGGGGCTTCTGCCCCTTAAACCGTTTTTCCGCAGAAAATAAAAAAAAACATGTTTGCGTTTATTTTTTGCGCATTGTCCATACACAAAGTTTCCCAGCAATTCTTAACACCCATCTGACATACTGTTACTAGCGTATTTCGTGATCGAAGCTTTGGAAAGGACACTGCCCACCCAGTCCTTCTTCCCACTAAAATAGGAAACCCGTATTCCCTCACCGTGCAAAATTTAATTCATTTCGGTTCACTTCATTTTGCCTTTCGGTGTAAACTTTCAAAATTTTGAGTGGCAGCTTTTGCCCCAAAAACGTTTTTCCGCAGAAAATAAGAAAACCGTATTCGTTTATTTTCTGCATATTTTCCATATACAAACTTTGGTTGCAATTCTTCATGTCCTATACCCACATCTGACATACTGTTTTCTGATCAAATTCTTTGAAGGGTCCGTGCTCCACCAACCGATATTTCCAGGGAGATACGAAACCTGTATTCCCTCATTTTACGTCTGCAATATCTGTGCACACTTTTAATCACTTTGGTTCACTTCTTTTTGCCTTTCGGTTTCAAATTTCAAAATTTTGGGTGGGAGCTTTTGCCCCCCAAAAAAACGTTTTTCCGCAGAAAATAAAAAACCCGTATTCATTTATTTTTTGCGCGTTGTCCATACACAGTTTGGTTGCAATTCCTCATGTCCTTTACACACATCTGATATAGTATTACTAGCACTTTTGATATTTCGTGATCAAAGGTTTGAAGGGCTCCGTGCCCCACCCGTTTTCTCCAGGAAAACACGAAACCCGTATTCCTTCCTTTCACGTCTGCAACATCTGTGCACAATTTCATTCAATTTGGTTCACTTCGTCTTGCCTTTGGGGCGTCGTTTCAAAATTTTGGGAGGGGGCTTTTGCCCCTTAAAACCGTTGTTCCCCAGAAAGTAAGAAAGCACGTATTCGTTTATGTGTACTATCTACTTGCTAAATTTTATCAAAATCGGAGTGTTACACTTGCGAAGTGTTACATGTATGTCAATTGATCTTCCTTCTCTAGAAAATTCCCAGTAAAATATATTCCTCTATAATAAACCATATGCGCCTTCACATTCAGAAACCGGATTTACTTTCAGATTCAAACTCAGGTGTCTCGCACCAAAGACGAAGATGCTAACAATTAAAAAAAACAAAATCAGTCAACATATTTCCTCCTTGGCCTTATATTTACTTTGAAACTTCTACACCTGTATACCCTTTTATTACAACACATTAGAAAAAATAATTTTAAAGATCCACTCCCGAAGCCCGATTCAAACCAACAACAGTCGTAGCGTATCTTCTTTATAAGAAATCTTGTATCGGTACGGTTATATCACGATATGAGTTGACATGATTTTGAGTTTAACATCCCTTTCAAAAGGAGGCTATTTATAAGAAGAGAAAAAATTAGAAAACCTGACTATCACTGATTGTTAGTATTGCGATTTAAATCCATATTAGAAAATACGAATTTTGTATTTGGAGACATTCTGTAAATTGACAAAATTGTGAATTACACTTGCAACTTTTTGTGGAAAACACAGGCATTCTATATGTGTGTATGTCTTCATAGTCCCGGAACGATCAATTATCTCGCGAAATATACAGATCAGGAAAACAAATACAAAACGTGTTAAATATTTGGAAAGGCTATCCAATGATACGAAACGCAACCCCTATCCCTACCTCTTTCGGAGGCACGGGGAGTAACTAAAATTTTAAATGTGAACCCACATTTGCTATTGCACATTTGGATTCTGCAAATATATATATATATATATATATATATATATATATATATATATATAAATGATTTGACCCAGAATGAAGACAGGCCCTTCACGGATGGCGCTTGAATCGACACACAAAAAAGCGGTCTTGAGAGGTGTGAGTTCTTGAGTTCACGCCAAGAACATTTTTTTTTTTTTTCACAGCGATTGTAGTAACCATAATGTATCTAGTGACATCAATAAACAGTGGCGTGTTTAGGATTTTGTTTCGGGGAGGGGACATGCACAACACGCGAAATAGCACTTGTGTTTTTCCTTTTGGGAGCCGACAAATTTTAATGAAATTGTGTATATACAAAATTTATTTCGAGGGGCTTGAGCCCGATAGCCACCCTCCTAAGTACGCCACTGTCAGTATATTTAGGGTTACAACTGATTTGAACATTTTTATTGTTGTATGCATTATAAACATATGGACAATAAATATTTTACTTGTAGTTACAAATGACTACTTTATTAGTTACAACAAGAAAAATGACTCGAGCGAGACCTTTTGCGCGTAGGGTATAGATATTCCTCACTCTGCCTCTTGATAACTTAACGCGTTCTATCATTTATAAGCAGAGTAAGAAACTTTAAGACGGGTTTTCTGGCTATTGCAGTTTGTAATATTGACACTAAATGTGCACTCCTACCTCACGAAAGGTAGCGCGGAAGTTCATTTAGCAGTCTGCTTTTCCCTTGTAAATAACTTGTGTTCCTACTCGGTTATACACGTTCTACCGTTATTTCCAGTAACCTTGAACTACAGGAACACGAACACAGACACATCGAGAACATTTAAAATTCCAAAAGTTCTAACACCGGGAATCGAACCCGGGACCCCCTACACCATAGGCATACGTGGTAGCCACTAAACCATACAGGGAAGTTATAGGGCCAGCGCGTTTTAGTAATTCTACTGGAAATGCTCGAGATATGCACTTGTAATACATTGAGTAATTTATTCGAGAGAGGCAAAGCATTTTACATTGAATCCTTGTCCTTGTTTGGTTTTTGTGTTTATTCTTTGTATGTTTCGTATAGCGCATAAAATAAGAAATGCATTTTTCACTACGATGTCCAGAAATACTATTTTAACTGATCATAAATCAGAAATCTGTCGATAATGTAATATGGGGTAATATGTGGTATTCTATTTTTATACCGACTTCCTTCGTTGCTAAGCGGTTAGCGTACGCACCATTGACGTAAGAGACCCGGTTCGATTCGCGGTGGAAGCTCATGTGGTTCGGATTCCACGCTAATCAGTAGCTAGACGTCTCATATAGCCTTGCTGCTTAAAGGAACGCAACAACAACATCAACTCAACGTTAGTTTTATATCATCAATAGGTGGACGATACTATCCTGTTAATACCATGCATTTATTTTTTGCCCCATATTACAAAGTATCGGACTATATGCGACGTTACAGTAATTATGAAAGCTTTAAGAAAAATAGCTTTAAAAACATTAAGTCGCTTCAAGCGTTCAAATTGCTTTATAAAAATCCAGATTATGAATTACAAAAACATTTTACATTGTAAGTAAAAATACAAGCATATATTGTTTTTATCTCTCTCACATACTCTCTCTCTCTCTCTCTCTCTCTCTCTGCCCCTGTCTCTCTCACACACACAATATCTCTCTTTCTCTACATATACACTTGTATATTGCAGTAGGTATCAGGAACATAAATAATTTTCATTTTGGACGTGTGATTTAGGGTTGATATTCAAATCAGAAATCTGTTCCCATTAAAAGAATGTTAACGTTCCTCATTTTAGGGTTTCATATATAAATGATAGACATTCTGAATAAATGTGACTGAGGTTTGAAATGTGACGAAACGAGTTGATATTTTTTCGAGCACTTCAAAACAGTACTTTGTATTTAATGAAATGTTTCCGCATATTGAAAAAAATCCTTCCAGCACCGCAGTGGCCGAGCGCGTTGACCACTGAACCACGATTACTACGCATTAATTGATTCGTTTTAAGTCTGTTTACGTGTATACTATACGCGCAGTATTTGATTCAAATTAAAGGACTGTTGTATTTTGTTTTTTAAAAGATCTGGAATGTTGATAATTTAGTGAATAAAATGATATAATGCCCTTCGAGTCCTCAATTACATGTTTTGTGTTTTGCCAATCTATTTGACTATAAACAGGTTACTGTTTGAGCGACAAGAAAGGGCTCTTTATTTAGGCGACCCAGAGTAAGTAACGCTTTATGTGAATGGTTAGCGTGGAGATTTCCTAGTTTTCCTGTCGGTGTTCGATTCTTGCTCTCTTTCTTTAGACTTTTTCCTATGTTTCATTTACAAGGTTTAGCTCCAGTTGGATGCTGCTAAATGAAGATAATCTCCAGTGGAGAAATTCAGTGATGATGTAATCCTGAAAACAAAGGAAGAAAAGTGAATGGAGAAATCTCCTCAGCTACCGCGCAGGAAACAAACCCCGAAAACACTAGAACACTCGCCGACATCCGCAAAAAATTACCAATTCAACACCGCAGAAGAGAAATTACGCGCAAGCTATTATGAATGTTTGGACATCATTTCCAAAATTGAGTCGATTCCATCAGACTGAACTGAAGAAGTATCGTGCAATAGAAAATGCAATTCTGGAAGATAACTTTTCTCAAGACATTAGTGACATTTTAAAAGAATACCATGTCAATCCAGACCGACTACAACTACAGATGAAACAGTTATTCACCACTATTGCCACATCAAAAAATTTGAGAGACCTGCTTGAGAACTTCAAGAAACTCTGTAAAGAAACAAGAGAGTTGTTTCGTGAAGTGTTGAAAGGCCTTCGTCTCCTGCTTGTCATCCCGGCGACATCTACAACTGCCAAGAGAAGTTCCTCAATGTTGCGGCATCTCAAAACTTATCTGAGGTCCACAGGCCCAGGCAAGAATGTCTTAATGACCCAGGCAAGACTGAACCATTTTGCAGTTCTTAATGCATACACAGACAGGCTTCACTCACTGGACGTGAAGGAACTGTATAGAGAATTCACAAGTAGCTCCTACCTTGCGAATGTCTTCGGAAAAGTGTGAATTCTGCTCTTTGAAGTGTCCATCTCTTGTGTCGAAATGAGCTATAGGATCACAGTGGCTCGTTATTTTTTACATTGAACATTTAATCAAATTGAAACTATATTATTCCGTTCTTGTTAAGTATATTAAAAGTTGGATGTTACGTACGCAAGGGCTCAAAAAACGGCTTTTAAAAACGTTTTTTCCACCGCTTTTATGCCTTCAAATTTTGAACTTTTTTTTTTTTGAATGCTTCAACTTTAATGAAGAAAGTACTTTCCACCTTTGTTCTCCATTATAAGAAGAAAAAGAGACTTAATTACTGCATTCTGAAGAAAAATAAATAAGAGAAGTTCAACAATCAAGACTAATCGATCACTCGTAAGAAAACGGAAGGGCAAATATATTAACCATTTGGGAACATTTGGTACAGATCTGAATCATGGCGTCGACCTTCGGAATTTGCTTTATAAATCTCTAGTAAAGCTTTTCACAGCCTGTTTTTTTTGCATTCATTCAAGCGGGGAAGCATCAAAGAATGTGTTTTATGGGCATTTTGCAGTCACGCTTGCGATGCCTGGGGGCAGTGACGTCACAAACATGGACGAAGGAAAAAAGAAAAGGATAAATTTTAGAGCTCTTTTTTTTTTTTAAATCCTAACACATCCTAGGATCATGGTCCATACCTAGTTGTGTTCATAATAAAGAAATGTTTCCAACTGTACCACTCAAATTTCCCTCTTATGTACCAGAAGTGGGAAAGATGCCCAAGCTGCAAAAAGGGAATTTTTCTGACCTTTTTTCTTTTTTCAGGAATTCCTCCCCTCAGGGACATGTGAATGGTACCGTTTAGAATCTACCACCATTCCAAACAAAACAAGGTACAAACCATGATCGTAGGGTAAATAGTGATTTAAAAAAGAATCTGATTTTTCCCGTTTAAACACATTTCTAGTCAATGTGTTTAGTGAAGTAGCTAAGGTCATCCCTATTTGTCGTAGGATCATGGTCTGTACCTCATTTTGTTTGTAATGATGCAACATTTCCAACGGTACCACTACCATTGCGCTGTCATGTACCTGAGGAGATAAATTTCCGAGAAAGTTAATTTTTGAAAATTTGAATTTTCCGCTTTTCTTTATACATTTTGGGCGGGAATTTCTCCCCTCAGGTACATGATAGAGACATGCAAGTGATACGATTTAAAACTCTGGTTCATTACAAACAAAAAGGTACAAACCATAATCCTAGAATAAATACTTTGGTGCTACTCCCCATTTTTGGGTAATAGTTATTAATGTATTGTTACACAATAAGCTCTAGCGTCAAGTTCATTGTAGGACCATGGTTCGTACATCATTTTGTTTGTAATGAAGTAACGTTTCGAGCTGTACCACTGCCACGGCGCTAGCATGTATCTGGGGGAAAATTCTGAAAAAAGTTATTGTTTCCTGACAAAAATTTCTTTTTCCCAATTTGAGCGGCATTTTTTTCACTTCTGGTACATAATGGGGAAAATTGAATGGTATAGTTGGAAACATTCCTTCATTACAAATACAAAGAGTTGCGAACTATGGTCCTATGATAAAGAGTCTTGACACTAGAGCTTGTTGAATACCAATAGTTGATATTAGGAAAAACTAGTAAATGAATTTTAGCACCAACACTATTTACCCCGTATTATGGTTCATACCTCGTTTTGTTTGGAGTGAAGCAAAGCTTCTTTTGGTAACATTTCCATGTCCATGTTGTGTACCGGAGGGAAGAAATTCGCAGGAAATGGGGACATTTTAAAAAGTTCCCTTTTTTCCAATTTGGACAGAAATTTTATTGCCTTAGGTACATGTTAGGGAAATTTAAAAATTAGGAAAACTGCTTGAATTCGAACGAAACGGGGTATGAACCATGATTCTACGATAAATAGCCTCGACGCAATAGCTGCTTGACTGAAAGTCTAAAATTTACCTGAAAAAGCGGAAATCTCAAATAGTTAATGCATAGGGTTTTCTAGTTCGAACGAGTTGTTTGTACAGTTCTTAGAATAATGTTTAATGACAAAAAAAAAAAAAAAAGTTTGAGTGAAAAGTAAGTGGTGAGAACAATAACTGCTCTGAATAGTGGTTTAAGGTCTCGAAAAAAAAACTGCTTTTTTTTAAAAAAAATCTTTTTCATGCTTTTTTGGCTTGTGATTTTTTTCTTTTAATACTTCATATTTAGTGAAGAAAAAACACTGTGTTCCAGCTTCCTTTTCCCATCATAACTTTAAAAAAATACTGTATTCTGAAGAAAAATAAAAGGTAAGAGCCACCGCACTAAGCTTTGTTGCCCCAGTTCCTTAAACTAAATCATATTATGCTTCTGCAATTAGTGAAACATTTTCTTCTGAAATATGAACAAAATTATGCAGCCTTTTCGACTCTAATATTAAGTATTGAAGAGTATCTGGAACAATAGTGTTTCTGGAACGGCGGTGATACTTTTTCTTGTCTGCCAGTTTGACTTTAGGCAACCCAAACAACACATTTCAAGATGTATAAATTTCAAGAACTTGATATCATGATTAGGCAACCAACGTGGGACTTATGAGATGCTAGTTGTGTCAAACGAACGAAAATTTCCGTTTTCTTTCCAAAAACCGTTTTTTAAAATGAAAATAAAGCACATCTCAAAAATCCGGCTATTTTGCATCTGTAGTCCGGTACATCAATACAAAGTGCAGTTCAATCTATGTACTGAAACATTTGAAGATTAATGTGGTGTGAAAGTAAAATAACAAAAATGTGCGAGTAGGTGTATTGTGAGAATCTGTTGATCACTTTAGAAAAGAAAAATGTGGTTGTGATATTTCAGCCTATGAGTTCTGGAAACTGAGAATGTGGCTTTAATGCCGAATGTATACGGAACAATCATGTCGTACTATGTAGTGATTAATTAACAGTAAACTCTACTTCATACGTATCCCGACGCAAATCAAATGAGGTCTACTAGTTTTACAAATGTACGACTGTTGTGTTGAATGAATACATTGGGTGGGTGAAGAAGCTGTCTTTACTTCAAATAACATTTTAATTTTTCAAATGTATAGCTGTTTTCGTAAATTAGAATTATTTTCTACACACACACCAAAAAAATACATAACAGTAATACCGTAAGGATTAGTGAAAATTACGCGCTGTGATGGGAGGGGGCGCTGTTGAGAGAGGGGCGCAACAAAAAGACTTGCCCCTCCTATATTTGAAATATTGTTACGCGGCTGATAGAAACTAACGATAGAAATGAGTGTTTAATGAGTGGATTGAGGTTGATGAAGATGGAAAGAATATATTGAGGAGACGGATGACAGCAAGAATAAACTACATTTTAGACATTAAAACGGAAAACGAAGTAAAACAAGAATGGTCCATTGGACAAGTTCAAAAACATACAGCGAAATGAAAAACAAAAGGTAGATAATATACCTTTTGAGTTTATTAAGAATACAGAAGAAGGAAAATCAAAAATTCGAAATTCGCAATCAAATCAAGTTTCATCGTAAGACTTCTTTCAGAGAGTTAATATTTTGTTAGCTAAACAATCGAAATACATGAGGACTATAAAACTACATTGCTGCAAATGCGTTTAACAACACTGAGCAGGAATTCACCAGTGGGAATGCCAAGGTGAAGAAATTGCGTAAGAACCATATTATATACAAACTTATTTTTTTCGGCCGGTAATCTACCAGTGAAGGAAGAAAATTATGTGCTTACCGGCCAAGTGATGGCTTTTTCATATAATGTTCAACACTCAATCCACACAAAAGAATCACTCATTAAGTAGAATAGAAGACTTCAAAGCACCAATATGGAAACAGATAAAAATCGTAAACGTGGTTCACGATCCACGCATAATTCATCACAACAGCCATTTTCTGGTTATCTCCTTAGTACTGCAGCGTGCTGCCACCTACCTGGAGAACACAAAGCACAAGCCACGTCAATGTACGCAGGACCATAAAAAACGGCACCTACACGTAGGCGGAACCTCTGGACGTTATAGAACTGCAGGACGTTATAGGGCCTGCAAGAAAATTCCCGAAAATGCAAATTACCAGTAAGTGAAAGTAAACAACAACAACAAAAAAAACTTCGCGTTGCGTTCAGCTCACAAAAACCTCTATGGAATGACCCCAAAACTTGACGCAAACCTCTACGGAATAACCCCGAAACCTTACCTTTTCTCCACAAAAACCAGTAAGCAATTACGCTAGACCTGCTACTCTGCATACAACTCTCAAACAGTCGAAGAGCGTTCGCCGTGAAAAAAACAAACAAGGAGTACGATCACAAAGGTGAATACACGTATGTTCTTTTTTATATTCGTATCACTAGCAAAGTGAATGGCACTCGCTTTGTTACCCCATTTTCAAGTTCCTAGATGGTGAATGAATAATCTGTAAAAGACTGCACTTCGTGCGTCCTCGGTAATTGACGAGGACGGTGCTATACTATATCCAAAGTTTTTTTCAGTTCATCTTTATAGAGATAAGGTGGGTAATGGCAAAGGCAATTGATGATTTAGTACCCTGGCATTTGCCAGTGGGACTGAAGGTGGATGTGGGCGCATTTTCTGTTCAGCTCTCTTTTCTGTTTCCATTTCCTTTCTTCATTCTCTTTTCTGTTTTCATTCTACTTTAACTTCTGCATTGGTCGCAACAGTGAGCAAAGACTCCGTCTCATCAGTATCTGATTGACAGGCCATACTTCTCCTGAATTGTAGGGTCCATTACTTCTGATTCCGAACGTCTGCGAAACGAATGCTTCCACACGTTCTTTCCTATTCCCTTTATCTACTCCTACACCAATTATCTCTGAGTACTTCCGTCGTGAGTGGAGATTTGCTCTCTACGTCACATAACATTACCTTATTTGGAGAAGCGAGAGTCTACAGCGATTTTCATCGCAAACACTAGCACACATACACGTACACATATTCGTCTGTTTACAAAGAGAAAAATTCTTGGAATCGCTTAAAAAGTTAAGAATTTCTGAACTAACTTCCTATGAGTCGGCCTCTAATATTAGGAACAAAACTACTTCACCAGTGAGACGGTTCGATCTCAGGACCTATAGGTATTGGTCTGCTGGTTGTCCAACTATCCCAAAATGGACGCTAAATTTTAAACCATTAATGTAGCTGTGTAAAAACGTTATGAAATGGTAATTTTTACTTCGAAGTTAAAAGGCTTTTTTTTTTCTCCTTGGAATTTCAGGTGTTGTTTTTCTTGCCACTGTTACATTATACACGTATAATTATCATTATAACTTATATTAGTTACTTTCTAACGACAAACGTATTTTGTTTTCAGTAGCTCACAGAAGTGAAGACACGCCGTTCAAAATATAAACTTCCTTCCTTCTCTGAATTTTACCAGTTGAGATTGCATTGTTGTCAGATGTCTACTTTACACCCTAGCTGTTTTTGAGAATTTCTTCCGTTTTTGTGTTAATCTACAACTTGTTTATTTTCAAGCATGTCTTGAAACACTGTTAGCGTGCAATTACCATTACTATCTTTATATTTTGGAACGCGTACATGCTAGTTTCAACTTTCTACGTTAATTTTGACCCGCTATTATCTTGCTGAATTTCGACTAGGGAACCGAGGTGTAAGATGGAAACTAACTCACAAAACGGGAGAGCTCAGTTGCAAACAAATTCAAGTTCAGAAGTCAGTTTCTTTCGATACAAAGAATATAGTTACTGTCCACAGAATACTTCCTTTCTTCTTTTTCTACCAATCATTTAATTTTGTTTAGTTACTTATACTTCTGATAGTTTGAATTGATTTCATGTTCTTTTGACGCAGGGTGTTCTTAAACAGAATATTTTAAAGCAGGGACATTTTTACTGGGTCCTTTCTTGTGTTCTTTTCAAAGTAGGAAAGTTTCGACTTGGCTCTTTTGACGGGAGCCGTTTTGACGCCTCTTTGACCGAGACCCTTCTGACATAGGGACTTTTGACGCACGGGATCGCTTCGACCTAAGGCCCTTTTGACATTGACCCGTTTTGACCTAACCCTTTCGACCCGTGGCCGTTTCGACCAGGGTCTGTTTGACACGAGATTTCTGTTCTCGTTGCTTTTGTCCCGTCCCTTCTGACATGGAATCCGTCGAATGTTATGACCATTATTGGAAAAATATTTCACAAACGTATGCGCATAAAGTTAGAAATGCACGATATCAAAATACGTTTCGAAAATAGGGAAGAAAATATTTTTATCAAAAATCAGAACTTATTCAAGAATTTTGACATTTAGTCTTTATTTATAATGCTAATGTATATAAACTTAATCATTTATCACCAGGACTGTTAATGCTGAAGGTATTGACATGCGTAAATGGATTTACTGAGTTTCCCGTAAAACAGTTTACGACGTACAAGCTAAGGAACATGTGGTTAAATTAATGTTGGTTCTGAAAAGGAAATTGATATTTTTGAGAATACTTTTTTTTCTGAGAAAGTCTGTTTCGGTTCTAAAAACGAAACCCAATAGAACCCATTGACACCGATCGGTTCCGTTACCGTTAGCAGCCCTGTACTAAAGGCTAAGGGGTTGATTTTTAAGTTTTATAGTAAAATAAGATAAAACAATCTCATAACTATTTTATTAAACCTATATCATCTTTCAGACGAACACAAAATATACTAGATCCTACTAGAGTAAGAGCTTTCGATAGCTGCAGGCGAGAAAAACTAAGAGAAAACTCATGCACACGGACCACCACAACTCCAACTTAGTATGAGTTGGGAGTGAAGTAGAGACCCGACACACCGAAGGTAAGTGCTTAACATTGAACCTAAATGGCCCCGGGACAGGAAAGTATTTTATGTTTATCAAACAGTTTTTAAATATAAATAATACTTAGTATGGCAAAGGAAGTACGGTAATAAATTACAGTTAAACATATCAATTAGTACTGTCAACATTATATTGGTTATGGATATACGTGTGTGAAACAGAGAGGGGAAGAAAGAGGTTAATTCAAAGTAGCCTGATTAGATACCTATCTATATGAAGATTTGAACGACTTTCAGTGTCTTCTAAGAAAAGACATTTTGGTTTGATTTTATATTATAGAGTTACTTGCCTTAACTAGACTCTTAAGAGCAAAACAAATGATAAATTGAGAAAAGAGGATTGTAATTGATCTGGGATTAGATCTACGTTAACAAGAAGGAAGTCATCTTTTCTTCCTTTCCAGGGAAAAAGTATGAGTCAAGAAAGGACAAATTGTCTTTGAATTTAATTTATTTTAAAAGGAAGGAATAAAATAAAGAAATACTACATTTCCATTTTAATTGAGTACTTCACTTACGTGTACTACTAATATCGTGTACTTTGTTAGTGTTATATGAAATAAAATATTGAAAATCTCTTATCTTCTTCATGGGGAGTTAATAAGTAGACATGTTATTTCTCAAATGAATATCAAAACATGTAATACTAAAACCAAAATTACACTCGTAAATTATTTCGATCAAAAGAAAATAAAGTACAATTCACACAAACATTTAAATTGAAAGCATTATCTACAGTAAATGAATTTCAACTCGTAATATTAATACTTTGCATCAGAAACTGAAGGTATGTCAACTCTCTTTTAGCTTCATCCGCAATATCTCCTTCTGACGATTTTGAATGTTCATACTGGAGAATAGTTATGGCTTCTTTCAGAAGTTTCTCTGCATCCTATAAAGAAAAGATGAGTATTATGTTCATGCAAAGATATGTCTTCATACTTATTTGTATAAAAATTCCCTATTATATTAATTCAAATGTACATTTAAGTTGTACAAAAGGAATCCAAAGATATCTAAATATTCAAATTTTCTTCATATCAACGGATTTTTGATTTTCTTATTTACTACAGCTTCCTCGTCATGTTAGTGACCTTTTCCCTTTTAATTTACTTATTCGAACAGTTGGCTGATGGCTTTTTATGTAATTGTTTTCAAGTTGAAACACATACTAAAAATACATTGAATTAGAGAGTATAGGAAAGAAGAAAGTGGTTTTATTATCCTTACATTGTTTGTAAGTGACTAGTAAGTACAAAACAGAATTCAGATGCATATTAGATATCTATTGTGCATTTGCTATTATGTAGATATGAGCCATAAGAACCCTAGTTTAGAGTAGAACAAGAAATGTAGTTCGTCTGGCTGGGGCGCCCTCAGGCTGCATGGTGTACAGTGGGCCACAGAAATTCTTTATGTAAACACGAATCCAAAAGTGCATTACCACCTGCAATTCTCGTTTTCGTGCAATAGCAGGCAACCCAAAAATCTTGGCGGTTGGGTTGGTTGCGAATTCGAAAGGCGTCGGACAAAACCTCAATTTTGTAACAAATATATCAGTGTGGCAAACTGCACATAAGAGAATAAAACCAATTGTTAAAAATGACAATTTTATTATCGTGGCGGAGTTGGATGATATCAAAAGTTACAAAATGATCTTACTTAAGCAGTTCAAACAAGATGAATGGCAAGAAACAGATATCAGAGGAAAGCATTTTTCTCCTCCCCCACCCAGAAAAAGAATCTCATAAAAAAGAAAAGTAGCATAAATTTACAAAATTTTAATATAAAAGCCCCACTCTAAATTGTGAAAGTTGACACCCGAAAGACAAGAAGAACTGAACCAAAGTCAAGATATTACAGACATAAAACGAGGGAATACGAGTTTCGTATTTTCCTGGGAAAAACGGTTGGGTGGGGCACGGACCCCTCGAAACCTTTGATCACGAAATATCAAAACTGCTAGTAACAGTATGTCAGAAGTGTGTAAAAGACATGAAGAATTCCAATGAAACTTTTTGTATGAACAATACGCAAAAAATAAAGGAATAGGGCTTTCTTTAATTTCCTGCGGAAAAACGGATTTAATGGCAAAAGCTCCCACACCAAATTTTGCAACTTGGCGTCCGAAAGGCAAGTATAAGTGAACCGAAGTGATTAAAAATTTTGCACAGATATTGTAGATATAAAATGGGGGAATCCGCGTTTCGTATGTTCTTAGAAAAAACGGTTGGGTGGGGCACCGACCCCTCCAAATCTTTGATCACGAAAAAGGAAACGTGCTAGTGATAGGATGTCACACGTATGTACAGGACACAAAGTATTGAAACGAAACTTCTTGCATGAGCAATACGCAAAAAATGAAGGAATACTGGTTTTTCTATATTCTGCGGAAAACGGCATTAGAGGGTAAAGGCTCCCAACAAATAATTTGAAAATTGACGCCCGAAAGGCAAAAAGAAGTGAACCAAATTGAATGAAATTCTGCACAGATATTGTAGACATAAAATGAGGGAATCTGGGTTTCGTATTTTCCTGGAAAAATTTTTAGGTAGGGCACGGACCTCTCCAAATCTTGATCACGAAAAATCAAAGTGCTTGTAACAGTATGTCAGATGTGTGTAAAGGACATGAAGAATTGCAACGAAACTTTTTGTATGGGTACTGCGCAACAAATAAAAAAACACGGGTTTCTTTATGTTCCTCGGAAAGACGGTTTTAGGAGGTAAAAGAACTCACCCCAAAATTTTGAAATTTGAATCCTAAAAGGCAAAAAGAAGTGAACCGAATTGAAAAAAATTGCACAAATATTGTAGATATAAAATGGGGGAATACGGGTTTAGTATTTTTCTGGAAAAAACGGTTCGGTGGGGCATTAAATTACTATCTCATGTTAGTAAATTAGCGATAGATTCATAACATATATTGCCGTTTGGACTAAAATAGCACAAAGATTTATGCACAAACTAAATACAACTTTCTTACAAGGCTGTCTATAATCTTTATTATAAATTAATTAGAAATGTTACAGTTTCGGAAGTATATCACTTCTTTCTTCACACTACTATTCCAATACCAACAGAGTTGGAATAGTAGTCTGAAGAAGAAAGTGATATACTTCCGAAACTGTAACATTTCTAATTAATTTATAATAAAGATTATAGACAGCCTTGTAAAAAAGTTGTATTCAGGTTGTGTCTAAGATGGACACAAGACCATTTTATCATAAAAAGAGATTTATGATACAAAGAATCAAAAAACACAGTGTATGAAGTTACAATAGTATATTAATCAGACAAAATAATGTTCTTCTGAATAAACTGAGTAGCTCCAAGCAGTAGATTGGTTCATCGCTACAGAGACAAAAACCTGGAAGTAGCCCCTATCTCCAGTTCACTCTAGACTTAAGTTCAGTTTGTCAATTTGCTCAACTCTCACAATCTACCCTTCTAGTAATTTATAAATCGCTCCAATTCTCCGGCCTAAACGGAGATCTTTTCTAAGGGTAATTAAAACAATTAAAGCAAGTTCTTCTCTTCTCCTACCTTCCTTCTCCGGTTACATTTAAAACGTATTACAGGTAGAGCATACAGCAACCTAGGACTAATTATAATACCAAAAATGATCTTCAATAAATTTTGTGCGTGACGACAATATCTCTTGATTTATTAAAGTCTTGAGTGAGTAAGTGACTGGTCGACTTACTGATTAACAACCAGGCCAACCCACTTAAGTTAGAAACTTCGGCCAATTTTATCCCCAATTTCATCTTCCCATGAATTTGCTCGAGCGTGATTGCAATCGATAGCTTCCGATGCGTAGAACACTCCTGTGAAGGAACCAGAGTGGTCAGATGTACCGTTCCTGGGTTATCGCTTTCCAAAGGTGTGGGATGCCACGAGATGGTGCCACCAGCATCGAAGTTAAGATTGACGTGGCATTTTAGTTTATGAAAGTCAATCAGAAATATCTTTATCATCGGAAGCAGTTTCAATGCGAAGAGAAATGTTGGACAATCGATGACCGTTCACATCAAACTCATGGTTTTGGCCGTAAGAGAAGTACCAAATAATGGTGACCACGTGTAAACAACATCCTACTGTACGTGCTTCAGACTCGTACTACAGTACGAGGCAATGATTGTCGCTCTACGTGCTTTCGCCTTATCCGTCAGCACCCTATGTAGTGCTTGGTTCGATTGAGATATTTGGACTCCATTTTCACCTTCACCTTAATGGGCTCCGCAACGTCGAAGTCGCTGAAATCAATCTGAACGCCAAAAGATAAAAACAACGAGCTTAATCAACGTGTTTAATACGATACGGAGTTACGTCTCTGACCAGTATAACGTGTTAGCTTCACATTTTATACATATGCCCTCGGGGCGTGAAGAGGCGATTTTGCAGCTGCGCCTCGATACTGGCGCCATTTCGTGGCATACCACACCTTTGGAACGCGAAATGCATATCGAAGGAATGGTACATCTCACCACTCTGGTTCCTACACAGGCCTTTTCTACGTACCGGAAGCTATTGCTTGCACTTAGGTTCGCGTAAAATCATAGAGAGATGAAATTGGGGCTCCAGGCTAATGCTTTGTTGGCCGCACTCTTTGAACATTACATAATATTTCTGGTGCAAGACACATTTTGTTTGCAAAATTCTACACTGCTTTCCAGAGACTAAATCCAAAAAATAACCATAGATGCTTACGATTTCGCTCAGGTATTAATCACTTTCCCTGCATATTTGCGTGAGAGGAGTGGAAATTGAACGATAATATTGCAGTATGCATTTGAAGACTTCGTTATAGGTTCATAGTAATTTTATGTCGTAGTTTGGTACATTATTTATGATTGTAATCTTTAACGATTTAAAGCGCGATAGAAGTATAGAAATATCATAAATACAATGTTTAGTCATCTGCTTTACTTGATTTGTTAATTGTTTCACTGTCAATTTGAGTGTCCCTAATACATGACTTTGTCCGGTTGTCTTTCTTAGTGCCAAACGAGGAAGAATGTTCTGAAAATATATCTATATTAGCATTGCAAAAACAAGAATATTGCAAGGATCAGTGCACTCACACATAGTATAAACCACATCTTTTCGCTATAAACACGTTTTACCACTTATTGGCAGATGTCAGAAGAAAACTGCACTTTCAGGAAGAAACTAAGAGGACTGGGGGATCCACGAAGCCGGAAACCTCTCCACAGGTGCTCCCTTCAAAAGGACGGGTACAAAAGAGGACGACAGAACCAAGAAGTAATCAGTGTCACTGCTGATCGTTCACTTACAATACCTTCTCCCAAGGATGCTATGGGCTACGGAGTACAACCAATCTGTTTGAGGTTGCTGTGTGCTAAGACAATCTTCCTTTCTACCCTCGGTAACATCGCATGCTGAAGGGAACCATTTATAACATATACTGAAAACATTTATTTAGAGTATTTAATGACTTTGAGAAATCCTTTTACAAACTTTGTACAAAACTATAAAAGAGATTTTACAATAAAATGGTGGAGGGTTAAAAGATTCCAGTGTACGTCATTTGATTTTACCTACAGAATATTGCACGGGGATTAGGCGCGATTTCACTTCTCTACACTGAGCAGTTAGATAGGTGACCTCTCTACGAAACGCTCTTTTTATTAACTTAAATTCGGATGTTAACTCGCGACAGGCACATTTTTTGGTTATTAAAAGTACCATCTTCTCTTCTTTTAAAATTAATTTCTCTATGTAGATAAAAAAAATACCCACAAGTAGAACGTTTTTTACAGTTATACGCCAGAAACATGCGGCAAACATTTAAACAAGAGGCTGTTCATGACGGAGAGTGCATCACACATATCTTTTAATATGCCAAATTTCACCAAGTACTCTGGGCATATTACAGAGGATTCCTACCGATTTTCAAACTGTACGATCATATTGCAAATCTCCAGTCTTGATCAGCCTCTAAGAAAAAAGAAACACTCCCTATACATATACAGGACACGCTCCTAGATCTCGTGCTTCAACTGAAGAATCAGAATCAATACAATACCCTGATATATGAAACTTTGAAGACAAAATTTATTTCGTTAAGCAGGCCGAAGTACCTCCTACAAAGCAAAGCTAGAGTTTCTACAAGTTCAACAGCGAGAGGACGAAGTGATTGATACCTATTTTTTAAAAGAAATTACGAGCTATACGGCAACTCGCACCGATCCTTCGGGGACAGGAAATTCTCCTCCCCCTCCTCTCCTTAGAACTGCAACACAATGGTATTGGAGACATTTACTACAGTGGAGGCTCTTCAAGCAAAGCTTTATACATTAGAATAAGCACAAGAGTTTATTAGCAAAAGAGGCCACGTGGAACTTTCTGAAATTCTTCACGCGTTGTACGGCCAACACTTTGTTCCAAATACTTCATCCTATTTAATAGCTAAAAATCTTATGTTTCTACTGCAAGCAACTCAACAGCAACAGTTACTTGTTCCTCCACTCCCACACAACCCCCAACATTCCACCAACAACATATTTTTCTCCTACTCCAGTACTACTCCTACTACTAACTATTCACAACAACGATAACAGTATTTATCTCCTCTACGTACGCAACCAACAATATTCTGCGAGAATCACACCTATCAATACCTACAGCACCAAGGATACCTCCTTTCTCTTCACACCCATAGCCGTTGCAACAAGAACACAAGAACTCAATCAGCTAAAAACTCCTATCCGGAGTAATTTTATTCCCTTTCCTACAAAATGGCTCAATTATCCCTGATAGTTGCACAATCCTCCATACGCAACCAAAATAAAGGCAGAAAGCAGTGTAATAAGAAAGAGGACAATAATTTTGAGAAAGAAACCAATTTCAAAAAGAAGCAGGTGACGCAATGAAATAAATTCACAACAGATAAATTCACAAATAGAGAAGGAAATTTCAGTCAGTGTCGTTTGTTGGAAACTGGAACACAGTGCTTCAACTTGTTGGAAAAGACAAAAAAAAGGCATAAGGCTGCCCCTTTTTAAGGGGTTTATGAATGAAAACTTACACAATTTTAATTCCGCCACTACAAAATCAGGAAACATCAACGCGGAGCATATAACACAACAAATAACCACAGGTGAGTCACCGACTCTAGCCAGGAAGTGCAGTAAAAACACTAATTAGGCAACTGAAAAGAATAAATTTCTTTTTGTTCTACTAGATACTGGACTACGATTTTGATACAGGGACATGATGATTTACCACCCGGTGTTGAATTAATACAATTGGAGGATATCTAATAAAATTATTTACTTAAAATATGTAACTTTAACAACCTTTAAAATTGGCCAAACAACGTTATCACACTATTTCCGTATGATAGAAAAATTGAGTATCCCTCCCCTGGTCACGACAGACCTGTTTAATAGATTATTAATTACTATTCACCAGCAAGGGAATATGATCTCCTTCCATAAAAATCCTAGAAAACTACTGTTATTATATCGTGAGGCATTAAGACACGTATGAGAATATCAACAGGCATGTTTTCTCATCGACGGACGTATTATATTACCACCAGAGGCCCATATTTTTATATCAGTGAGCAAAGAAGATTAATGACTCATCGCCTTTCTTTGTGTCACTAATTCTACTCTTGTTAGACAAATGTAACCTACGTTCTACTGATCAAAGAATACTTTAAGATAATTTGACACTTCTTATCTGAAATTTAAGAAGCTATTCTATAACTTTGAGGAACCCCAATGACGACGGATAACGAATGTCAAGACTTGTTTAATTCTACGGAAACAGCACCTTCGTAAGAAGATTATCATGATTTACCAACAAAATAAGAGGTTGAACAATGTTTGAAGTATACAGTGAAAATATTTAACATCAACTTGTTAGATATCAACGAAAATTTAAGTCAGTTTCAGAAACTGGCCATACATGACCTACTGTACAAATACAGAGATATTTTTACGTATGTTACTGACGTCATAGTCCGTTTCCAGAGATATGTTCACAAGATTAGAATATTTAAATCTGCTACATTTCACCACTCCGCAATACCAAATTCCCTTTCCATGTACTGATCAAGTGAATAGACAAATACGACAACTCATAACGCCAAAATATGAAAAGTACAGACGGCCGTAGGTTTGCCTCGCCATTGATTATTGTAAAGAAACCAAATTCAACCGTATTTAGAATTGTTTTGAACCTGAAAAAATGTAACTCGTACACGAAACATCTTTCACTACCATTTCAATTGACAGAAGATGTATAGAACATTTTTTTAAAAATAAAAAAATATAACATCATTCTATCTCTCCCCATCCTGTGTTCAGATGTTGCAGCATCCAAAAGGCTGTAGATATATAACATTTCAAGTCAACTACAGTAGAAAATATTTAGAATTTCTTAGATGTGTTAGAAAATATTTAGAATTTTTTAGGTAGACAAAAGGCCAGTTTCCAGCGTTTTCCATTGCCACTGGCATAATTTAAATGACCTACCGAATAGAATAGCATCATTTCAAGATAACATTGAACTTGGATGTTAGAATTTTCAGCAACAGTTCAGATTTCGAGCTCCTATTTCAGAAATTATGAAAGCACGATTTTCGTTAATATTCAAAGAAGACGCATTTAGTTTGCAAAGAAATGGATGTGCTAGGCTTCCATGTGTCTCGAAAATATATTAAAATATCTTTAAAACAATAGCAAAGAAGACTAGAGATTTCTTGACGGTTCATCTCTAAGGCAACACAAAAAGGATTTTACAATGGAAATCGAGTCTTTCCAGTAGCTTGTGGTGCAACACTCAGAATTTAAATGAAAGAAAAACCACGACGTTTTATTTGAAAACTTAAAAGTTATCATAAATGGTCCTTCTTTGTTTCATTTGTCAATTCTCTCGAGGTTCGAGTGTATTCGGATTCCAATAACATCCAAGCTGACGTTTATTGGCTTACTATAATCCGAAGAGAGGTGAAGAAAACGTATTAATTTATTGTAGCCGGAGACTCACACAAACAGAACAAAAGCTAGTATTTTGCAAAAAGAGATAATGCGTTAATTTACACATAAGGAAGTTTCGATATTTCTTATTGAACGGAAAATTCTCTCTTTATGTAGATCCCAAATGTCTATTTTCTTTAAATACACAACCAAACAAATTATTCAAATACATACGTTACAAATTATTTTTGGCAGAGTATCATTTTGACATTTGTTACCTACTTAGTTCTCGCCATTCCGCATACAATATTAGGTGACTGGAACAAAAGCAAGATATAAAATACAAAGTCAATAATTATAAAACCCGATAATTATCAGAAAAGTGAGGATTTGAATACTTTCCGCTTGAATTCATTTCATAACAATATTTTGCAAATTGACAACGAAGAAATACTTCCTAATATAGTGCAAGAGCAACTCAAAGAATTATAAAGATATTATTTCAGTCTTAGATGGAAACGAACCAGAGAAAATATCATCATTACGATAAACTCGATCTTTCTGTCTTCGAAACAATGTACTTTACAGGAAACAAAATCATCCAGGTTATGGACGACTATATTTTATGTATTCCAAAATCGCTCGCAAACTTATGATTTACAAGATTTCGTAAACAACGAACCGCTTCTCACTTTGGATTTACTAAACCATATCAAACAGAATCACAGAAGTTTTACATGGACATTGGCGCAAATCCCGGGAGGATGAAGTGGACATGTTACCCTCAATCTTGGAACTTGGGGGACTGTCTCCCCAATAATCCGATTTGAAATGTTGTTTGGGGGGAGAAAGACTATTTCTGTCCGAGTACTACTTGATCTACATCGGCTGATATATAATATACAAGTTCACCTCAGAAATCAGATTTATCTACTGTAATAAAAGTGTTCCTTCCCAAAGAATAAGCCTCAAATCTGCCCACCTCCCAATGTTGAAGACAACTCTACTCCACTGATCGTTCACAGCATTGTTTTACAACTTCATAAATATTTTGAACATCGCTTGAAAAAAAAAAAAGATTATGAGAATCGTTTTACCCGTACCCCCAAATGTTGAAGACAGATTTGCGCCGTTGTACCCTCATGCTAAAAACAAAAAAATGTTCGTATACTGTAACTCACGATTTTTTGCATTTATTCCATTTTCCTTACATTTATGGATGAAATTCAGTTATTAGTAACTGGAGATACCAAGAAAGCAATCCATTTAAGGAGATTTTGCCAAAAAAAAAAAAGAAATAAAATAAAATAAAATAGAAGCAAAAGAACTAAATTATGCTCGGTTTTGTGTATACTGGCAATCATGCTTTCTAGGCATTTTTGCAGTAGCAGAGCACAATTGAAGAGGGAACTTCAGAACTTCATAGGGAAGTTGAACCAAGGAACTAAGAAGAAAGTGGAGTATTGCATTTATTGGTTTAAACTTAGTATCTAGATAGCATGCCAAATATAAATTAGCTTCTGTAACCAAGATGTCGAACGAAAATACAGTAACAAACACGAAAACTTTTGTCTTGAAGTTGGAAGTGACACACACAATGACTATGAGCACCTACTTGTTAAGAAAAAGAAAAGAAACTAAAAAGTAGTTTCTGTTGTTAGGTGGGTAGAGTGGTGAAATAATAGTTTTTATACTGTTTTTACGCCATACCGAATCCCATCCCAACACATCCTCTTTTTTTAAGAAAACATTATAGGAAGTCTGTAAGTGTATAAAACAACATAATAAGGAAATACCATTGATATTTTTAACTACGTATTTATTCAGGATTAGAGTACTATTGGTAACAGTGATTGTTTTCAGCTTACTTTTCAGTTTGTATGCTTACTTCTGAACTCGCTGTTTTTGCATAGCAGACGACTTTGAATTCACTTCGCGTTTGTCAGGAACAGATAAAAACATATGCGAGCTGCACCTTTTCCAGTCTGCACAACAATACATACCATGTTAGACCCAACGAAGTACAAAAGCTTGTCATGAAAAAGAAAGAAAGAAAGAAAAAGCTAATATCAAATTATTGTTCTTGTATGCATGTTTTTTTCTTAGAATATTGATTTTCTCTCTTCTTTCTTCATATCCACAAGTGCAAGAAATGCAATCATAAGTCTGTGTAAGGAATAAAGAATGCTTTCTTCGAACAAAACTAAACTATACAGGTCTAGATGCGAGGAACGCGAATGCTTCCAAAAGATAACATGGATATGAACGATAATCATTGTTCTAAATTATACAGTGACGTGAAAACCTTATATTAAAATAACAAACAGGCACAAGCTTTTTTCTATCATGTCAACACATTAAAAGTAACTCATTAAATATTTGAGATTACAAATTATCACGTGTCGGAATAGGCCTATTCGTTTTCACATTCGAGCCACGAAAGAAGAAAGTGTGGTGATAGTGATAAAAATCTATTCGAGATTTCAATGAATTGAAGTTTCGAAAACATAATTTTCGATGTCTGTCCATCTGTTCGTCTGCCGGTTCACCACGCTTTTAGATGCACTCAAATAGAGGCCATACCGTTCAACGTATCTGGACCGAATTCTAGACAGGAGGTTTTTATAACATTCCATCGTTTCGAATTTTCCTCCGACACCTAAAAATAAGAGTAGTTTACTGAAGGATGAAAATTTAAAATAATTAAATTTTCTCAAAAACGATTTTGCTTATTTTTTTAATAAATATATATTTTATTAACAACCTTCCATCGTAGCATGAACCATTGCTCTTCGCACAAGTTTCTCAATCACATTACATAAGTTCATTTCTCACATTTCTTAATCTTTAACAACCTAACAATATGGCATTACTTGTTCGTCATACTCTCAGGGTGAGATTTTTCCCCACGGTTTTCCCATTAATGCCTCAGGCAATTTTATTATTATTTCGTAAAGAAATGTTTCATTAATAACGTAACACATTACATAATACGTTTGTCCTTAAAACATACAACAGAAGTGTTTTCCTCAAGATGTGAATTTTTATGACAATTTTCTCAGTAATAACTTAGTCGAACTTGTTCTAATTTCAGAAATAAATGTTTCAGTAGTAACCTTACAATATGGTATAACTCGCTTGTCCCGGAAAAAGAATTAAAAAGTGGTAATTTACTTTGACGGTGAAAATTGCTATCGCTTGATGAAGGAGGTCTCGTAAATTAGCCTTCTACTTCCGATTTACGTTAACCATAAAATAAAACTCCCCCAATCATCTCCTTCGTCAGGATGCATAAACATGCTTTGCCAACCTCCATCCAAGCTTGGGAACACTTGAATGATAAGATTGGTCGCAACGTGGTCGGCTACGTATGAGCTACCCTGATTTAAAAAGCAAAAAGAATGAATATTAACTCTTCCTCCTTTCTTTATCTGCAATTGTCCATCGCGAGGGATAGTTTACTACTTCTATATCAAAGCGAAGTACATACCGTAACCTAAACTCTCGCGTGGAAATTAGGCTTTACACTCAAAGAAAGTTGAATAACAAATCGAACACCGGGAATTCGTTTTAAATACTCATATTTGCCCATAAAATAATATGTCTTACATGGAAGAAGTGACACAATGAATTTGATCTTTAATATTAACTAAAACATGTACAAATATTAAACATATACACAATGAAATAAACCTTGTATTATTAGTATCAAATATACGGCCGTAAAAAAATCACACGTATAAGATTGCAAATTACTCTTTTCTCAATACCTTCCCTATCTACCTAATATATATTTTTATTTTTGGATAATAACCTTTCGTGCACGTTATAAGTGGCTGTTTTCCTTGGCTTTTTTTTGTATAACTAACCACACACGAACAACTGCGAGCAACAAATTGTGTGTTCACTTTTTCTTTCTACTTCCGACGTGACGGTAAAACTAGCGCACTGACTAAGCCATGGACTCTATTTTGCCACCACAACTTTCTTCTATTAACAATGTTCCTTGGATGATCCTAGTGCTATCTTCTTGTGTCTGTATCCTGTCTACATTTTCAAAATTACTTACGAATGTCTCTCCTGGATCGGGATCTTCCCTTCTGTGCTATCCTGTAGATGCTGCATACAAACAAAGCTAGTTCAATATCACTAATAAAGAGAATTTCTGACAAACGTAAAATTGAGTTCACTTCAGGCTTAAAATAAACGAGGAAATTTCTTCCAATATATACTTAAAAACGCAATTTCTGGACAGACAATGGTTTACGTTGAAGTAGTTGGACACACGCGTGATGCGTGGTCCCCTCTTTTATAATCCCAGCCCGATTGCTTGGAGCACTTTTCCGTCACCACAAAGCACATGACCAGCAAGTAAGTACTGGACATAACATTGTTTCCTATTGGTTGTTGGTCAATAATTGTCCAATCAGAATTTAGCTTGAAAGTAACTCAGGAAACTGAATAATTTCACAGTTTCTCGTCCCTCCTGAGAAACGACGCAAAAAGAGTTTTCCAGCACCTTCGAAACAAAGAGTTGTTTTTCGATGCACACACCCATACACAAAAAAGTTAGTTTGGGCGTCTTGAAGACGAGTTGGACGATAAAAGCATTTGCAGAGTTGCCAACTAATAATTTTATTACCAAAAATTAATCATGAAACTTATAAACTATGTGCATTAAGTTCCTTGCTTCGACGAGCATCTAATAGTCGATAGCAAATGTCGCCCACAAAGAATCGGTAATATTGTATTAGCGATATTGTCAAAGAATCCTGGATCGTCAGTGTACGATATTAAGTTTTGGTACACCCTGTATATGATTTACTTCAATTGCATTGGTGGAGATTTGGACACAACACTGGTTTGTTGGGGAGAATACGCTCTTTAGAAACGATTACAGTGATTGTAAAACGCTAAGAACATTTATTGAAGAAACTCTCTTTTTAGCATTACAAACGAAACACCGTTTATGAAGTATTATTTGCGAAGCACTATTAAAGCCAGTTTTCTCTACTTTTGTACGCCTCATTATCATTATTGTTATTATTATTTTTAACTAATAGGTCTTTACACCTGTATGTTTAGCCACTTGAATTTGAAATTACAATTTTTTTAGTTAAGCCACTTTTATGTGTTCATAAATTTTTTTTTGTCTTTGGACGTCTTTTCATTATTCTTTCTTTTTTCTTTGTTTCTATATATGTATATAATTTTCTTTCTTTATCACTGGTTCTCACTCAGTGTTTCTAACTATAGTTTTTCACAGTATACGCACTTTTTGTAATTTCAAGTTGACAACAATACACATTTGCTACAATATTACAAAAATATTATTGAACATATGTAAGCAACCTGGTTGGGCAAAAATTCACGATTATACAAAGAAATAAAAAAATGCTTTCAGAATTCAATGAAATAACGCATAAAGAAACGAACTAAATATAAAGATATTCCCTTCTCTTTCTTTTCGAACGGAAGTGTATCGGAGACGGAATCGGAAATCGAAATCGAAAATGGAATCGAAAACGTTAGATTTGTGCATTACTTTACAATAATAATGTAAAAGTTTTGACACTTAGTAACTACGAATAAATTTTGGAAAACATGTTTCATAAAATAAGAACACTCTTTTCATGCATCTTTGGATTTTGAAGAACCAATACAACCAAGATAAGAGTCATTACAAATATTATGCCAAACAGCATTTTATCATTTCATTTTAAAAATATTAAATCTTAAAATCATTTACTTATTCATTGTTTTTGACGAGACTCATAGCAATTTTTGAAATTATCTTTCATAATACATCCTACTTTTATATTTACTATCATGTGATTCAATTTTCGAGAGGATTTTAAAACAAAGTTTTTCTTAAATTGCTTAACTGGAATGTAATTACTTAACCGCAATTGTTGAGGTTACATAACCATTCATATCCTTTACAATGGGTATTCAGGAAATACCATTTATAACAGTTTTTCTTAAATTGCTTAACTGGAATGTAATTACTTAACCGCAATTGTTGAGGTTACATAGCCATTCATATCCTTTACAATGGGTATTCAGGAAATACCATTTATAACACTCTTCCATTAATACCCTTTTCTCTTATTCACATTCAATTACATCGAGGGTGCAACGTCAACCTCGGTAAACATTGTCTTTGTAAAGACATTTCGTTGCCACTGCTATCTGCGCATAGCCTAATATCATTAAGTATTTCATGACGTCTTCATCCCGGACAGACATCGTCAAAGGGGGATGTATACAAACACAATATTTCTTAAACCCATTTATCAATATATACCGTTATATATTCGCCTTATACCTTATATGATCTGTTTTCTTTAACATTATCAAATGTAGACCTCTCACATCCATTACTATCACAATTCCTACTTCTCAATTACTGATATTGATTTAAAACACATGACTACTCTACTTTCATTAAACCAAATAATCGTCAACAAAAAAATTGAACCTCTCTTTTTTTAACAATTAACTTTGCTTTTAAAAAAATACCTTAATATTAATGACGAAAATTGAAAACATGTACCTAAAGGTCTCCGTTACCTTTCCTTCCATTTTTATATCCTATGAAATAATAAAGTAAAAGTACGTGAATTGAACAAACAAAAAAATCTAAGACGATGATACTTAAATGGTTGTCGAAATGAAGTATTTTTAGGGCATTCCTATTCTGCTTCTGTCAGCAATTCACATATATTTTCCTAAAATTTCCTTATAAACATAACATTTATATAAAAATCGAAAATGTAAACGAAAACGTGATGTAACGTTGACTATTAAAATTACATTAAAGAAAATTATTTGCTTATCAATTACTGAAACAAACTAAAAATTTTAGTTTATACAAAACGTGCATTACTTCTTATTTTCGAAAATATAATAAACACAGATACATCTCTTTCCTAACAACGTAAATACATTTATGTCTAATTGTCTGATGTTTAAATTGACGAAAACTTATAGATTCATTAAAACTATAAATATTATACATACATTGAAATATAAACGGATAAGAAAAACAAATCCACTAAAAAAATTATATTTCCTACCTAAACTATAGCATAATAAAATAAAATGTTATGGACAGCTAATGATATTAATTCCCTAACACTAGACTATTATTTATTTAACGCATGAATATGTTTTATCAACAATTGAAGATATTAATTCACATCAATACTATCCCATACGTCATGAAAACTGACTTATACTTGGCACAACAAAAATAGAAATAGTATATCATATTGAAACTAAACAAAACTTACTATTATTATATATATATGTATGTGTATTTCAATACAACAAAATGTAATGACTTTTGAATTACAAACACAATATTCATGAAACGTGATATTCGTTAATTAAACTATTATGTTATTTATCTAATAACTTTTTTTTTCAAACATAATGAACGAAATAAAATTAATATCAACTACAAGCATATGACAGTATTTTACTAAAGATTGAAACAAATCAATAATATTATTATTTAGATTCGTTGTTCATAACATTAAAAAAGACGTTTTGCTAAACTGAACTAATTTCTAATACAAACGACAAAATTGTTTAATGGTGAACTTGCATATTATGGACTAGAAGATATTTTCACAACATACTTTTTATTTTAATTCTACAATGCATTGTTAATATATTACACTGTCTAACTATCAAAGGCATTTCATATCATCAATACGTCATTGTATTCGGTATTGTCATGGTAATAGGGTGCAGAGGAGTTGTTAATTGGTATCTTAATTTCGAAATCGAAACTTAAATGTTAATCTACTTTCTTTAGACCCAAATCGGAACTCGATAAATTGAAATCTAAAAACCAAACATTGATTTTTGTTATCAAACTCTTCTATATATATACAAAATAAAATGAAAAGAATTTGGGAATGCAGTACACGAACTAAAAATACGGCGCTACTCCACTTTGGCGCTATTCCAATTTCATCGCGTAATTTTGAAAAATAACCGTGCCCCTAAGGAAAAAAAAACAACATTTATCATTGGTGGCATTCTAAAATCACCACTGATCTTTTGCCTTGCGTTCAGGAAATCCTTATTACCATTATAAGTTCATTTTTTTCATTACCGTATACATTAACATATCATTACTAAATATCTTTCCGAAATTTTACTGTTCCCTTTTTTTTTTCAACAGAAATATTAAACGGTCTTATTCTTCACGCGTGCCTGTTTGTACTGTAAGTTTGATATTTTTCTTCAATCTCACAGCACAAAGTCGAGTCTTAAAAAATGAATTAGAAATAGGTTAATGCGTTGACCTCTAAAGTCAATAAGCACAAGACTCGAAATACCCAAAGCTGGAGTTCTGCAGTAAGCGCTGATCTTTACTGACACTCGTAAGGTTTGAGTGACTCCTAATATAAATTCCATTATTACCTTCCCTTATAGTCATGAATCGGTACCTCCCCGTTTGAGCTGTTACCAAAACATCGTGAGGCGATGGCATTATAAAAAAACAGAAAAGGACATTCAAAAAAATGAAGGTATTTTTCCCTGAAAAAAATGTGCGGTAGATTTCTAATGCAGGGTAACTGTTAACAGCTCTCATATTAACAATTATTCGTCTTAAATAACCTCTTACTAACAAAAGACTAAATTGACCTGTTCATACGTGCAAACGCCATTAAATCTGTGCACGTCTGTACTATCACATAGCAACTCTATAAACTTGATACTAGCCTATAAATATGAATTATTCTATCATCAACAAGTCTCATTCAGGTTTTATTATGTCTCATTCGGTAGTTTAAGTCTCAGCTTGATACTTTCACTGCATATTACAGTCTTTACTTATACATTTTGCAATTATTCTTATGCTATATACACCATTTAACGTTTTTCTTTATCACATATGTTTTCATTAACTTCTTTCGTCAAGGTTTCATTAATACTTGCCAGAAAATATAATTATGACCAAAAATGACATATTGGCGAATTTAGTTAATTTAGATTGACGAGTGTTAACGACAAATTCTCGTCATAGACTAGATCCTGATCAGACGTCTAACTCCTGATTCACCTCTTTTCTTAATGGGTGCCTGTCAGGGTTTTCTTTTCATCTTACAAAAACATCGGTAATTCTGTTTTCTTTTCCAAATGGAATGACATAATACCGAGAAATTAATTTTCAGTTCGTCCTGTCTCTTTGATAAACGTAACACACACATATTGTACCTCTCTATTAAAAAAAAGAACACACAATTCTACACTTTGTAAATCCAAAAGATAATAATCCACGAAAAGAAATTAAAGCTGTCCTGATTTTACATTTTCATAAACACCGTAATAATCTTGACTTATTTAAACATTCAAAAATTGAACTTAGAAACAAATTCATAAATCATTAAAATGACAATGTGATTACTTTCATTTTTGTTTTTCGAAACCTGTATTTATGCATAATTTTGTTTATTTTTCGATATCAATAGATTAGACAACAATATTTATGTACAATTTTAAATAGGCATGTACACATATCCATGATGTATGTTCTCTAGGAATCCTATAAAATTCTCTAAATATGCCTAACCAGTCTCTAAAATTCCTAAAAAAAAAAAAAGCTTCAAATAAGGTTGATGAATTTCAAAATTTACATCTCTAAATACTGTAGTAATAAAACAACACAGAATATTATGCGTCTAACTTTATTCAGGTATCCTTCTTCTTTTATCCTGGAATAAACACAAACACACAAGCAAATTCTTGAAACTACATAAATGTGGTGATGTCCACATATTTCAAAGAATTATGGTATTTATCAAAATAGGTTGGGATTATAAAATTTCAAAATTTTGAAAAAAAAATCGCGAACTAATTTTAATTTATTTTACCTTTCCTTACTTATATTTATCTTTCCTGGGTCCTTTCCTCCTCCTGGATGTCCTCAATCTTGAATAATCCTTAAATAAAGTTTCATTAAACATGTTTATTGTTTCACGTACCTGTTGTAATGGTAAGGGATGCGGCTGGATAGTCGAATGGTCTTCCCTGGTAAGCTGGAAGAAAAGTCCCTAAACAAACGGATTAGTGGGGTTCGCTTTTTTTTTAATGGAGTAACTGTAGCTCATTGGAGAAATTTGTCATGATGACCTTAATAAACTCGTCAGACCATTCTACAGAATTTTTGCAAATATGTGTGATGTACAAGTCGCCCAATTTGTGCAGAAAGTAGTCCAAGCGATCGCAATGTTGCAATTTAACGCATACTTGCTTTACTAACGTTTCAGAATTATTTTCGTCATCTTCATCGGGTTGGTTGATAATGTCTACTTCCGGCTAGAGTAAGGGTAATGATTTCTCGTGCGTCAATGAATGATAAGGAACATCTTTGTGTTTGGCTAGTTTTTCTTCGGGTAAATGTTTTCTGCTCATAAGGATCCAAGTGTTATAGGTCTTTGGGGTAGGGTTCCAAATTCTTACCCTGTCCATGGAGTGGAAACCAATACTTTGACCATTGTATGGATCCCATAATTCAACAACACGATTATTACTACAGTAGTAACTGAAGTACAAATATACGGCCTACGAAAGATTTCAAAGAACTTCGCGATTTCTTTCTTAACGAGACTACTCACGTTTCGTTGTCGGACAAACATTAGGTCTCCCTTAACAACAAGTCTTTTTCCATGTTGGGCTTGATTCCACCTTTCATTACGTGCGGCGATCTTTCGTTTTCTGCGTAAATCAGCCATGACAAGCTTATTACTCCGATTGATCGAATCCTCGGATGTAATTGATTCCTGTACGTTTATCCCAAAATGGGTAAATATGGGCTCTTGATGAATTGATATTTAAATGTAAGCTGACAGGTGAGACACCAAGACTTTGAGAGATGGAGTAATTGTACAGAAATATTGCTTGTGTTAAGTATTCTGCCCACTCTTTGTGGGATGACGAACACACAATCCATGTTCTAAGAGTTTGTACCAAATTTTTATTGACATTTTCCACTAATGATGCCATGGGATGATACGGAGTACTATGGCACACAACTACGTTGAACTTTTTCATTGCCTTTAGGAACTGTTTCGAGTGGAATACTGGTGCATTGTCAGTAATAATAACTCGGACTAGCCCTGACATGGGGAAGTAGAATTCTTCCAAACACCTTACTGCAGCTCTAGCTGTTGAAGTGCGTAACGCAAAAGCCGTACAGTAACGAGTGTAAAGATCCATTATTACTAGAGCAAATCTTTTTTGAGTTTGACCGATGGGATAACTTCCTAGGAAATCTATGCTAACTGCATCTCGAGTTGCATTTACAGAGATTGTGTCCATCAATTTGGCGGGTGGATGTTGGTCAGGTTTCATACGTTGACAGACAATGCAATCACAACTGAAGTTCTTAACGGGCGTTCGTAAACCTTTCCAATGGAATGCTTTGGAAATTATGGAAAACGTTGTTTCAACACCTGGGTGATGAATGTCTGTATGGTACGCAACCAAAATATTCTGTATAAGCGTTGGAGGAACACAAATCTTCCACTGATCCGGTTGGTAAAAGTCCCTAACTAACAAGATGTTATTGTCTAGTTGTAAAACTTTTTACACGACCTACCATTCTTAATCTCAGTTTCAACTACATTACCCTCTAAAACGTTAATGATATTAATGTAATCAGGGCATTCACGTTGGAGTGCAGCTAACCTTTCAGGTGTTATGCTCATAATTTCTTCCTGCAATACTTGAAAGGTATGGACTTTTAGTAGGCGATGTTCATGGGTGGGGAATAGCCTGCTTAAGGTGTCACTTATAGTTTTTCAGAACATAGTATAAATTGTACCTCGTAATTTAACTCTTGTAACTCAACAGCCCCTCTGAGTAAACGGTTGTTCCAAGGTTTAACTCGATCTAGGTAAGATAAAGCATGGTGGTCGGTGACAATAATCACATGGTTGCCCAACAACATTGATTTCCATTTTCTAATCTCAAAGATGACCCCAAGGCATTCGGTCTCAGTGGTAGAAAACTTATGCTCTGTAGGGGTTAACGTTCTGCGTTTCTCGTCACCGTGTTTCCGCCATAAGACGCTTACTATTCCACATTGCGCGGCATCTGACTGAACGTAAAAGTCTTTTGTAAAATCCGGGTGAGCTAAAATAATATTATTGCAAATATCCTGTTTGATTTGATTAAAAACTGTTTCACATTGTTCGTCCCATTGCCATTTCTTTTTCTCTTTCAACAAATTATATAACGGGGCAGCTTTCATAGCAAAATTCAGAACAAATGATCTTGAACAAGAAAACAATCCTAACACTGAACGTAAAGATTTAATATTGGTTGGTTTTGGTAAATCTTGAACTGCTGTAATACTACGTTCATCTTTACGTATTCCTTCCTTACTAACTACATAGGCTAGAAACTGAACTTCTTTGGCGCAAAATAAGCACTTGTCAATGTTTAAAGTGATGCCGTATTCTTTGAATTTCTTAAGAATTTCTTCTAACAACTGTAAATGTTCTTCGAAACTATTCGTCATTACTAAATTACAATCCACATATCGGATAATTTTGCTATGTAATTCTGGCCCCAAAACATACGCCATCATCGCGTTCAAAGCATACGATCCGTTACGATATCCGAATGCTACTCGTTGGTGTTGGTAACATAAACCCTCAAAATTAAAAGCAAAGTATGGCTGAGAATCCGGATGTAATTCGGTTTGTAGGTAACTGTTGTAAATCAAGAACCGTACTGAATTTCTTTCCTTGTAATTTGTCTTCGCAAGTAAATCCTCAATTCGCTCGGGCCTAACCTGTTGTAATACGGAGTGCTTATTCACCATGCGTAAATTAATACATAAACGAAACTGGTTGTTCTTTTTAGGTACACTAAGATTGGGTTAATGTGTGTACTCTGACTCGGTTTTATGATTTGCAACTGCAATAATTTTTGACGCTCGTTTCTGACAAATGGAATGGCCTTGTAGGGTATAGGATATTGTTTTCTCACTAACGTGTCAGTAGTATTGATTTCTGTCTTGTATACGAACCTTTGCATTTCCCGGGGTAGTTAGTGAATATTCCCTTATATTTAAATAACAAATCTAGCAGCTGATTTGGCTTGTGCTGATTTAACCCATCTGCTTCCTGGACTGCAGCAATAATTTGTTCATCAGTGGCACACTGTTTTTGAAAAATCTCTGACTCGCTAACTTCAACGCGATTAATGTGTTGGTGCTCTATGACGTCGCTACTATCATTTTGTTCCTCATCGCTATCCTCCAAGGTTTATTGCACCGGGACGGGAAACAAGGATATGATGACCCTGATATTTTCATGTTCCAACGAAAACATTCCCTGACTAAAATCAATGATACTTTGTAATTGCGAGAGTGCATTAACACCAAGAATGAAAAGCTCATTTAAACCTTTAACAACGTATAACTCAAGCGAAAAATAAAATACATCGATTTGGACTGGTACTATTGTTTTACCTTTGCACTTTCTTTTGAAACGACCACTATAGTCAACTAAAAGGACATCGTCAGCTGATTGCAGCCTAGGTGCGGAAATATTCTTACTTATTTCTTTCCAAAATTCGTATGAGATTAGCGGAGTGTTATCACTGAGATGTCATTAACTTTGGTTTCTATATACGCGGAGTAATGGACGCGCCCCCTTCGTGCCCATCGGATCTTAGTTTCCCTGCTGACTGTGCTCTGACGTGCCGACCGTTTCGCTCGGGCGTGCGCTCTCGCCAATTCTGACGTTCATTACTTGGGTGAAACTTGAAATTACGTCTGCTGTTATTATTATTCCGGTTATTTCCGCTTTGCCGATTATTACGATTCCCTGAATTGCGGTTATTACTATCATTGCGTTGTTGTCTGGGGCCGCTGTTCGATCGTTCATTTTTTGTGCGAGCTCATCCGTAAAATGCTGTCCACGCATATTCTCTCGATTGTTTCTTCCGAAGTTGGTTTGATCTGAATTTCTGATTCGTTGAGCATTATTATTTTTGTTATTATTGGGCTTATCTCTGGTTGACCTACTATATTGTACCCTGACCGACTGATACGGTTTATTTCAATTCTCATAATTATTACCTTCCCGCCTGTACCCTTTTTTATTAGGCTGTCGTTAAGGCTCGAGACGTTTAACGCTGGCAATAAATTGCGCGAAATCTGTACACGGGTAGAATGCAAACATTTCTCTATATTTATATGGCAGTGTAGGCACGATGCTGGCTAGTATTTTTGCTGGCGAACTTTCTGGATTTAAATCACTTAATGCACGATATTGGGTGGTAGCAAATTCTAAAACTGAACCGTGTACTCTCGGATCGAACGAAGTATTTCGCAAAGCGGTCAATCTGCTCACTACGATGGCTTCAGATTCAATCGCATTCACTAAAGGGTAACTAAATTCTTTATAAGTCGTAAACAGGTGCTGGCGTGTTCCGAACCACTCTAAACACGGGTTCTGTAACAAACTCGGTAATACTGGCAACACCGCATCTTCATGTACATTCAAAAGATCTAATTTGTGTTGGAGATTACGTAAGTACGAACGGGCTGTCTCTTTATCTGGCATTCCACTGTCCGTCGGTAAATCTCGAATTTCTTGAATGGTAAAACGACGGCAAGGTTTGCGCGTTTTGGGAAAAGATGTATTACCCTTTAACTTAGTCTTCGAATGGTCGGATTCATAACCTTCACTGCCATCCTCGTGCTCACTACTATCGTCAGCTTCATACGTAAAAATATCTGAGTCGCGGTTGAATTTCGTATCGTTTGATTAATATTGTTTTGTAAATTGCCCATTTCTCGTTCCAATTTAAAAACTCTACTATTAACTTCCTGATCTACTTCTGATTTAACAGCTAATCGAGTGGGGATATTTTGCACCTGTTGGATAACGTCCTGGATAGACTGAATCGTGTGGATTTCAAATCTATCTACTCGCATTCTTGCCTGCCTAATGTTATCTGTGTTTTCTAAAGTAACCTTTTTAATTTCCGCGATATCATCCTGCATATGACTTACTTTGCAACGTTGTTCCTGTAAACCTGTCATCGTTTCCCCTATATACGTATTTCGGGTACCTATCGTTTCCTCGAATTCTAAAATCTGGTTATCTACTCGGGTACGACGTTTGTTGACGTTATATTCTAACAACGCTTGCCTGTCCTTTAGTTCTCTAAATTTTTCTTGGTTTGTTTCACGATCCTGTGAGACTTCGGCCGGGTAATTTTCACGCTGCGCCTCAGCGGACACCAAGTTCCTCCTACATTCATGCCTATATTTATTTATTTATTTATTTATTTAACAATCACCAGATACAGCTCAGAAGCCATTTTACACTGCGTATCTAACAACAACAATGGAAAGCATTTTGGGAAGGTATCGGCCACAGCCTGTTTAGTAGGTACCATCCCCGCATTTGCCTGGTAGGACTGATGAAAACCCTGGAAAACCCCAGTCAGGATGGTCGGCAGCGGGAATCGAACCCGCGACCTCCCGAATGCAAAGCCAACGCTCAACCACTTCAGCTACTTCGCTCGGTGCTATATTCCTCTATTTTCTCCTCCATGGCCTGAATATGCGTGGTAATGTTAGCAACAGCATTATTAGTCTGCACTATATCTTTACTTGTTTTTTCTAACTTAACATCTAATTCTTCAAATTTATTAACCAGATCTTCCCTTAAACTAGCAATTTTATCATTATTTTCTTCCAACTTTATACTTAATTGTTCTGACTGTTTTTCGAGCAAAGTGGTACGCATTTCCTTCAACTCCTAAGAATCTGCCATTGTGAATGATTCCGTTAATTGACACTAAGTAAACTAATAATTACTCTAAAAGAAGCTAATAATTTCTCTAAATGCAGCTAAATTCCTCTCTAGAGTGACATTACTGCAACTAATACACAAAACAAAACCACTAAAGAAAACATACACTTCACACTAGTAATGCACAAAATTAATATATTATTATTTTTTGGTTTTAATACCGGTAAACAAAAGAACTTTTTCGCGTTATTGTAAAGGTCTCCCGGGCAGTAACACCAATTAATTATGCTATCGCTTGATGAAGGAGGCCGCGTAAATTAGCCTTCTACTTCCGATAAGATTGATCGCAACGTGGTCGGCTACGTATGAACTATCCTGATTTAAAAAGCAAAAAGAATAAATATTAACTTTTCCTCCTTTCTTTATCTGCAATTGTCCATCGCGAGGGATAGTTCACTACTTCCATATCAAAGCGAAGTACATACCGTAACCTAAACTTTCGCGTGGAAATTAGGCTTTACACTCAACGAAAGTTAAATAACAAATCGAACACCGGGAATTCGTTTTAAATACTCATATTTGCCCATAAAATAATATGTCTTACATGGAAGAAGTGACACAATGAATTTGATCTTTAATATTAACTAAAACATGTACAAATATTAAACATATACACAATGAAATAAACCTTGTATTGTTAGTATCAAATATACGGCCGTAAAAAAATCACACGTATAAGATTGCAAATTACTCTTTTCTCAATACCTTCCCTATCTACCTAATATATATTTTTATTTTTGGATAATAACCTTTCGTGCACGTTATAAGTGGCTGTTTTCCTTGGCTTTTTTTGTATAACTAACCACACACGAACAACTGCGAGCAACAAATTGTGTGCTCACTTTTTCTTTCTACTTCCGACGTGACGGTAAAACTAGCGCACTGAGTAAGCCATTGACTCTATTTTGCCACCACAACTTTCTTCTATTAACAATGTTCCTTGGATGATCCTAGTGCTATCTTCTTGTGTCTGTATCCTGTCTACATTTTCAAAATTACTTACGAATGTCTCTCCTGGGTCGGGATCTTCCCTTCTGTGCTGTCCTATAGATGCTGCATACAAACAAAGCTAGTTCAATATCACTAATAAAGAGAACTTCTGACAAACGTAAAATTGAGTTCACTTCAGGCTTAAAGTAAACGAGGAAACTTCTTCCAATATATACTTAAAAACGCAATTTCTGGACAGACAATGGTTTACGTTGAAGTAGTTGGACACACGCGTGATGCGTGATCCCCTCTTTTATAATCCCAGCCCGATTGCTTGGCGCACTTTTCCGTCACCACAAAGCACATGACCAGCAAGTAAGTACTGGACATAACATTGTTACCTGTTGGTTGTTGATCAATAATTGTCCAATCAGAATTTAGCTTGAAAGTAACTCAGGAAACTGAATGATTTCGCAGTTTCTCGTCCCTCCTGAGAAACGACGCAAAAAGAGTTTTCCAGCACCTTCGAAACAAAGAGTTGTTTTTCGATGCACACACCCATACACAAAAAAGTTAGTTTGGGCGTCTTGAAGACGAGTTGGATGATAAAAGCACTTGCAGAGTTGCCAACTAATAATTTTATTACCAGAAATTAATCATGAAACTTAATAAAATATGCGCATTAATTTCCTTGCTTCGACGAGCATCTAATAGTCGATAGCAAAATTTTCCCGACAATTTGCTTAAACAGCACTCGAGCTACTTGGTCCAGATTTTATAAATAATTTCCAAATTACAATATAGCATAAATTGTTTATCCACAAAATTACAGATAGAGTACTTTGCCTTAGGGGTAAATTTTTCCCGATGATCTTCCCAAAAACAACTCAGGCGATTTTGTTGGTATTTCATAAATAAAACGTTTTATGAAAACACTAACAACATAGTATAGCGCGTTTGTCCTAAAAAAATATCCACAAGGGATAGTTTATTTTGGGGGGTGACTCTTTTGACAATTTTCTCAGAAATTACTCAGACGCGATTTCTCATAGTTCACATACAATTATTTCGTTAATAATTCTAATATATGGCATAAGTTATTTCTAACGAAAATTAACCAATGGGTACTTTACTTTTGGGCTTAAGGTTTCTGGGAACAAAGTTTTCCAAAACACATTATTTTATTCCATTCCCAAATATATGTTTCAGTAATAGCTGCAGACTAACACGAGTCAGTTTAAG
The DNA here is from genome assembly GCF_964235325.1 of Thermobia domestica. Classification (NCBI taxonomy): domain Eukaryota; kingdom Metazoa; phylum Arthropoda; class Insecta; order Zygentoma; family Lepismatidae; genus Thermobia; species Thermobia domestica. The sequence continues at coordinate 143,201,662 of NC_137463.1, forward strand.
AAATTCGAGCGAGAAAGTTCAGCGCGTTTGTTCCGTACCCTTTCTTAAATATGTTTTTAAATTTTACTCCTAATCACAATTTTCCTAACATAATCAAAACATCTTTCTAAATGTGCCTCGTTGTGGCCAAACAGTTCAAATGCATTGGTTCTAAATTTGGTTCCCGGTGAGAGTTCGTGTATTTTCATCCAACGTTAAGGTATAGGTGACATGTCGGTGCAAAGAAAAAATGTTTAAATAAGCTAACCAAGCTAATCAATAATACAGTGAATACACTTCTCAGCTTCATAAGAGCAGAACGTGAGGGAAACTGGAACAAGCACTTAGAAGCTTTCGAAAATATGCAATCTTTGATTGCTGCTTATAGCCATACATGCTACTCTAGATGAGGTCTAGTGTACCTTACATGCAATATGAGATTTGCTACACTTTGCCGCAGAAGTTAAAGATGGTCATTTTAGTGTCAAAAGAACCAAGGTCCCGTTTGTAAACATAGCAACTAATCAAGCCTTTGAACATGTCAACAAGATTTGCAAGGTAACAGGTGGCATAAAAAATACTCTGAACGAATCTGCCAGACAGCGATGGATACTCAGTTACAGTGAACTTGGACATCTGGCTGAAGCGGTAAATAAGCTCTTCAGCATTAACATTCAAACACCGTTCAGCCACAAGGAACAACAGAAGAAACGACTAGAGAGGAACATCACTGATGTAGCAGTAATAAAAGAACAACTTTTGCGCTTTCAACTGTTTCGTGATATCAACAATGATTTGAGAGTGATTTCGACAAGAGATGTAATCCCGGAAGATACTGCACGTGACATTCTCAATGCTTTTGAAAATGGAAAACGGGTTATTGACACTATCGTTAAGACATGTCTACTTCCTGAATCCCAAGTTGTCTGTTTGAGACTATAACAATATCAAACCCAGGAACATTCAAAGACATAACGTCACAACGAAGTAGACAAAACTAAGACATCTGGAGTCTGCCACAGAAGTTAATCAGCGACTAATTACATACATAGCCCGATATCCAAATGTTGATGTTCGATTTCTCCCACAGCATGAGTTGTTTGAACATCCTCCGTCTCTGTTCAGATCGGATATTTCAGCTATCATTGGACAAGAGGCTGGTTTATTTTATCTTTTACCACAGGGTAATGTAGCCAGTGCAAACACAAATGATCTTCAGGGATCAAACACTTATTACTGATGGTATGGCATGTGTGCACAAGATTGGTAAACCAAAGAATGGTAAAACATTTGGAGACCTTGCAGATTCTTTCACTGAACTTATATTTTTTTCAATTATTCAGGAACATGCACTAGGATTGATGTTTTTTTGATAGGTACGGTGTATGTCTCTCCGTCTACTAAATCAAATACAAGAAACTTTAGATCTGGAAACGCTTTACCCATTAAAGGGATTATTCAAGACAGATACTATTGGCAGATTATTCAAGACAGATACTGCACTGGATACTATTGGCTACGTCTCAGTATCTCCAAAAGCAGGACCATGTCACGGGAATGTGTCGCATAAGCGCGACCAAGTTAGTTACAAACCATTTCAAAAAATCAGACGATGGTAACTTCGAAATCATAAGAGAGAGCACAAAAGATTTAACGAATTTTCATCTTGGTGGAAGAGAAATCGCTGTTCGTCCTACCGGTGATAATGACATTAAAATCCCGGTAAGGTAATTGTTCCAGGAATACCGGCTTCGAAACAAATGTATATTTTGTGTGAGAGAGGTAGGCCATTTTGACCCAATTAAGTGTATTAGGGGTTTTAAAAAAATCGAAAATACCGTATCAAGTGTTTGGAAGCATACAACGAACAAAAGCACACTCATAAGTGCGAATTCAGATGCTTAGCATGTAATAAGGTACAATATAAAAACCCAACAATACGGAAAATCAAGGGTATTGCATGTAATAGAAAGTTTACTGAGAGTGAATGTTTTAATAATCATTTGGCACGTAATAAAGCTCGTTTTAGTGAATGTCATTATGTAAAGGTATGTCCTGATTGTAATCGCATGACTGATAGTAGAATTCGATAATTTGCACATAAGTGTGGTGAGCATTTTTCTGCTTCTTGCAAAGTTCAGATAGATAGAATCTAATCACCAATGCTTTGTGACGAAATTGAAGGCTACGCATATCAAAAGGTTTATGTACAACAGTCAGCAAAATAATGATGCGTCTCTTTATTTTAGAGGGTTTTTTTTGAAAATATCTCCGCTTTCTTTATATGTTCGAAATTTCGGAAGGTTTCGCCAGCAGGAAAATTAATAACAAACCCGTTTTTAATATTTGTGTTAGATATTAGCTTAAAATAAATAAATTAGAAGCAAACAACATTAAATCGGCCAAAATTACGAGAATTACAAACTGCTAAAGTGGGAAATTTCCAAGAACACGAGGGAATTCTGCAGTTCAACACGAAACAGCGATATCTATGTCATTGAGAGCAATGTGGATTAAATATACAAACGAAACTTTTAACGAAACATTTCTAATATGTCTTATTACGTGCATTATCTGCAAACTCCAAATATATGAATCTATGCCAAGTATTAACGTATAGATAGAGGAAATCGTATAAATTACCTATGGAAAAGAACGAATTAGTAGCACGATCGTAATGAAAAATCGTCTTTACAGTAGAACAGATTCAGTTCACGTAAGAAAACAAATAGCTTAGTTAGTTAAAGCAATGAGTCTATATGCCGGAGGTAGTTGTTTCGAATCCCATAGAAGTGCAATTGTCATTTTTATTTCTATGGTTATCTCGCTTATCTTTTTATGTAGGAAAGAATCAAATTGTAGCATGTGTAAAACTCATGACGATACCAAATAAAGTGTCGCTGTTGCACTTGCATTGGCCTACCTAATTTTTGTTTGCAAACAGTTTCGTAATTATTTCCCATGTGCTCACTCCGCACTATATGCTGTCTGGTGCATAACGAATGTTTTAAAGTAAATGTTAATTCTAATTTGGAGAATTTTATAAAGTTTCACTATGCTTATCACTAGATAGTTTATTTACATCACCGTTAAATGAAAGGAACTTACTTAGGGAACATCAGATCCTCCTTATACTTATGCAGAACCCATTCTGAAGAACTGCATTTGGCGTTCTGGGTGAAAGTTCTATGGGACTATTAGAAAAATATATATTCCCGTTTCCACGCTGATGATAGAATTTCTAAAACAGTTATTGAATTACGTTCGAAGCATAGGCGTACATAGCGTCTCGCAACCCTGTGGCGTGGAGACCACACAAGCCGCAAGGCCAAAAAATATATAGAAAGTTCGCAGGGGCGGACCATACCAAATTTTCACCCGGGCAAACTGACTTTTTGGTGCTCTTCCGCTAGTACTGGCCTATATTTTACATTTTATCATAGTGTTCTTAATATTTTAAACTCATTTTTCAAAATGATATTCTTTACCTAGGAAAACTTCACAAAGCATATGGCCCGCTATAAACAATACCAACCTGGCCCTAGCTTGGTCTAGTGGCTAGCACGCCTGCCTTCTGTGGTCCCGGGTCCAATTCCCGATGGGTTACTGTTGAACGATAAAAGTGCTTCGGATTCCACTACAGTCAGTATCTACATCCTTGGTCACTAAGGCATAACCGTGGAACGCGAAACTCAAGCAAACAAACAAACCATATCTACTCCCCCTCCACTCTTTATTCTACATGCCATCTCTCCATTTGTCGATACAGGCCCCTTAGTACTATGAAACTCTCTTCTTCCATGGTGAAATGGAAAGAGATTATGCAATTGACGCTACTTTACAATATAAACCAAAAATGTCAGAAGAAAACACTATAAAATTTACTTTTTGAGGCTCGTTTGGTGCCCCTGACTCTGGCGGATTGCCCGGCCCTCGGTCCGCCCTTCAAAGTACGGATGCATAACTAAGTGCTGAGGAGGATAGGTTAACCTTCATGTTATGCCACTGGTTTGACGTGTTTGAAATGTTCATTAACTGATCGGTTAGTGAAATAATTTCTCAGGTTACTGATACTTAAAGTTTAGCTAAGACAAAGTTACATAACCAAATACATTTGATATCGTGATGTCACAATTTGATTTTCCCTCACATAAAAAAGAGAAATACAATAGTAATAAAAACCCTTGCTCGTACTAGGCTCAAAATGACAACCTAATTCGCACAGACCAGTTGCTCTGACCAACTGAGTTTCGATTTCTTACGCGAAAGTTAGAAGTATGTTATATTACGAGCATTCTTTTCATTATGATCGTGCTGTTAATTTATTCTTTCGATAGGTAGTTTCCACTGTTTGCTTTATCTATATAAATAAATGTATAGATTCATATAGTAAGAGTCTTTGGGTAATGAGTGTAACAATTTCACGACAAATATACTTGCTTAAATGTATTGTATGCTATGATTTGCCCTGATTGTCTGTTCCTATGGTGGTTGGAAAATAGATACGTCAAAACTGTTCGAAGTAATACGAACACGGCTTAAGAACAGGGACGGAACTGAGTTATCACTCGATTGACCTTGAGAGCAAATTACCAAAGGGTAGCTATAAACGTAAGTTCAGCATGAATTTCTGTGGAGTTCTGTCCAGTATTTCTATCTGCCAATCACGTTTGTTTTTATGAGTAATATTTTACCAACCTAATCTTTCGATAGAGCGCAATGGCACAGAACAAACGGGAAGAATTCTTGCTCTTGTTAGCGTGGGGTACCACCATGTGCAATAAAAATGTCGCGTCTACTTGAAGTTATATTTTATCGAAAATAACTCGTTTTCCTTTATTCATATTCGAAGTTTTTGAGGGTTTCAAAATGAGAAAACGTTACTGACAAACAAGAACGCATTTAGGTATGGGTCCAGGGGGTCCGGACCTCCTCTGAAATCCCAACTTTTCTGTAAATTTAGCATAATTTTAGAAGTTATTTTTTAAAAAAATATTGTAATTTACCCTAATATTGAAGTTTGACCCCCCAAATAGTTTTGGACCTCTTCCGAAATAAATTCGTGCATACGTGCTTACTGACAAATATATTTTCAATATATTCGTTAAATATTAAAGTGAAATGTATAAATTAGGAGCAATAAGATTCAACACTGGCTAACTTTTGTCCACTGCCAATATTATTAGAAAGGATATTAATAGCAAAAACTCTTAGTCAATTTTGAACCTTGGAATTTTACCCCGAACAGTAAGTCTATTATTGAGAAGTACATATGAAACCTTTTATCAAAACTTATCCAGACTTTATCTGGCATGAAATTATTATATACACCAAACTGCACTCTCCTAAAATGTGTATCAAAATATTGCTCTACGTATCTACGAAGCAATGAAAATGTTTATCGAAATGTGTGAGCAGGAAACTCTAACAGCCAGCCATTTTATTTAAATCGTAATAAACCGTGTAACCGTACGTTGACGTGAAGACATAGCTTGGTCCATTGTTAAGGTATTGGAAGAATGAAAACTCAATGTTCGTAGGTTCGAATCTATCCACTCACCACAACATTTTATTCTTACCAGTAACTATGAAATAAAAAAGAAAAAATGTATAACCGTAAAGACAAGTCTCAAGAGAACAATACTAAAATAGTAATACAATATCGTCAACCAAGAATTATTTAGCGTTTGGATGAAATTATACTTGCCAACGATTGCAAGTAAAAGCAGGCTGATAGACGTAATGCTGCCTAGACTTCTGAACAGCGTTGCAAGTGAAAAAAAGCAGAGGCGGTATGTTTTATTACGATTTTGACTCGACATACCGGCTGTTTAAATGTTAAAATGCAGTGAGGGTATGTTGCCTAAAAGATTGCATTTCTATTTACATAATGAATGAAAACAATTGGTGAGCTTCTCTGTAGTTACTGGGGAAAGGGGACATAGAGACTTTGATCTCCCTCCAACAAATTTGTGAAAAAATAAAAAGAATATTTTCTTATGTTGTAATATAGAGAATTGTACACGAAAATGCTCAGAAACCGAGTTTTTGTCTTAACAATTTCTTCCGGGAAAACTCCCAGATCCTCACTCGACTGAGGTATATTTCAAACAACCCGGGAGGTCCGCCCCCATAGCAGATAACTTTTAAATCCGCCAATGCTCAAAACACAACATGTATATATATTAAGGCAAATAGACATGCACATTCATAAGAAAGAAGCACTTCAATATGGCACATCAAAATATAAACAAGATAAACTTCTTTGAAGACACCTCATTTCAAAACAAAAAGGCACGAAAACGATGTCGGTGTTGTGAGGTTAGAAATTATTTCTACAAAAGGAATTACATTTTCTACGTGCAAAGCTGTTCGTCAATTATTATGTATAAAAATGGATTGATTAAAGGTACTTAGCATCTACTTTCCAGTGACGGTATGTTTTAATCATTGGAAAAGCAGAGAGAGTACGCCTTCATCACTGAAGAACCAAAGGCGGTATGGCATACCACTGCATACCGTCTCACTTCGACCACTGCTTCTGAAAGCAAATTTACTACCTGAACACTTCTGACTCTTCATTGGTATGCAGTTAGTCATTTAAAACCTTTCAATTGCAAGTGAAATGACTTTTTACACAAACTAAAACAGTTGTAAATCAATAAATGTCTATGTGTAAAAATAGGTGTATCTCATCTGTAGTTCTGAGTTCCTTTCACTTTGAAGCGACAAATGCGAGAAGAAAGTATGGTAATCAAAAAACAAATCAAATTTGAGATTTCAACGAATTTACACATATTATGGCCCCTAAAACAGAAAAAGTTATTTTTCGATACACGTCTACCTATTCGTCCGTCCGTTCGCTACACTTTCTGTGCACACGCCTAGAAGACATACCGTTCAACTTATCTACACCAAATTTTAGTTTAAGAGTTTCATACCTAGGTAGTATTTCTTATTGTTTTTTGCTTGGGTTTCCTCGGGGTTCTCCCGTTTCCTCCCACTTTCTTCATTCCACCATTTCATTCATTACTCATCATCACCGCCTCCTTTAGCCTCACCGGCATAACTGTGGCACGTAAAACTCATTCATATTTCATTTCATTTCATTTTTTATGTTTTTTTTATTTCCCTCCTACTCCCAAAACAGGAGTAATTTCCTGTACGATGTAAATACAAAAAAAAAAAAAAGAGATTTTCTCATAACTCGCTCTAACGATCTTATTTTTCGTTTTTTCATAAATCAATATTTAATTAACACCCCTATTTTGTGGTATAAGGCATTTATTTGAGAAAAATCTATCAGGGTTAGTTTATACTTAGGGGTATTTTTCTCAGTGATTTTCTCAAAGTGGACTCAAGCGTTTTCTTTTATATTTCATAAATAAATATTTCAGTAATAAACTGATAATATGGCGACATTTGATCCGAGGAATGTACGAGGGATAATTTATACTGAGCTTTTTTTCAACGATTTTCGCAAACACGACGTAGGAGATTTTGTTTATATTTCATAACAATAACAATATGAGTAGAGTGGTGTTAGTTGAGCCACTTTTTTGACCTACTACGCATGCGCAAACTGCTCCGGTAACTGTTCCAGTTCCGGTTCAGGTTCCGATTCATGTTTCGATTTATGTTCTGATTCATGTTCCAGCACCTTCTCCGGTTCCGACGGAGCAGTTTACGTGCAACGAGTAGCTTTTTACACCACAGGGAACACGCATGCGCAGAAACATTATACACAACAGCAAGACTATGACATTGGCGTGCAGTGTTTCTTTCAACCATTATATAACACCAGGGATGTACTCGTTCTCTAAAACGAGCACTTTTTTGAAAGACAGAGATTAAAAAATAATAACAGCATTTAACAACACACACAAGCACAGACACACACATACACAGACTTCGTTGCTCTTGCGCAGTTCCAATTAATTACAGATTACATGCATGTCCAGAAAAAATTACAGTTCCAACCCCCACTTCCATTTCCGATTAAACACACCACCACCAGCAGCAGAATACAACATAGAAGATTATGACCACAGACTACAAAGGCTACAACAGGACTATGAACACATATTCCAACCCCTATTGAACATAGTAGAGCAGTGGTTCACACAAACACACACACACACACACACCTATACACGTATTTGCGTACTTGCTAGCTCCGAGTTGGGAAACCGACTTGTTGGAACCAAATGTGCATAAAAAACTAAAAGAGATACAAGAACGAGAGTGAGATCAAAATCCATGACTTTTATTCATATTTGCGGTGGGAAAACACTTATGTATCTATTTCTGACAGTTTCGTGAGAAATACGTGTGGTGCCGTACTCTATTTATTGGACCCTGGTGCCAACATCACCTGCAAGATGTAAATGGTACCGGTACCAATAACATATCTGGGTCATCTAATGTTCCAGATTCACACACTATTAACATTCTTCTACAGAATTGCAGGCGTTATGAGGACCTCTACAGTGTTGCAATATTTCAGTCACCTATAGTGTAAAATAATAGCACAAAGTAGAAAAGTACACGCAATTTTGGGTGAATAAGTCTACAAGAATTTAAAAGTATGTGGAAAGAAACTACATAGTTGTTTATATTTAAGTTACCAGATATTCGTCAAGTGAACTTCCTACACTACCCCTTAAATCTGGCAACCACGTTAAACCGGGGGATACTCTGTATGTTTGGTCTCCACTTCGCTTTATTGGAGTAGAAGTGGGTATTTAAAACAAGTTCTATCGGGAAAGAAGCAACTCGTTCGTAAACGTGCGAGAGGCAGTTCGAAGTTTGCTATGTCCACAACTGCTCGCTGCATTTGTTAATAAAAGCTCAGAAGGATGTATCCACCTTTTCGATTTACTCTCCCGCCATTCAAACAGTTCCTCTACCTTGTGCGTGACGATGACGTACAAACATTCTCACGACAGCGAGACTCCTTTTATATCACATTCGTCGATAGAAAGGAAAAGCATAAGATCTCAATTGTTTTGAAGGAAAAATATTAACACAGAAACATAAATAGGATGTGCTGAGAATTTTAACGGGTAGCTATTTTATGTATTTTCTTGCTAAGTATTTAGACGTTCAATTTGGGACATTTATAACTGCTTTTCGGATAGATGAACCGGACTTTTGATCAGGTTTTTGTACTGACCAGATCCAACATATGAATTTAAATGTATGACATTTGACACTTTAAGGAACAACTTAATTACATTGAAACATGAGCACACAGTACAAAAATTGCACATTAGAAAATGACTCTTACAACTTTGTTACAGTTTGTACGTAAATTCTAGAATTCGAAAATATTCTTGTAATAACCCTGGTCATTGTGTTAGTTAATTCTTGTGGCCATCATTCTTTTATTACTGAATGCATCTCTAACAAGGGAACTTACGGAAGTGTTACTCACCGAATTGAATATACTTTGTACACTTGTAGAACATCGAAAAATAATCGACACGTAATGCTGCGGGTTTAAGGTCCCTCGGTAACCGTTTGAACGTTAGGGAAGATTTTGAAGCACAGACAGAAAACAATCATTTAATGTAGGAGAAAACATACTCCCAGGAAGGTTTTAGGACAGCTCATTCAGAATCTGACGTCAAAATTAGAAAATTCAAACTAGCGGATCCAATATAGTGGTTACAATTACAAACGTCTTCTGGTTTGAAATGGTTTGCAGTTAGCCAAGAACAATCGTAGTTGGCAGGGGTTACTGCGAGAAGATTGCAGACCGGTTTGAAACCCCTTTCTGTACTTATTTTAACGGTATGTTTGATTAAAGTGAGTCCCCTCACCTCACTATTCGGGGTGCTTGTTTAAAGTGAGTCCCCTCACCTCTCACTATTTTGGGTGCTTATTGAAAGGAAGCCCCTTCACCTCTCACTATTCGAAGTACATATTGAAAGTGAGTCCCCTCGCCTCTCACTAGTCTGGATGCTTATTTAACTTATTTATAGTATATTTGAGTATGAGTTAAACCTCAAAAGAGTATCTCAAAATAGAAACCATTCCTGCAGGGTCAACAGGATTTAGGATCTTGATGTATTCTTCTTTAGGTCATGGAAAAATTTCTTTTACATTTTTCTGATATTGTCCTTCTCTATAACATAAATTTACATCTCCGTAATAATATAATTAAGATCCAATCACTGATTCTTCTCCAAAATTTGCAAACATTATTAGGTATCGGAGGTACGAGAGCGGTTATTTTGATTAAAAAAGCATGCGTTTGGCAATCCTGTAACATTTTGCAATTCGTGCGCAATTATTGCTGTAATAAAGTGTGCGTTGTGTTAACTATGTTTATGCATCATACATCTTTTTACGGAATACCATTACTGTAAAACGTTTTCTCAATAAATTCATAATTATAACAATTGAGTATATACACTGAGAAAAAAATGTAGGTGGTGTACTTAAAAAGATAGGTTACATGCGTAATTCCTGTAGTTTCTGGACTTAACGTACAGCAGACGTATAACTGAAAACGGATGTTTTATAATACTTTCTGTATAAGTGTTCCATCTATACGTACTTTCCGTATGAAACACTATAGGCGGTCAGGGTCTCACATACAACTGGACGTATATAAAACATATAGCTGACGAAGAAAACATAAATATATGTATGTGATATACGGAAAACTGTTAGATGTCAGACATCCTGCAACGGCATGATGTAACATCTAAAGGCAGTTCCTATGTAGTATACGGATAACGTATGCTCCGTACTGATTTCTATAGTAAACAAGAGGATACCGTATATTTTACAATATACCGCTGTCCGGAGAACGGATTTTCCTCTGTGTATGAAACTCTGACATACCTACAAGCGAGGGGACTCACTATAAACAAGCACCCCGAATAGTGAGAGGTGTAGATATGCACTTTAATCAAGCATCTCGTTAAAATAAGTACAGAAAGGTATTTCAAATCGTTCTGCAAACTTCTCGCAGTAACCCCTGCCAACTATAATTATTCTTGGCTAATTGCAGACCATTTGAAACCAGAAGACTTTTGTAATTGTAATCACCATACTGGATCTGCCATTTTGAATTTTCTAATTTTGATGTCAGATTCTGAATCAGCTGTCCAAACTCTTCCCCCTGGCAGTATGTTTTCTTCTACATTAAATAACTGATTTCTGTCTATGCTTCAAGATCACCCCTAACATTCAAAGGGTTGTTTCTACTTTTAAACCCACATCATTACCGAAATAAAAAAAATAAGTGTCTATTACTTTTCCTATGTTCTACAAGTCTATAAAGTTTCATTCAAAACGGTAAGTTTCACTTCCGTAAGTCTCCTTGTGAGATAAACATCTTAATCATAAACGTGATATAAACCTTTAATCTGTCTCTGAAATTAACTTTTTAGATTAACATTTATCTAAAACATGCATTTTATATCATGTTTGATGATATAACGCTTTTCTCAATACTCACTATCGCTCCCGTGCTCTAGAAAAAATAAGTTGTTTAACGTAATCACTTGTCGTGCGGAACGTACATGGACATCTCATGTGCCTCTGCAGCTTGATTGTTTGGTTGGTTTGGATTTTAACATGCCTTTTGAGCACTGAATCATTTGAGACGAACTTCTGGCTTACCATCATGTCCGAACCCCTACAATTCCCACCGGGAATGTTGTTGATTTCAGTTGAGTGTCCCTATATCAGACGTGGACCTACTGATTAACGTGGCAATCGAATCATATAAGCTTCCGCTGGGAATCAAACCCGCGTCTTACGCCGAACGTGCATATGCCTACTATATAGCAATAAGGGAAGTGTCTGTATATGCAGCGTTTGTCTTGGAAAATTGCCAACTTGTGAGGTGAAAGTGGTCGAATCAGAATCACATTCTAAATCGGTTTTTGAGTTTGTATCCGAGATCTGGAATTGAATCTAAATTGGAGATATAGTTCTTTTCATTCAGCGTGTTGGCAGAGAATTAGTTTCCCCTCTCTTGCCGGCATTTGAATCATATCAATATTTGTAAATGAAAAGTATAGGTAACATAGCGAAATAGAACATTTATATTTCGTCACAGGTAATTTCAGTAAAATTAGGGTTGCCATCCTTTCGGCGTTTGCCGAGCATGGCCGACATTTTATGATTTTTCAATGTCCAGACGTCATTTCAATAATTTTTAACAGTTTAACATTTAATCATATTTCTATTTGTTCAATATTTTGCTTTAAAATTTAGTGTTTCTCAATTGCGTAAGAAAACTGTCCTTCATTGGTTTTTAATCAAATCTTTATTAAAATTGATACTCGAAAATGTGTCGAAGTTCAAACTTCAAATTTGATCTCCTCTAACTCGGGAACTAAAAGCCTGCACTTCATAGTATTTTATATGAGTACAACGTTGTCAAGATTTACAATCATGCCAAGTTTGATTCAGATCAAAGAGTTGGGTTGAAATCGTACTGTATAACTCCCCTTGATCTTTCAGAAAATAATCAATCAAAGACTAAACTATAAATGATAGAAGTTTTTAAACGGTTTGCGTTATGTAAGTAGTTAAGCATATAGCCTAGGACTAATAACTCATTATGTGTCCCTTATTTTATATGAGTTCTTAGTCTAGAATGAAAATCTAACTCTTACTGAAGAGTGCTGATGGATATTTTTTAGAAGTAACAATAGCATTGAAATTTCCAGTGAACTTTATCAACTTTATTTTGCGATTTTAGCAGTACTGTAATGCTGCGAGTAAAGAGTGTTTTCTCTAATCAATGCTTAGTGAAAAAGAAGCTCACTAATACAGTCAATTACGGGATCGGTCATTATACTAAAATGTACGTAGTTTCATGCACATGAATTATGAAGCATTTTACAAATAGATGTTGCAACAACATAATGCATTACTTCGGTCAAAAAATGCTGGCTGGGGCAACTACAATTCTGATCCGAGAACCAATGCAGATTCAACATCATCCACACAATTATAAGGTAAAATGTTTTCAAATTTACATTTAAAAATGTCCAGCTTTTTAATAAAAAGTCAGCTATTTTTTTGAAAGAATGTCCACTGTTCGACGAATTCGATGTAATAATCTTACAAAATCAAAGAAGAAAGAATGAAATGAGAACAAATATTGACCAGTTGGTAACTGTATTTATATCCTTTAACCCAATCAAAACATCAAATGCAGACTTCCCACTATCACATCAGCACAACAAATATCATAATAATAAATCACAGTATGAGGGTAGATAATAAGTAACAAGAATTGAAAACTTTGGAGCAAAACCCCTTTCAAGTCCAAAATGTGAAAGTGTAAAGGAGATGATAGCTTTACAAGGGTTTCTCATGATCAGATTTTCTTCAAACGTGGCACCTATATACTAGACCGAGAATATACCGACACGTATTCTTTTTCTTTTTGTCGGAAAATAGGTTAAGGGGGGCAAAGGTCCCCGTGGTTAAAATGGGCTCAATAAAGAAACGAAACTCTGCCGATGGAACGATGATTTCAAAGTAGGAAATACGGTTTTCGTCGTTTTCGCGAGAAAAGGGTTACGGGGGCAACGGGCCCCTTCGAAATCACACAAGACTCTGCACATTCCTTATGGAAATTGGCTCTCGTTGGAATTGCTTGAAACCGTGATATGTTGTAGATATGGTGTTCCTGAGAAAAAGTCTCAGTGAGCACAACCACAAATCACTGACCATTTGGCTATTACAGGGCCATTTTCTTGAAAATAGCCGAAGAGAACGACATTTTGGATTCCGGTAAAAATGACTAAAATCGTGATATGTTGTACCTATTGTGATTCTGAGAAAAAGTCTTAATGGGCACAACCACCAATAACTGATAGTTTGGCCACTTCGAGGCCACTTTTACGAAAGCAGCCGAAGATAGTGATATTTTGAATATCGATGAACAGGACTGAAACTGTGATATGTTATAGATATTGTGATTGGGAATGCGCACGAGTCGAGTCAAGTCGAGATTTAAGGCTGTCTCGACTCGTCTCGAGAAAATATTGTCTCGACTCGAAAATGCTTGTCTCGACTCGTGTCTCGACAGTTTCTGTCTCGAGTAGACCCCGAATTCGAGACTAGACGTCTCCAATTTCAACTCGAGACAAAATATACGAGTTAAAATATACGCACACATCAGCCAGAACATTATGATTACCTACCTAATTGTCAGTATGTCTACTTTGGCACGGATAACAACGGCGACGCGTCTTGGCATGGACGCAGTGATCCTTGTAGGTCGCTGGGGAGAGTTGGTACCATATGTGCACACACAGCTCACCTAATTCCCGTAAATTCCGGGGAGGGTGCGATGCGCTCTGACGTCACGTTAAATTACATCCCAGATGTGTTCGATTGGGTTCAGATCAGGCTAGTTGGGACGCCAAGCACAAAGGCTCGTATCCACGGCGGGCTAGGGAGTCCGGTCCCCTCTAAATTTTGGATAGCCTCCTAAAATTTTCACGGTAGGCTTGCAAATGAACTATAATATGGTGATAAAGTATAATATGTTTGGGTCGGCCCCCCTAACTTCTATCCCCCCGAAATTTTGGGGCTGGCTACGAGCCTGTAAGCACATCACTTGGAACTCGCCCTTGTGTTTCTCGAACCACTCCATCACACTTCTGGCCTTGTGACATGGTGCATTATCTTGTCCAAAAATACCAATACCGTTGGGAAATATGGTCGTCATGAAGAGGTGTACGTATCTTGCAATCAGTGTGCGATACGCCTCGGCCGTCACGGTGCCTTGCTGGATGCTCATGTGAATGTTCCCTAGAGCATAATTAAGTCCCCGCTAGCTTCTCTCCGTCCCGTAGTACAGGTGTCAAGGTGCTGTTCTCTTGGAACAGGGCGGGTTCGCACCCTCCCATCGTCATAATGAAGGTATCGGGATTCATCAGACAATGCAACACTGCCACTGCGCCAAGGTCCAGTGGCGATGGTCACGTGTTCATTTCAGTCGTAGCTGCCTATGTCATGGTGTTAACTTTCGCTCTTGAATCGGTCGCGGCTGACGCCCGTTGTTAGGAATATTCGATGCACTGTGTGTTCAGACACACTTGTACTTTGCCCAGTATTGAAGTTTTATATTAGTTCCACCACAGTTCTCTGCCTGTCCTCTTTTACCAGTCTGCTTAGCCTACGACGTCCGACTTTTGTAATGAACTGGGGGCGCCCAACCCCTCGTCCTTTGGACATCATTTCTTCTTGTTTTCGCCACTTGTTGATGGCACTCACCACAGCATTCCTCGAACATTCGACTAGTCCTTCAGTTTCCGAAATTCTCGTGCCGAGTCTTCGGGTTATTACACCCTGCCCTCGGTCAAACTCAGATAGATCGCACGCTTTCCCCATTCTACACACGATCAGCACTCTCACTGATACTACATGCACCGTACGCGTGTCTGACTAGCAGACATTCCTGGGCAGGTGACTTTGCTATCGCCTGGACGGGTTTATATGGATAGTAGGTAGGTGGTCATAATGTTGTTTCTGATCGACTCGAATTCGAAATTATAGAAAGATTTCCAAGACATTCGAGTCAAGTCGAGATTTTTGCAAGCAGTTTCGACTCGACTCGAAAATTCGAGTCGAGAAATACTTTTATCTCGACTCGTCTCGAATTTTACAAAGTGTGTCTCGACTTGAATCTCGACTCAAATTCGATTAGAGATTCGAGACACGACTCGACTCGTTCGCATCCCTAATTGTGATCCTGAGGAAAAGTCTCAATAAGCACAATCACCAATCACTGACCGTTTGGCCACTACAGGGCATTTTTTTGGAACAGCACAAGGTAACGTTATTCTGTGGAATTGCGGTGGAATTCCCTGAAACCGTCATATGCTGTAGAAAATAAGATCATGAGAAAAAGTTTCAATTTGCACAATCATCCAGCACTGACCGTTTGGGCAGTACAGGACCACTTGTTTTTTTTTTAAGAAAAAAGCTGAAGGTAATGGTATTCTGGATTTTGCTGGAATTGCTTGAAACCGTGATATGTTGTAGATATGGTAATTCTAAAAAAAAAAAAACAGGCTAAGCCACCAATCAGTAACAGTTCGGCCACCACAGGGCCATTTAAAAAACAGAAGGTAATGGTATTCTGGATTTCTGTTTAATTGATGAAACTGCCATATGTTGTAGACATTGTGATCCTGCGAAATAGTCTCAATGGACACAACCACCGTTCAGTGACTATTTGGCAACTACGGGGCCACATTTTTTAAAAACAGCAGAAGGTAAGGATACTCCGGAATTTTGGTAGAATTGTTTGAAACCCTGAAATGCCCTATCCTACAGTCTGGAAAAGGAGTGGGTAGAGTAGCGGCCAATATCATTAAAGCATAGAAAACATTCAGATGTTGATCTAGAAAAAAAAGGAAAACCCTGGAAAGCCTAGACAATTTTCAAAGGTTCACTACATCTACAATGTATCACAGTTTCATTCATTTACACCGAGATCAAAAATATTGTTATACCCGGCTGTTTTAAAAAGTCTGGACCTGTAGTGGCCAAACGGTCATAACTCGATAATTCGATGGTTGTGTCCATTAAGACTTTTTCTCATGATGAGAAGATCTTCAACACATCTTAGTTTTTTTACTCAATCGTACCGAAATCCAGGACATCAATGTACTCGGCTGTTTTTAAGAAAGTAGTCCTGTAGTGACCAAACGATTAGTGATTTGAGGTTGTGTCCATTGAGATGTTTTCTCAGGATGACAATATCTACAACATATCACGGTTTCTGTCATTTTGACGGAAATCCAGAATATCAGTATTTACGGCTCGGCTGCATTCAAAAAAGTGGCCTCATGGGGACCAAACGGGCAGTGATTAGTGGTTGTGCTCACTAAGCTTTTCTCAGGATCACAATATCTACAACATATCACAGATACAGTCATTTTCACCGAAATCGAAAACATCATTATTTTCGGTTGCTTTCAAAAAAGTGACATCGTAGTAGCCAAACGCTCAGTGAGCAGTACTTGTGTTCTTTAAGACCTTTCCTCAGGATCATAATATCTACAATATATCACTCTTTTAAGCAATTCCACCGAATTCCAGAATACCATTATCTTCTGTTTTTTTTTTAAACCGGCCCTGTAGTGGTTTTTAAGTGGTCATTGGTTGGTGGCTGCATCTGTTGAGATTTTCTTCAGGATTATTGCAATATCTGCAACATATCATGGTTTCAACAATTTCACCAAAATCCAGAATAGCGTTACCATCAGCTTTTTTCAAAAGTGGTCTTATAGTGGCCAAACGGTCAGCGATGGATGGTTGTTCAAATTGAAACTTTTTCTCAGGATCAGAATATCTACAACATATCACGGTTTCAAGCAATTCCACTGAAATATAGAATAACGTTAACTTCTGCTGTTTTCAAAATTTGGCTCTGTAGTGGCCAAACAGTCAGTTTTTGGTGGTTGTGCTTATTAAAACTTTTCTCAGTATCACATTATCTACAACATATCACAGTTTCAGTCATTTTCATGGAAATCCAGAATATCTCTATCTTCGCCTGCTTTCAAAAAAGCGGCCTCGTAGTGGCTAAATGATCAGTGATTGGTGATTGTGCCCATTAGGACTTTCTCTCAGGATCACAATAGCTACAACATATCACGGTTTCAGTCATTTTTACCGAAATCTAGAATGTCGTTATCTTCGGCTGTTTTCAAAAAAGTGACCCTATTGTGGTCAAACGGTCAGTGATGGCTGGCTGGTTGTGCCCATTGGGACTTTTTCCTAGAAACACAATATCTACAACATATCATTTGGTCTGAGTTTTTGTGACCGACCAAATCGTCACAGACAACATTGATAGAGATTTTTTGTGAGTCGGTGTAAAGTTTATTCTTCTGCACGTGCTATCGTCTCATCCACATTACCAGATCTTATGATTTTTTACAATATACATTCCATGCTTTCTGTTTCCCAATCTCTGCGAACTGACTAGTGGTGATTTGGCGGATATTTTTGTAAAATGTGTGATGAACTTTCTAAACAAGGCGTGCTCACGAATTCGACTTTTACAGTTGTAACGCTCCATGTTTGTCTGGAATGAGGCCTACGAAAATGGACGCGTCACAAGTATAAATTGAAAATTAGATTGAAAGAAATTGAATGTAAATTATAATGATTTAGTCAAAAGTTATGTAAGAGTCACTATGAAGTATGTTATAATACTATATTTGGTTCAATTTGTTGTTCTTTTTTTAAAAAAAGAAAAAGTAAAAAAGTAGGAAGTAAAAAAAGTTTGTGGAATAATTAGTTATTTGCAGTTGGAAAGTCTGCTGGAGGAATGAATAGCTATTGCGAAGGGGGCGAGGTAAGCGCTTCGCCGACTCAACAATAGGGGTGTTCGATAAGGTTGAGGACCTATCGAACTTCGGGAGTAAAAATTTATCGAGTTGTCATCGGTTACTCGAAACCGTTCGAGTATTTGAAATTATCGAAGTTTCGGGTATTATCGAAATTTCGAGTATTATCGAAGTTTCGGGTATTATCAAAATTTCGAGTATTATCGAAGTTTCGGGTGTTATCGAAATTTCCAGTATTATCGAAGTTTCGGGTATTATTGACATTTCGAGTATTATCGAAGTTTCGGGTATTATTGACATTTCGAGTATTATCGAAGTTTCGGGTATTATCGACATTTCGAGTATTGTCGAAGTTTCAGGTATTATCAAAAGTACTGATGGACAGTTCGGTTCCTTCAGCCCTCCAATGATACCTTCTTGCAGCCAAACTAGTCAAACAACTTTTTTCATCTTATAAGTTATTGCAAAGTTATATTTGTCAAAATCATATGTAAAATTATTTTTCTGCCTGCCCCGTTATTGGTGCAATCGGCAAAGTAGACTAATGGTGTCTTCGGTTCGGGTGATGCATGTTTTCTCTTCCTTTTTCTCTCTTCTGACAGACTGCTTAAACCTTGTACAGATCTGTGGGGAAAAAACTTTTACTTCACTTCATTGCTAAGGAGAGAAGTTTTAATATGAACACTCTGCATATATGTAATACATATTATATACAACTGATAACCTCGAATGCATTGTTTCTTCCGAACACTCCGATAATCCCGAACTTTTCAAAATATTCAAGCGACTCGACAAATGCGATCATATTGATATATTTCTGTATTTGCTGCTTTCAAACAATTCGAAACTCTCGAACAGTTCGAGTCTCTCGAACTTGTCTAATGTTTCTTACATTTCGAGTGTTTCAAACACTTTGAGAGTACCGAACATTTCGGGAGTCTCGATCATTTCGAGAGTCTCGAACATTTCGAGAGTCTCAATCATTTCGGGAGTCTCGAAAGTTCGATAATTCGATAAAATTAAAATTCTTTATCGATGAAACAGTTTTGAAATTTTATCGAATTGTTATCGATTGCTCGATTATCGGAACAGCCCTACTCAACAAGTCTAGCAAGGATTCTCACCTTCCTGACTTGTTGTTCAAATCGTCAACCGTGAAGGTTCTCCTTTCCGTTCGAGAGTGTTTTTCTGTTGTGAAGAATGGTGGTTTGGTCGTAATGTTCGTTAATATAGAGTTAGAGAGTGCGACGTGGATTGAAAAAATCTTTTTGGTGGTTTGCCAGTGCAAAATAACGAAAGTGATCAGTGAATAAGGAATGTTATTCCGTCTTTATGCAATTCACATTAGCTAACTTAGTAGCGGGTCAAACGGGCACTTTTCTCTTCTTTTAGTGAGGCTACTTAGCTATGAAAGTTATACCGCGTGTGAGAGCTTACTTTAAAAGTGGTATAAAGTGCTGGTATTTACTTGCACAGCTTGTGGTTTGTGTGATTACACTCTTTTCTCACTATATTTTCATTCTGTGCAACGGTTTTGTGCTACTTAAACTCACTGAAGTGAAGGGTCTTTTCTACCTAGTGAAAGCCCATTTTGATCACTTGAAATTTGATTCCTATTGGGAAACAGCTTGTTTGGTTTGTAATAAAACGAATATAATTCCATCTGTTCTAGTTTATTTGTATGAGAACTAACGCTCTAAGAGAATTTTAAAGAATTTTCGTAATATATGAATACTGGCAAATTCCTACCAATTCGATTTTGTTCAATATCCAAAAAGAGCTCAGACATAAGCCAAATTACCAAACGAGGAGAGGTCAAAATAATAGAAGGTAAATTCAGATACTTAATTAATAAGAAGTGAGTGAAATTTTCAACTTTTTCTCGAGTAGTAAGTGTGCCTCGTTTAATTGGTGTTTGTTGGTTGTGAAATTTATTTCTCAATTCTGGTTGAATTGCTTATGCAATTTCTGATTCTTTTTCTCCTTTATGATCAATTAAGAATTTTTCTCATTTTTTAAAGTTTTGCGGAGAGTTAAGTAGAGTTGTGCCTAATTCTCGAATATTGATAAGATAACTATATTTTTCCAATATTTCCAATTATTGTAGTTTCCTTTTCAGTTTGCTGTTCGTTAACGTATATTTTGATTCGTTTGAGTATAGTTTGATAGAAGAATTTTCAGATTACTGTCAATTTCCTCCAGCATTCTTATTTCACTTTTGTTGAGTTTAAATAAGGAGTATAGCATATTAAGAATTGAAAATTTAATGGTGGAATCTTTTGATGAATGTTTAAATTAAAAGTAAATGAATCAGGATTAATGTTCGATTCTCCAACTTCATTATTCCCCTGTTTTGAAAATACAGAGACTGAGAGTGATATATTGAAGAATTGCGATTTGTATTCATGAATAAGAGTCTTGATAGTACATATTAAGTCTGAGAATCAAGTATTATATAAATGTTTCATTACTTTAATGATATACAGAGTATTCGTAAAGCGAAGTAGTAAAAAAATTAGTAGCGCGCTCAAATTAGTTAGTTTTGGAAATTCTTTGCTTTGCTTTATGAGATTTCAGATTTAAATTTAATATTGATAGTAACATTATTACTTTGTCGATAATAACATTTGTACTTTATACTTTGGAGGACATAATTTTCAAGAAATATTATCACAGGAAATATAATCGCTGGCTGAAGATTAATGCTCAAGGAATATTCTTATATAGATTTTTTTCAGAATTAATTTCAATTACATTTCTATTCTGAAGTATTCAACTTTATTTAATATATTTTTGGGTTTATATATATATACTTATTGTTGTTTTGCATTTTAGTGTATTTACATTATTCTAACGAAATATTGAAAATACAAAACCTTAGTTACGTTACATTTAAGAAATTGTTATTTGAAATTGAATTATTGGTGTTCTTTATTTATTACATATATATATATATATATATATATATATATATATATATATATATATATATATATATATATTTTTTTCTATATGTGTTAATTTTACCTTTTTCATTGGAAATATTGGAAAGTACTTTTGATTTCTACGCGGATGAGCGAAGCGATGAACGACTGGACCTTCCGGTCCCAGTCCCATCGACTAGGTGTCATTTGATTGTATCCGGATTGACAAATATTATTATTATTATTATTGTGAATAGTAATAGTTATCGATCTGGAGGCTATCTTGAGATACTAGGTGGAAGGGGCGTTACATGTATGAACAACCAGTCCATTAGTTTTTAAAAAATAGTTAAGTATTATTGTTGTTATTTATTTATATTAATTAATAGTTATTAGTATTTCTAATTTCCCTTTTGTATATTGGAATTATAGTTGAAAATAATATTTGATTTAAATTTAAAATAATTTGGAATTCGGACATTTTCCTCCAACATTGTAGTTCCACCCAAAAAAAATTTGATTTGAATACAGAATTATATATATATTTATTTTCTTTTTTATGTTAATACTGACTCAATCAATTGAAATAAATTGAGATATAAAATATTTTTTTCTTGAAATATAAAAATTTAAGACAAAGATTATTCTTCCGGTCTTTAAAAATTTGTATATATTTCAAAATTATTGCAATATTTAGAATATTTCTATTTTCTTTCCAGCATTATTGCTTTGGTCGTGTTGATTTCCATTTCATTACTTTCGTAGAGTAGTAAATAGTAGCCTTAGTATATGTCTATTTATAGTTTTATATTCTGATACTGTTTTGTTTCTTATAACATTGTATGTTTAAATTTTATAAAATTATGGGCGCTCGACAATATTATATAAGTATTGATATGTCTAATGCGGATTATTTAACAGTTGACGCTACTGGTTATCCAAGTATTGATCGGAACTCAAGTTTTGATCGAATTAGTATGGAACTTTCTCCTCCTATACCAAACAGTTTTAATGTTAGATCTTTTAATGCTCCTGTTGATAAATTAGTGAATCAATCATTAGTGAACTCAGTTGATTCAGATAGAGCTAGTCGAACAGCCAATCCGCCAAGTTGTCATGATCCGAGGGTAACTTTTTCTGAACCACCATTGTGTAGGAAGTTCTGAGTGCTCCTTTGAATAGTAACTCTGGAGAACGAGATGCAATTCATAATAGATATCTTAATCTGGGTAATTATTATAAAAGGGTTTCAAATGTAATAAGTTCTACTCCGAGAGTAGGTTTACATAATCCTAGTCAAAGAATTCGTGATTGTAACCCGGATTTAATAATCATAATGTTCTAGAAGGTGATAGGTTTTTCAGCTTTCCTGTCAATAGACAAGATAATGTGCATTTAGATGCTAATTTAGAACATAAGCTGATGATTAAATATACTCATCAGAAATCCTTAACCTATCCAGAAAATAAATTATCAGGTTTTAAGAACACAAGTGGAAATGATAGTATCCAAACATTTGAAATGTTATTTAAATTAGAAGAAATATTAATGGATACTAGTTATTCATTTAATATGGTTCTTTCAGTGCTGCTTCCTAAATGCGATGGTTTAATCTTGAAGGAAGTAACATCAGCTTTAAACAATAGTTTTGACTGGGCTTATTTTAGAAATATTATTGTGACAAGATATATTACGCCTACAGTTTTACATTCGCTTGTCAGTGACAGAGTTTATAAGAATCACTCACTTCACTTCACTTCAGGGGTTATCTACAGAAGATCTACACTTCACTCATAAGAATCACTTCAGGGGTTATCTGAACTTATTAACGATTATGTAAAATCTATTATGATATCTATGAATATTTTACAACTTGGATTAAATGAAATTCAGTTCGTAGGAATCATTTTGAACGGTATGAATCTGAATCAAAGATTTCGGATGTTGAATTATTATTGTCCAGCTAGTAGACAAGAACTGTTAGAGATATCTGAACAGCATGTGCCTCATAACAGGGAGCATTTAGAATATATTAAATTAATGAGGAGTAACTAAAGTAAAGAAAAATCTCTTCTTCGAACATTGGTTCTTCAATAATAAAGAACGAACAATGTAATGGTAATCCGAATTCCCAGATTATGAATGTAAAATGGGGTCATATGGAGAATATTTCTAGGGTTTCGGTTATTTCAGGATTTTCTGAAAATAATAAAAGGAATCGATTTGTTCCTCCAGTTAATAAGAAAATAATAGTGTCCCATCGGAAATGGAAGGAGTAGTGGCAACGTTTGTCGTTGGAAAAATAAATGACATTTTAACCAATATCTGTGTCGATGGGGGCTCCAGTTTCAATTTAGTGAACAGAGATTTAGTGAAACGTTGTAAAGTGGAAGAACATGTTCGCAAGGTGGAAGAACGAACTATCAATGCGCCATCGGGTCTGAACTTTGTTACAGATGAAGAGGCGACGTTGATTATAAATTTATCCGGACTTTTCCAGTCCGTGATTTTTCGAGTTATTGATAAACTGCCTTGTGACTGTTTACTTGGTATGCCATTTTTACGTTCAACGTCAGCGTTAGTGGACTATGATAAGAATCTTTTGGTGTTGTGCGATGGAAAGAAGCGTGTGCGATTGAATTATCGCAGGGATTTTATAGATTCACGTCATAAAGGATTTAGGTCTGGTGAATTTGTTGGTAAGCGAGGATGGACTAGTGATAAATTTCGAAGTAAGAACTTAGATTCGAAATCATCTGGGATAGCTTCTATTTTCATTAAGGCTGATTCTTATTCCTTCCGACATTTTGAAAAAGGTGTTCAATGTGATCTTGATCTGCAACAACTAGAAAATCGTCTTATAACCATAAGTGCTCCTGATGCTTCGCAGCTTCCTAGGTTTCGGAATTTAATTGAAGGAGAATTGTCGAGAGACTATAATAACGTAGATAATGAGATTCGGAAGTTGGATAAAGAACAAATTTGTCCTGAAACCTCTTGTGTAACCCATGAGTTGATGGATAGTGGCCAAGATCATCTGCAGTGTAGATCTTCTGTAGATTTAGCAATGGTTTCTACGAATGTGGGAAATATCGAAGACATGAACTATTGCAAGGATAATTTGTTGGGCGACACTAGTCATCGGTCTGAACCAGAGTTAAACCATTCAAAAGTGGATCCTAATGTGAAACAACAGAAAGGTTCGAATAAGAAGACAAGGAAAAAGAAGACGAAGAAAAACAAAAAGAATAGTTTAAATAAAAAACAGTCTGTATGTGATCCTAGTGCTGTGATTGAAAAGGAAAATAAGATCGTTGTTCCAGTTCCCTCAGTTGATTCACAAGTGGAGAATATTTTTCCATCGAGTTCTTCAGAGGCTTCTGACGTAGACGTCGAACAATCTGAAAAATTCCACGCGTTAATAAAGAAAAATAAAAAGTATATTTCGGAGGATATTCATCGAGACTCGGTCAATATTAATAATCGATTCTCACAGGTGAAAAACCGAGAAAACATACAGGTGGAAAACTGAAATAGAGAATCGTGGAGTTTTCGAAATCCTGAAGTAAATTCTTTCATAGATTCGATTAGGGAAAAATATTCCGATGTTATAACAAATAAGGTCGGATGTATTAAGAGTTGTGTAGGCAAACTTTATTTAGCAGAGAATAAGCCTTTTAAAGAAAATCCGTTCCCGGTTCCTAAAAATAAAGAAAAGGAATTTGATGAACCAATTTCAGAATTGGTTAGGCAGGGAATTCTTATTGAAGTAGACCATTCGAACTATGCCAGTAGTTGCATCCTTGTTAAGAATAAAGATAACAGTTATAGAATAGTTGGGAACTTCGTTAAAGCCAATGAGTTGATTGTTAATGATCCGTTTCCGTCTCCAAACATTGAAGAATATTTGGCTGGTTTGACAGGTAAGCAATTCTATACGAAAATCGATCTCAAGAAAGCATAGTTCTAAATCGTTTTGGATCCTAGCTCACGTGACATCACTACAATTGTTACACCGAAGGATCTTTTTCAATTTACTAGAGTCCCTGTTGGAATTAAAACAGGTAGTAACATTTTGAATCGCGTGATGCACAAAATACTCAGTGATTTGGAGGGGGAAGGAGTAAGATCTTATTTTGACGATGTTCTAATATTTTCTGATATTAAGGAAGAACATAAATCTACTATTATAAAGGTACTTGAAAGATTTAGAGAGTTTAATGTAACAATATCTCCGGATAAGTGTTTGTTTTTTTCAATCTAAGATTAATTATTTAGGGTACATTATATCCGGGGATCAAAACGTAATCGACCCGGGTAGGGTCTCAGCGATAAAAAATATTCCACCTCTACGAAACAGGAGAGGTCTCATGAATATCTTGGGGTTGTTCAGCTATTATGCTAAATTTGCTCCTGATTTTCAGGAATTAATGGGACCTCTTAGCGAATCAAAATCCCCAAAGAATAAATTTGTCTGGAGTTCAGAACATCAAAGGTTTCTAGACAAATTAAAAGAGATATTAGTGGAAAACGTTGTGTTAGAGACCCCAGATTTAAATAAACGGTTTATTTTACATGTAAGTGGATCAGGAAAGAGCATAGCTGCTTGTCTGTCTCAAGAAAATAATAACGGGAGATTCAAAACGTTTGTTTTTTCAGTAAAAAATTATCAGAAG
The DNA here is from genome assembly GCF_964235325.1 of Thermobia domestica. NCBI lineage: Eukaryota > Metazoa > Arthropoda > Insecta > Zygentoma > Lepismatidae > Thermobia > Thermobia domestica. The sequence goes on from NC_137463.1 coordinate 143,227,591, forward strand.
CAGACAATCATAGAAGTTTATATGAAATTGAATTCATAAGTATTGTCAAAGCTATGTCCCGATTTAAGCATTATTTGGTCGGAGAGTTCGATGTCCTGACAGATAAGAAGGCCATGGATATTAAGCAATTCAAAGCGACTACTAAAGTATGGTCCTCTTGTAGAAACTTTGTGTTTTCTTTTAAAATTAAACACGTTAGGTAAACTGACAATGTTATAGCTGATACTCTAACAAGAGTTTATGACCCTTTTGAATTTAACTTAGTTGATGGTCCTTTGGTTTAGCGGCCTTTGATATCAACCTGCGTCTTGCGCACAGATGGAAATTACATTTAATTCAAGAACCCATTGAAGATCTTCAAAGAGAAGACCCTGAATTGAAATCGATTATAGATAGACTAGAAAATGGCGACAATATTCCGGGTTATGTTTTAAACAAAAGGATATTAATGAAAAGAACAAATTCAGTTCATAATCCTTTTAAGATCATAATCCCTAAAGTATTGCGAAGAGTCCTGATAGAGTATTATCATGAAGATAAGCTCATTGGAGGTCATGCTGGCTGTTATCGGACTCTTAAGAAATTAATGAAACGTTTTACGTGAAGAAATATGAAAGAAGATGTGACTGAATATGTACGTTGTTGCCATAAGTGCCAGCTTTCAGAAGGAGAAAATAAAAAGAAGATGGGTTTGCTTATATCAGAGTACAGTAAACGAATCGGATCCCACTGGTATTTTGATATTATCGATGTTTTGCCTAATTCCAGGGAATTCAAATATATCTTAATCGAGGTTGACAATGCTAGCCGTTTGGTCGCGCTAGAGAAATTAAAATCTTTATCATCGGCCTCGATTGTGGACAAGATGTCAGATATCTTCAGCCGACTGGGATACCCGGAAGCTATTTCAACCGACAACGCTTCTGTTTTTGTATCAGAATTTTTTTAGAAATTCTTGTTCGGCTTGGGGATGAAACACATCACTCTTAGTCCTTATCACTCTGAATAAAACGCTGCTAAACGTTTTATAAAAACGCTAAAATCTTCTATTAGAGCGTACTTCTCGGATAAGCAGCATCTTTGGTCATCTCTGATACCAGATCTTCAATATACATTAAATATAAGTGAGCATACCGGCCTTAAGATGTTCCCAATCGAAATATTCTTCGGACGTCCCTCTTACACCCCACTGGAAAATCGATGGGACATCACAGATTCCGATATTGCTGCTAAGTCAACTAAAACTTTGTGGTTAGAAGCCATGAAAAATATGGAGAAGAGCTGGGTCAGAAGGAAAAGATTAATGATGCAGAGAAGACGAGAAGTAGTGTTCTAAATAGGCGATAAGGTCTTAATTTGATCTCATGTTAAATCCTCGTTAAAGGATAATATTGCTATATCATTAAGTGATAAACGGCAAGGCCCATTTATAGTCAGGAGGTTCTTGACACCAAATACAGTCTTATTATCGGCTGAGAACGACACTCCTGATTCCTACAAACGGAGCCACGTCTCCGAGTTAAAGATTTATAGGATTAATAGAAACTAAAAGTTTTTGAATGAAAGGCTGGAAGAGGAAATGGAAAATTTCATATATGGTAAAAATTGTAAGAATTAGTAATATGAATAAATTGTAAATACATAGTTACTAACAATCACGGCCGTGATTATCTAAAAACTTTCAAAATTTTAGTAGTGTATAAAATTAATTTTATATTTTGTATACAATGTATAGTTGTAGTTGGGCTTATTCTTACTAATTCTTGTAAAAATATTTATTTGTAAATATTGATTTGTATTCTAATCTGTTTTTCTATGTGTATAGATTTTCCATTTGAAAAAATTCTGGGATCAGAATTTTTCATAAAAAGGGCGGAGTATGTAACGCTCCATGTTCGTCCTGAATTAGGCCTACGAAAATGGACGCGTCACAAGTATAAATTGAAAATTAGATTGAAAGAAAATGAATGTAAATTATAATGATTTACTCAAAAGTTATGTAAGAGTCACTATGAAGTATGTTATAATATTATATTTGGTTCAATTTGTTGTTCTTTTTTTAAAAAAAGAAAAACTAAAAAAGTAGGAAGTAAAAAAGTATGTGGAATAATTAGTTATTTGCAGTTAGAAAGTCTGCTGGAGGAATGAATAGCTATTGCGAAAGGGGCGGGGTAAGCGCTTCGCCGACTGAACAACCCAAGTAAGGATACTCACCTTCTTGACTTGTTGTTCAAATCGCCAAACGTGAAGGTTCTCCTTTCCGTTCGAGAGGGTTTTTCTGTTGTGGTGAATGGTGGTTTCGTCTTAATGTTCGTTACTATAGAGATAGAGAGTGCGACGAGGATTGAAAAAATCTTTTTGGTGGTTTGCCAGTGCAAAATAACGAAAGTTATCGGTGAATAAGGAATGTTATTCCGTCTTTATGCAATTCACATTAGCTAACTTAGTAGCGGGTTAAACGGGCACTTTTCTCTTCTTTTAGTGAGGCTACTTAGCTATGAAAGTTATACCGCGTGTGAGAGCTTACTTTAAAAGTGGTATAAAGTGCTGTAATTTACTTGCACAGTTTCTGTGCAACGATTTTGTGCTACTTAAACTCACTGAAGTGAAGGGTCTTTTCTACCTAGTGAAAGCCCATTTTGATCACTTGAAATTTGATTCCTATTGGGAAACAGCTTGGTTGGTTTGTAAAAAAACGAATATAATTCCATACGTTCTAGTTTTTTGTATGGGAACTAATGCTCTAAGAGAATTTTAAAGAATTTTCATAATATATGAATACTGGCAAATTCCTACCAATTCGATTTTGTTCAATATCCAAAAGGAGCTCAGACATAAGCCAAATTACCAAACGAGGAGAGGTCAAAATAATAGAAGGTAAATTCAGATACTTAATTAATGAGAGGTGAGTGAAATTTTCAACTTTTTCTTCGAGTAGTAATTGTGCCTCGTTTAATTGGTGTTTGTTGGTTGTGAAATTTATTTCTCAATTCTGGTTGAATTGCTTATGCAATTTCCGATTCTTTTTCACCTTTATGATCAATTAAGAATTTTTCTCATTTTTTAAAGTTTTGCGAAGAGTTAAGTAGAGTTGGGCCTAATTCTCGAATATTGATAACTATATTTTTCCAATATTTCCAATTATTGTAGTTTCCTTTTCAGTTTGCTGTTCGTTAACGTATATTTTGATTCGTTTGAGTATAGTTTGATAGAAGAATTTTCAGATTACTGTCAATTTCCTCCAGCATTCTTATTTCACTTTTGTTGAGTTTAAATAAGGAGTATAGTATATTAAGAATTGAAAATTTAACGGTGGAATCTTTTGATGCATGTTTAAATTAAAAGTAAATGAATCAGGATTAATGTTCGATTCTCCAACTTCATTATTCCCCTGTTTTGAAAATACAGAGACTGAGAGTGATATATTGAAGAATTGCGATTTATATTCATGAATAAGTCTTCATAGTACATATTAAGTCTGAGAATCAAGTATTATATAAATGTTTCATTACTTTAATGATATACAGAGTATTCGTAAAGCGAAGTAGTAAAAAAATTAGTAGCGCGCTCAAATTAGTTAGTTTTGGAAATTCTTTGCTTTGCTTTATGAGATTTCAGATTTAAAATTAATATTGATAGTAACATTATTACTTTGTCGATAATAAGGTTTGAACTTTATACTTTAGAGGACAATATTTTCAAAAAATATTACCACAGGAAATATAATCGCTTGCTGAAGATTAAAGCTCAAAGAATATTCTTGTATAGAATTTTTTCAGAATTAATTTCAATTACATTTCTATTCTGAAGTATTCAATTTTTATTTAATATATTTTTGGGTTTATATATATATACTTTTTCTTGTTTTGCATTTTAGTGTATTTACATTATTCTAACGAAATATTGAAAATGCACAACCTTAGTTACGTTACATTTAATAAATTGTTTTTTGAAATTGAATTATTGGTGTTCTTTATTATATATATATATATATATATATATATATTCTATATGTGTTAATTTTACCTTTTTCATTGGAAATATTGGAAAGTACTTTTGATTTTTACGCGGATGAGCGAAGCGATGAACGACTGAACCTTCCGGTCCCAGTCCCATCGACTAGGTGTCATTTGATTGTATCCGGATTGACTATTATTATTATTATTATTATTATTATTATTATTATTATTATTATTATTATTATTGTGAATAGTAATAGTTATTGATCTGGAGGCTATCTTGATATAGTAGGTGGAAGGGACGTTACACAGTCAATGTTTTATAAAGGAGATGCAAGATTTATACGAACAGCAAATATTTACTGATGTCAAATCAGGAGAAATAATGAAGGTCGAGATTGGTCCGATTTCTCAACATTCAAAATGTTTATTGATTTCCCTGAAAAAAATCTGACCTCGCTGCATTTCTTTTCTTTTTAGAGCTGATTAGGTTCTGTAGTCAAACAGTTATCACATCGGGTGGATTTACAGACTTACTTTCATCTAAGAGAGAAGACCTACCGTTTCTGGAACTTAATCAGGAATAGGGTGATACGAGGATAATACATCGCTCATATCATACTTTCAGCTGCGGTTATAAGCAGCTGCTTATTGACTCCAAAGACACCGATGTTCTTGTTCTCCTTATACATTTTTTAAAACAAGTAAGTCGGGGGATTATGGATGTATATTAGAACAGCAATAAAATCACATTTTATTCCAATGCACACAATTGTGAATGAGCTCAACGATGAAATGCCATTTCTTGCTGGCGTTCCTTGTACTGAGTAGAAGCGGCACCACCAGTCAGTTCGCAGAAATTGAAAAAAAAACTTGGAATGAAGATTGTAAAAAAATCATACTTGCTAAGTAACATAGGATGTGGTAATGTGGATGAGACGATAATACCACGTGCAGAAAAATTTGTGATGAAACTCTACACCGACTCACAAAAAACCTCGATCAATGCTGTCTATGACGATTTGGTCGGTTACAAAAACTCAGACCAACTTCCACCAACGAGGGATGTTCTAATGTCCAACATCAAGTGAGCACACCTTCAAACATACAGTTTGCGGGACGTGAGCGACTCGAATATTGATTTCCTTAAAGTCGTACTTTTTGGTTGGCAAACTACGAATGGAAAATTGGTCCCCAAATTGACCACTTAGGAGTCTATGGCTAAAAGTTGCCCAGAATTAGACATTTAAACATGCATGGGACACAAATAATTGCAAGTGTGTGCAGGCTTCAGTGTAGTGCATGGAAACCTGTAGCTGTAATGGTAACAAGTGTTATAACTTACTTATAAACACTTATGTACCAAAAAATGATTCATCTGATGAGGATTTAAAAAGCTAAAGAAACATGTAATTTTGCGCAGATTTGATATGATAAAGTAGAATATTACAATAGTTTTGCTTGTTTCCAGTAATTAGTAAGTATTTAATGAAGTTCGATGTAATATTCTCATAAATTACATACAAATAGAGTTATTGAGGTTTCTGCAAAAACATTTTTTAGTGACCTTTGAGAAAATACAGATCATTCATGATTTTTTCACGGTATACATTATTCCTGTGCCTGTTTGCGGGGCCATTTTTAACGGTATACATTATTCGTGTGCCTGTTCGCGGCGCCATTTTTCACGGTCAGCCTTACCGGGGTTTCAGTCCGACTGGAGTCGAACCTCGGTTCAGCTGAAAACGCTACACATGTGAGGATTCGTCCGCTGAGCCGCCTGAATACGACTTCCCCTCCTACTTCACTTCTAGACCAACCCCTCTCCGAACGGATTCCAGTGCTTTGGAGAAAGGAAAGTCTTAAAAGTGGAATTAAAAAAATACCATTCTTTAATTAAAATGCAAGATTGTAACAAGTTTTTAAATGATAACTTGATTGCCATAATTTTATCTGATAGAATTTGAACAGTTTTCCTATCGTGTACAAATTACTCGCATCAACAATACGAGAATCGAATCTATGGAGAAGCTGTTTGATTAGTTTGATCAGTTACTTAAATGACGGAAAACTTTTAGGAAAGTAATTTAAAAATAGCAAGATAGAATATTGCTTAATGAAAATTTAAGATTATAGGGGTCATGACCTTTAATTTTGAGAGTTACTTGAAAGAAGATTGACAAGGAAAATGAAGTATAGTGAATGATATATTCTTAGAATATATAAAATTCAGTTTCATAATTTCGCTTTACATTTATGAAAGCAGTTAATACTAATATATAAATAGCATACTTGTATTTACACACTTCACATAGATGATTCACACTTGACATAAATATACATTACTATAGATCAATACAAAGGAAATGAAATCACAAATCTACTTCTAGAGATCGATCTATCTTGGCCAATATTTATACTCTACTTACTTTAGTTCGTCGACGCCAAGTTTAGTCTACCTATAGAAAGACTAAAGACTAAATATGATTTTAAAAATAAACGACACACCTTATCATAGCTTACAAACTTTCCGTCATATGTATTCCATTTTCTTTACGTCATACAATAACCAAGAACATCTGTAATACTTTCTTTCCAACATAATGGAAATGTATTAGTAGTCTATCAATAACAAAACAAATATTTCTTGTTTTAAAAAAATCTATTCCTGCCCCTTGAGATACCTTTTATCTTAGCGGACTAAATAATTTAATAGTAACCAATTATATTCGGAAGTTATTATTTAAAATAATGTATCGTAAGTTACATTTCGATTTTTCTCATAATTATATTAATTAGCAATGAATATGTATAATAACTGATGCTTCCAACCTTCTATATAAAATAAAGTAAAATGATATTTAAAAAAATAAAGCTAGTTTCCGTAGTGATGAAGATACGATGATCTGCACTTGAAAAATTTTCATAACTCACTTCAGGATTCTCTCTAAAACACATACAAAAAGTGTATTTCAAATAAATTTATCACTGTATGATCAAACTATAAATTTAAAAAAATGAGTAGCATTTCTGGGATGATTGCCACTAGAAATCCCTCAAATATTAATGTTGTCTCGTCACTTCAATCGTGTGCAAATGACTGTTGAGTCAGTAGCAGTCAACATCTGAATAAATGTGCGAAGAAAAGGAGTAATGTAAAAATGATAACAGAAGACATGAATAGATGTGGCAAAAGGTAATGAAATGGATGATAACCACAGTGGCCATGGAACCGTGATCAATCGTACATCCAACAGTCTGATTAAGAACAGAAGATTTAAACAGCCTACCTCAGTTGTAATGTGTGAAAACTCTCGATCTCTTGCGTCATTCATATACACTCGAGATTGGAAGTTGGGGGCTGAGTCCTCTCCTTCCCTCTGCGACAAGAAAGAAGTAACTGACATCTCGTTGAAGCTTACTCGCCAGAACATGCTACTACACACAAATACACTGTCCAATACACATATCTTCAGGAGAGAGAGAATCTAGATAATGAAGGACGTTCGGCACATTGACGACAACGACAGTATCGTCACTAATTATCGCATGATGATATTTAAAATAAAACAGAAACAAAAAGTTACAAACGAATAGAAGAAACTATCCACCGTGGTGTCTGTTTCAATGCTTCAGTACAACTGTCTTAATTTTCAAAATTTTGCATTTCTCTCTCTTCTGTTAATTTTGAAATTTGTGTGTGTGTGCGTGTGTAGTTCGTTAAGAGGGCTGGGATTTCTTCGCCACCCGAGAACAATAAATTACCATAGTGACAGCGAGGGTGTCCTGTTGGATGCTGAACGCGATTACCACTGCCCAGTCCCGCGAAAGAAAACGTGGACAAAAAATACATCCAAATTGAAACAAAAATAGGAAAACAAAAATACAAATTTTTATTTAACAATATAGATAAAATTGTGAGCGGTGACGACTGTCATAATTTTAGAAATACCCTTTAGGTGTACAACGATGTTATCAATCACCCTATATATCACCTGTAAATGGTGTTTGCCCTCACTTAAGACATATTTACATGTTCTTACTTTATTTATATTTTCTGCTTTTTTATTATGGTAAGTTAAACAATTTTGTTAAACAAATAAGGAATTATTTCCAAAGACCGGTGAAAATACTGCACACAAATAGAGTTGAAAAATCGTAATTAACCTGAATATGAGCTGTAAATGAATTTTAACACTATAAAAGATATCTCAACTTACCTCAAAATTTTGTGATCCTTAACACACGTTAGTATCAAGTGACCGGAAACCTAGAAATGATCATGACAGTGCAGGAGAGCTCAAGGGAGAAGGGTGAAAACTGTTCTTCAAATATTGGTGAAAAAATCAGCTTTTATCTCGGAAACAAAATCTTTATTGACTGACCTGAGCTGAAATTCAGTGGTGCCATTCGGAACATCAGCATTCCAATCAAAGTGCATTCCAATCAAAGTGCATTCCAATCAAAATTACCTCGCTGTACGGCTGTTTTTGGAAGTAAACCTAACAATATTGGTACCGTTGGAAAGACTATTTAATGCTCTACACAGTTTATTAGGGATGTTTGTTTTCATATCACAACTCATATGGGAGATACCGAGCAAGAAAGAAAATATTAATTACCAAATATGTCAGTTTTTAATGTTTAAATTACATTTTCCGAAAACCCGTTGGGTCTATCCATGGCATGAATAGACAAAAGCGTAAAGCACATCTTAGAGATGAAACCGGAAAAAGAAATTCATTAATATCTTGATTAGTTTCGGAGATACGTTTTTTTATTTGAAATGCTCATTTTTTTAGCTTCTGTAGAGGAGGGAGGGGGTGTGCGGGGGGACCTTCCGCTGACATCAAGCGACCGGCGGTCTAGAAATGATAAGGATAGGGGACTTGATAATTTAGGACCACCGGTTGCTTTTACTCTCTCGGGTTGATCCAACTTCTTATTTTGGAGACGTTTACCAGAATCTTTCTCGCGAGTAATATGATTTATTAAATGGCATGTATTTGTAAAAAAAAGGAAGAAGAAAAAGTGACAACTACCCTCTATGCCCTCCCAAAATGTCGTTGCTGGTGGTGAGGATTTTTGCCTTGTAAATCCACGACTTTTTTGGACGAAGTTTAAATTTTAATGAAGTAACTTAAAATGTTGGCATTCCTAATAGATACGTTTATTATTATTTTCGTTTAATGTTATTAATGACTAGAGTAGCCTTCTAGCCTTCTAGCCTTCTAGAGTGTGTCTATACACTGTCATCAGTCCCATCGCTTCACTGCTATTGAAGGAGCAGGAAACCTTCTCAAAGCTATGTAACTTGTCATTTGAAAAAGAGCTATTATTCCGGTTTCAATATCGATCTCAATACAGGGAGAAAACCGTAAGGGATATCAAGAAGCGGTTTTCTGGAATTTATTCACCATCTCAAGAATAGGTCCCATTTTCTCTGTTAACGCTTTTCTGAAACTGGAAGTAGTAGAAATCAACCTTTTACGGTTTCAACACTGATTACCATAGAAACAGATAGCGACAGGCGGTTTTCTAGAATTAATTGAGCATCTGAGGAAAGTATACCCTCTTCACTCTCTCTCTCTCTATTAAACCTTAAATGATGAAGAAATTAATACTGCTTTTAGTGTCAGTATTGATCCCCATTGAGATAAAACTGAAAGATATTTATGAGAATTGGTTTTCTGAGATCGATTCAAGGTCTCAAGAATCCATCCCATCTTTGACCAATTAAAATAGGAAGTGGTCAAAGTAGACAGTTTCTGGTTTTAACGATAATCTCCAAAGAGCAAAAATGGATATAGATATATTTTTTACTCTTATCTAGGCACTAAAAGCGAAACTGGTAAAACCGAATACTACTTCCGGTTCCATTGTTGATTTCCATAGAGTAAAAAGATAATATATAGTGAACTTTTTGTTGTGGATTTAACGTCCGAAGAACATGTTATATCTAGCTTTATTCCTCTATTGTAATCGAAAGCAATATATCTCCTGCAGCCGATTTTAATATTGAATGTGCATAGGTTCGAAGTCTACTGTATTCACATTGTGAACGAAGTACCGTTGTTCTCTGTACTACAGTATTATAAAATTCATTGTAGCTCATTGCCATCGCAAGTAGACCACTTGAAACGAATTTTGATCGTTGCGATTCTCAGCAATTTTATTGTCCTGATATGCGAATTGTCAGCTTTAATAACACCATAAATTGTAGTATTTGTCCCTTTTTCCTCTCCCATGTATTACCGCCTCTCCTACAATACAATGTTTTCAGCAGTCATGGCCTATTTTTGTCTCCAGTTATGTTCTTTTCTATTATTCTCTATAGGTTCTGGTGAGTGAGGTCCCTGGTTCTATTACACCAAATAAACTTTGTGGTGGACAAACACCGTGTGCATGGGTTTCCTCGGGGTTTTTCAGTTTCCTCCCATTTTCTTCATTCCACTATTTCATTCATTACTCACATTACTGTCTCCTTTAGCCTAGCCGGCATAACCATGGTACGTAAAGGTGAAAGTTTTTGTTTCATTCCTTATGGACTCTTTGGTTTTACGTTTTGCACAGCTACGGTCGCATTTTTTCAACACGAATATTTTCAATAATTTTAGTTTTCTTCTTTGGTTCCCTTGTAGCTAAATCGCTGTCGTTACTGTATTCGATACCAAAAACCTGGATTCTGAAAACATGACTCATACAACTCAATTAACATAATTAACCAAGGCCACTATTACGTATAAGCGCTACCTACCAATAGCTTTATAGCACCATCATACGAAGACAATCAGACGGTAAGGCCGTTCGAGAAGAAATACTGTCACTCATGGCGCAAACATAGGTCGAATGTCTGCATGTCCCATGTATGATTAGCGTTTGCATGACCTTGCATAGGACTACCGAGTAGTCTCTTCTTAAATTGTTATGAATGAAGAGTCCATGGGAAAAGAGGGGATGTCCATTTTTACTATTTTTTTCAGGAAACAATTTTTAAAGTTCAAAACATTTTATTTCCGAAACTAATCGTGAAAAATGCTTCAAATTTGATTTACAAGTTATTTATTATATGGCAACTATCTTACAAAATCTTATGTTCGACGTATATTATTGTGAGTAAAAGAATAGAAAACTGACATGCGGTCGGTATATACTGGGCAAAAACGGGTATATTTCAGGAAAACCAATGGATAAAGGAGGCGATTGTTTTTTAAATTATAAACAATATTATTAAAAATAGATTGCTTTCTTCGTTTGCTATTTTTATTCTTCTTTACTCCGCTAATTACGTCTTTAGGAGTTACATATAGAAGGCTTGAACATATGGGCTGCATAAGACATTCAAAGCTTGCAGATCCTGCCATTTTTCTTCGAGATAGGACCTTTCCCTTTGAAAAAGGGGGAAAAATCTAAATCAAACCAATAATTATGATGTTTTTCATAGCTTCCTATTCAAACTGTTCTCAACCGATTTATTCCAGTTCTTTGATTTACAACGAAAATTTTGGAAATGTACTTTTGTTTTCTAATCAGTACCAATTATGGGAGAATAAGGCAAGGAGAACAAGTGTGGTACAAACGTTCATTGACTTTGTTGATCTGATAATCAAGGTCGCATAAACGACTAGTTGACATTGTTTAGGAAATGGTACAGTTGCTTAAGCAAGTTTGTCGACATTAAAATTTGAAATATAAGGTTCTGAGGCAATAGTTATATATTTTTAAATCATTTAATATACAGGATGGTTCAAAAGTATTAGTACAAGATATTATTTTGGAAACAAACATGATTAAAGCAAATCTCAGTAGCGGAGGGCGGACTTGAGTAAAGGAGCTACCGATTGGTGCATGCGTTGTGAATGGCCGCCAAATTGGATCCAGGTTATTTTTTCAAATAGGAAGGCAGCCATGTGACACATCAGTTAACACTGTTCTTTTACAGGGAAATGCAGTCCCGCAAGCAGAAATACGTGATCGTGTCCCTTCGAAAGTTATGACGCCCCGAAGTCCCACCTACAGGATGCTCCACATGTTGCCCATCCATTGTAACACACAACTGGAGTCTTTTAATCCAGTCCTCCTGAACCCTACAACACAGCGGAGGTGATGCTATCACAGGCATTCTGAATACGTCCCTGTAGATGTGCAACATCCAGAATCTTCTGATACACGAGGTGTTTTAAGTGCCCCCATAACAACTTTAAGGGAGTGAGGTCGGCGACCGTGCTGGCCACTCCACGAATCCAACGTCCTGGATAATGAAGATCCAAGTATTCCCGCACAGGCAGCGCATAGTGCGGTGGGCCACCATCTTGCTGGAAATATTGCGGCAATGTGGTATCAGGGCAGAGAAGCAACGCAAACACCAACTCCTGTAATATGTCCAGATATCTTACACCATTTAGGGTACTAGGAACGAATAAGGGTTCTATGATCGACGTGTTCCATATGCCACACCACTCCATGGTATGAGCAGAGGCAACCCTCTTGCAGGGATTGATCGCATGTGGGTTTGCATCCGACCAATATCACATGTTCTGGTGATTCACTGCCCCATCCAAATAAGTTTGCCTCCTCTGTGAAGAGAACGCTGGCTGGGAAATGCAGATCTCGGTCGTATTGTGACAAAGCCCAATGGCGAATTCCATGCGCCGGTCTGGATTATCCTCTGAAAGGTTGTGGACAAGATGCACCTTGAAGGGATGCCACTTTTTCGTATGGAGAATCCTCATCACGGAAGCATATGGTACGCCTGTTATCGCTGATAATTGTCTTATGCTGTGCTTCTTACTTTTGACACTCACAACAAGCTCCATTGTGGATGTTTCCTCATCTATCGCGGTTCGTGGGGGACCTGACTGTGGTCTGTCGGCAACAATACCAGTTACACTGAATTTCCTAATGAGATAGCTAATGATGTGGCCTATTGCAGATCTTTCGGAGTGGCGCGCGTTGAAGTCCTGAGCAATCACACGACGGCTTCTTTCCCCAGACATTAGGATGATCTCAATTCTTTTCTGCTCCCTTAGTGCCATCTCGCTCTACCTGTAACGAGAAGAAAACCTGTAAAATTTGAAGTGTCACGACTTTCTTGCAGCGTTTGTGCCATGTCGCTCTTCCTGCAAGTAGACAGAAAACCATCAATTTTCGGGCATCATAACTTTGGAACAGAATATTATAACGCATTTCTGCTTCCAGCACTGCATTCCTCTAGAAAAACAGTGTTAATTGATGTGTCACATGCCTACTTTTTTATTTAAAAATAACCTGAATCCAAGATGACCGTCAATCACCACGCATGCATCAATCGGTAGCTCCTTTACCCAAGTCCGCCCTCCACTAGTAAGATTAGCTTTAGTCATGTTTGTTTTCAAAATAATTTATCGTACTAAGACTTATGGACCACCTACGTATAATAAGTCATGAATATACCTACATTGCACGCATGCCTGTGACAGAACAATATCACGGATGTATAATATGATTTTCATTCGATTTTTCGTCAAATTTGGTTGTAGCAGGCCTTTACGCTTTATTGTAAAGTGTTATTGTAGTAAATTACAACATTCATACAATTTGTAGTATAATCGTCCAGCTTTCCGACGCGAGTCATTTCTGGATGTAAGAATTACTCCTCCAATAAATCAGGTTGTGGTGGGACTTTTCTTAACAGTAGGTGAATCACAGAAGAAAATCGAAGTCCATTATAAGTGTCCCAACGTATCATAAATCTTGGGTCACTTTTCTCTATTCGGAGCTCCATGATTGGTCTAGAGTGAAATGAACATTTTCTCAAGTACAAAGATTTTAAGAATGATATCCAATCTCGAATCATGAAGCTGTCAAATTCACTTACTTGATATGGTGTACTCTGCTGACTTTGACCACATTATTCCAATACTCTGCTATTTCTGCTCTTGATTTTATGTTCACCAGTCCCATGTTCTTATCACGTTCAAGGTAGGAATAACACGAACTGGAAATGTTAGTTAAATGGAAATAAACCTCTGCCTTTCATGTTCAACGTAATGAAGGAATCGGAATAAAGTATAATCCTTATTTCGACCACTGCAAGAGTCACAGAAGAGCTCAAGATGATGGATGATGGGAGATATTTTGTTTTACTATTTTTAAAGAAATAGATTGTTCAAGCTATATTTAGAATGTATCACCACTCAACTCTGGAACACAAACAGTTGAATATTATTGACAAAAGAGGTAAAAAGCAAGAGTAAAATGAATGCCCCTTTCTTCCACTGTAAGTAATGACGATACTTCTTCAATTTTAGAAGAATTTTTTAAACTATTATAGCAAACTAACCGTAAACCTTTTCCCCATTATTGATATATTTTATCTATAATTTATACATTTCGCTCAAAAGTGGACATCCCCCATTTTTCCTGGACTCTTCAAATGTTAATTAGACGGTTGCTATCTTTTATTTAATCGAGTTTTTCTATAAAATAACATTTTTCTTCGTTTCTAAATTTCTCAGCTGTGAGCAAATCATTTTGAAAAAGTCATGACCTTCGTCGATAGTTGAGAATCGGAATACTTGGCTTTTAATTTTGGTACAAGTTGTCAAAGAAATTATTCATTTTCTCTTAGTTTTCATGTGAAGATTTGTAATAGCGGGTTAATGTCACTTTGCTCTGTCTGCAGGATGCTATGTGCGGTGATTTTTTGCATTGCCCACCCATATTACAGGTGCGGGGAAACTTTTGTATTCCATGGATTTTCTGAGTGTTCTTCTGTTTGCTAACGGAGACAACTGGACCAGAAAATAGATGATTCTCAAAATTGACGACACAATCACGGGCACTCGTATGCATCAGCACAGAACCTACTGAAAGCTGGATATTTGAGCCTACAACGACACAGAGACGTCGACATGTTTCATTATTGACATTGTGCTAAAGCGTCATGGTCCATTATGAAGGCCATCTATGTCAGGTCATATTCATGTAATGTAACTTGGCAGACTGTGATTGTCGACGCCGGTTGAGGAAGGTGCTTCTTATGTTTACCATTATTTGCGCCGCAGTCACACGAGGACTCTGAGTGACAAACGCCGCAATGCCTGGCGGTTTATTCCACCTACTGTTTTACTTCGCTTATGAGGATTTACCGTCACTTTTGTAAGTTGTAATCACTTTGGACACTGTCCTTTGCGGTACACCTAACAGACCTGCTAGTTTTATCGCGCTTGCAGAACTTGACAGAGGAACAATTTTCCTTTCTTAGAAACTAGATAGAGCGCTCATTTTACACTATCACTGTCTGCTCAGGTCATTGTCCATTCGCGTTCTACTACTCCTTACGCAGTGCGGAGTTGGCCACGACACGTCACTGCCATCGGCTGATCTGCAGTGGCCGCGTGGTCCTTGGTAATCCAGATATCTGACGTGTTTCCAGCTCCATGTGTTAAATAGGTAAGCATTTGTAGATCTGGAAGGACAAATACTTGTGCGTTGGGTATATGGTCATTGAGTGGAAGTGTGTTTAGTGAATTCGTTGATAGCCCATAGAAAATACAATTTTAATTTCGGATACTCTTAGAAAGACTCCTTAAGTGCGGGAAACACGGGTTCAATTTCTGTTGGGAGCTTATGTTAGGATTCCGAATTAAACTGTATTTCACGTTTCCTATAGCCTCGGTGCTGTACAAGATGCTAAGCCCTGAACCAACCAACAACTCTTACGTAAGGATCTGAAGAAACTGATGAATGTAATGCAGGTATGTAAAGAAAGAAATGAAAAGCTGAAGAAAAAAGGTACCGAAGATGGAGTATGAAAATGTTTCAAGTGCTCTAATTGAAAGTTTTTATGTATTCAGAAAAATAGAGACTCTCCTGATGATTTGCATGCAAAGTAAAACAGACAGGAAATACAGAAAGAGAAAGAAGGGACATAATAATAATAAATATTACCATGTAGACACCAGATTCGGCTCGAGACCGAGTCCGTAAAAATTAAGTTTTCTTGCATCAAACTGAAAGAAGAAATGTTGCTTACTGTCCTTATTTTTGTTCTCAACAGTCAGAACCCGAGAAAATGTTACGTTTAGTTTTTACTGTCACAATTTACCTTAGGAACCGCCTTTGGTAGACACCTTTGACATAATGTGCTCGTATTTTGATAACTGAACAACTCTAATATACGTACTGCACTAGATAGTGAATATTCTGAAATTCACAGGTTTTCTTTATTTTTCGATTATCCAGTTTCGGGTTGTAAATTTAAATATACGTCGGTACTGTCTTCTTACAAAACAACATTTGTATGTTTTATAGCACTCAAATTTAAAAATAAAGAAATTTGCTTTTTCTACTATTGCAGATAAATACCTGGGATTGAAGAGGTTAAATATAAAATATCGAAATACTGCGAAACATGAACATATTAAAGTATCAAAAGAATCGAAGAATTGCAATATGGTAATACTGAAAAATAAAGAAATATTGAAAAATATTACAATATCGAAATATTAACAAATATCGATCTTATAAATTTTTGATATTTGAAAATATCCATCGATCGATATATCGAAATATCGCACAGCTGTAGGTGGGACCGGTCACCGAGGATTTTCTTTTAGCCATTGTTCCTCTTCGAGAATGTGGTTTCCCCGTAATTTTGTAGAATTTCATCACTTTGACCGTCACCTAAATGTTCATTGCGCCACACTGAGCCCAATTACCACTTTCACCACGCGTACATCACATGGCCGAACATCAATAATTTGGCCTCTTTGGAAATTAGTTAACTTATTTTACTTTATGACCACTTACTCGATATAAGCACACCACCATTCTACTGAGCATCACAGAATAACGAGTTAGCCCTATCACCTTTACCAACAATCACGGGCTGCGGTCGCTGCCTGTCCTTTGCCAATCCAGATATCTTACGTGTTTAAAACTCCATATGTTTGAATTAATTTAATGAATATGTATACTACATATTGGTAAACTACGATTGTGAGTTTTTTATATGTTAAAGGTTAAAATAAATAATTAGTTTATTATTATGTTTAAACTAACGAGTTTTATTTGACAAAAGAAGGAAATAAATTAGTGTGAAAGTTGGAACATATTTTATGCAGATATGTATGAGTCTGTGATTTGCAAATGTGCTTGTGAATCTTCAATCTTATACTATTCTAGTGTACCTCTAAGCATACATTTGTTCGCTCTTGTTCAAATGGATTAATCGATCCCAGACCTTGTTATCTGGAGCAACAGAAAGTCTAACTACGTACGCATATGGAAACAATAATTGTGTCCCGATAAGATCATGCGCTGTGTATATGTTTTACACTAGCCTCTCTTCAATTCATTTATCACAATCTTTGCTTCTGTTCCCATCGTTTCTGGAAGCACCAGTGATGTATATATGCATATACGTTTTTCCAATTGTGAGCAACGCCTCCCCTGATTTCAACCCATTTTCTGCTCTTTAATTATGTCATGTGACAGGCAGGTTACTGGGAGTTGACGCGACTGCACAAACGAAAATTTCAAGGTTGTATCGGTACCAACAAGTACTGTGCAAATTTATTTGTGTGTTTATTCCCCCGCACGACTCACCTCCTCTTTCCACTCTCCTTACGTTTCTCCATCCCGTAAGCAGGGCAGTGCCAATAGATGCGGTGTGCGTCATATTTACACACCGTTTCTTAGTTAAAGTGTGAGACCACCTGGAGGCAGCTAATTCGGCAGAGCATACACACGGTTTACAGATTCTAAAATTTTCTTTAATTATTGGGACCTTCCCGAAATTCGGCCAGGTGGCCTAGGGGGTTGCCACGAAGCCCCTGTAGGCTTAAAAATTGTTGGCACCGGAAAATGTCCCAACAATTTTTCCGGTTTCAACTGGTATTGTGTTAAACCATATGCAGGTACCAACAAGGATAGGAATACGGGAACACACACACACACACTTGGTAGCGCATGAGCAAACTGTTCCGGTTACAGTGCCAGTACTGGCTCCGGAGCAGACTACAAACTGTTCCGTTCATGTTCCAGTTCCGGTTCTTGCTCCGACTCATGTTACAGTACCTTTTACGGTTCCCCCGGAGCAACGAGTAGCCTTTTACACTACACGGACCACGCATGCGCAAAACATTACACACTACAGCAAGACTATGAACGACCATGACACTGCCGGCAGTGTTTTCTAAGCCATTTATAACATCATGTTTATAGTCGCTCTCTTTTACGAGCAATTTTTTGATGTGAAAAAAAGACTATGGCAATATAGTAGCGAAGAAATTAAAGAAACAACAGCAGCGTCTAACAATATAGCATAAGTCTGGTTAGTCACACACACACACACACACATGATTTACGGAGAACTTAATCCCGCTCCAGTTACACACACACACACAGACTTGATTGCTCATACGCATTTCCAATTTGATTGACATTACACGCATGCGCAGAAAAATTACAGTTCCAACTCCCTCTTCCGGTACCGATTAAACACACCGCCACCAGAAGCAAACCACAGACTACAAAGGTTACAACATAGGACTATGAACACACATTCCAACTCTTATTGAACATTGTAGAGCAGTGGTTCGCTCCCCGTTTGTGTGTGTTTGCACGCAAACAGTATTCATACTGTTCCAGTTGCAGTGCCAGTTCCGGTTCTTGAAAAGACTACGAAACGAGTACCCTTTTACGACTGTGACCTATTGTAGCAATTGTGCAAGCTGTTCCGTTTCCTGTTCCAGTACCAGTACCGGTTTCGGAGCAGACTGTGCAATGAGTAGGCTGTTACTATCCCTTTTTTGAACCGTTACAAAATAGTGTGACCTATTTTTTACTCCCTAAATAACATAGTACACACACACTTGTTTACGCATGCACAGAGAAATTACAGTTCCAGACCCACACTTCCGGTTCCCATTGAACACAGCAACAGCAGCAGCAGCAGACCAGAGACAGCAAAGGACCATGAGCACATATTAAAACTGCTATTGAACATAGTAGAGCAGTGGTTCGCTCCCGCTTGCGTGTGGTTTCCATTCCAGGTCACACACACAACACAAACACACACCCACCTGGTTTACGAAGCATTTTGTGGTGCATGACCAAACTGTTCTGGTTCCTGTTCCGAATCAAGTTCCAGTACCAGAACCGGTTTACAGGGAGCAGACTACGCAACGAGTAGGTTGTTACGACATCATTTCTTGAACCATTATAAAAGACTATGGTATATTTTTCATTCACACACACACACAAAGACATGGTTTACGGAGGATTTTGTGGCGCATGAGCAAACTGTTCCGACTTAAGTTGGAGTGCAAGTTCCGGTTCCGAATACACAACACAGGAAAAGCTGCACCCGACTACGAACATAGCAGACTTTTTAAGATTACGCAAGAAAGGCTATGGCACAACAGCAACAACCTACGCACCTGTTCCGACTCAAGTTCCAGTACCAGAACCGGTTCCCCAGAAGCAGACTACGCAACGAGTAGGTTGTTTCGATCCCTTTTCTTGAACCATTCTAAAAGTCTGGTCTATTTTACACCCACACACACACGCACACACACACACATATATACAAACACACACACACTCAGACGTGGTTTACGGAGCATTTTCTGGCGCATTAGCAAACTGGACTCAAGTTGGAATACAAGTTCCGGTTCCGAATACACAACACAGGAGAAGCTGCACTCGACTTTTTAA
Source organism: Thermobia domestica (assembly GCF_964235325.1). Taxonomy (NCBI): domain Eukaryota; kingdom Metazoa; phylum Arthropoda; class Insecta; order Zygentoma; family Lepismatidae; genus Thermobia; species Thermobia domestica. The sequence continues at coordinate 143,247,252 of NC_137463.1, forward strand.
GATTACGCAAGAAAGGCTGCGGCACAACAGCAACAGCCTACGCAACACATATTCTAGAAAGGCTATGACCACATGCAGAGATGAAGAAGAGGCGCCTAAATAACATACAAAGTCCATTCGTTTTACTCGTTCACTCTTCAACGACGAAAACAATGAAGCCGAGATTAAAACACACACACACACAAACTCACGGTTCACGGAGCACTTGGTACCGCATGCCCAATAAAATTACAGTTCCAATTTCGTAGAAATAACAGGCATGCGCAAAAGCATTACAGTTCCGATTCGATAACACACAGGAGCAGTACGATTGGCAACGGTGTTTTTATACGGCCTTTTATAACAATTATAACCGATTTGGATAAAACTTTGTATATACAGCTTTCCGAAGTAAACCAATTTGCTTGAAATTCAGTATATAGGGATTTTAGAACGTGCTGATTACGAATACCATATTCCTTTTTACCTAGGTCTTTTAGTTTATGTGGGATACGCCCTTTCTATAACAATTACAGCCGATTTGAATGAAACTCGGTATATAGGGTTTTCGAACATGCTGATTACGAATATATTTGTTTTTGCGTACGTCTGTTTGTTTATGTGAGATACGCCTTTATATGACAATTTTAGCTGATTTAGATGAAACTCAGTATATAGGGGTTTTTGAACATGCTGATTACGAATATCATATTTACTTTTACGTAGGTCTTATAGTTTATGCGCGACACGCCCTTTTTATGACATTTTTAGCCGTTTTAGATTAAAAGCAGTATATAAGGGTTTTCGAACATGTTGATTACGAATTCCATATTTATTTTTACGTAGGTCTTATAGTTTACGTCCTATATATAGCCTTTTACGACCACTTTTATTATTCTCTAAATAAAATACAATGATTACCCATATTGGTATGAGAAAAGTCTACGGCAACATAGAACAGAGATTAAAAATAACAGCTGCGGTGGCTCAGTGGTTCGCTCTCACCTCGCATGTCGCCTTATTTACCTAATTCGACATATTCGTGGGGCATGAAACTTGAAAATTGCATTTCGGCTCTTACACACACACACACACACACATACATACATAGGGTTCACGGAGCCCTTGGTAGCGTATGCTCAATAAAATTACTGTTCCAATTTAGTAGAAGCACAGAAACAGTACAGTCCCGATTCCAATTACACACAACAGCAGACTACCAACATTTTTGAACGAGTATGACATTGGCGGCGGGGGTTTTGTGACCTTTATAAAAGACTATGACCTAAATAGCATACAACATTTACCCGTATTGGTGTGGAAAAAAGACAATGGCAGCATAGTAGACCAGAAATTTAAAAATAACAGATGTGGTGGCTCAGTGGTTCCCTCTCACCTCGCGTGTAGTGGATAAATGGTCTATATAGGTTATTCGACATAATCGTGGGGCTTAAGACTTTATTTGTCTCGGTCACACACACACACACACACATGGTTTATAGAGCACTTGGAGACGTATGTGCAGCTCCAATTTCGGTGGCAGTGCCAGTTCCGGTTCCAGTTACACATAAGCAGACTGCGAACATATTCAACATAATAAAAGCTACTAGCACACTTGTTTAACCCTATGTAACATTGCAGAGCTAATAAAAGAGAATGGCTTGCATTTAAACATCTGAACCCATATGTAACGTCGCAAAAATTACAACCTTTTTACCCCTTACATGCAGCGATTTTTATAAGGTCATGACATATTTTTGCAATTCCTATTTACCATACCCCGGGCTACAAACTTTTTCCAGCCAGAGTCGGGTTTTCTGCTACAACATGAGAACTGCAATCTGTATTCTCCACGCAAGGACACAGGACACTCATAATTTTGATATAATCAATTTCGTAGCTCTCAACAAGATGATATGACTCATGCATAATTTTTTAGGTGCTGCGCGGATCATACCCTATTCTGCAGTTTAAGACTATCGTATTTGGGACTACTGCAGCGTTCCCGACAAAGTACAGGGCGGGTTCAATAGGCCCTTCCCTGTTTTTCCTATCACCGTATTTTCTAGCATTAATACAACACTCTCGAGCCAGTCCTCTTGTTACGGAGCAATGCTAATCCAAATAGCATCTGCCACACTCCCCTGACATTGCACCTGTTCCATTCCTTGGAAATGCAATGGAATTCATGGCCTTCCAGAACGCTGACAGAAGGTCGTCGATGCTGATGGGAATAATTTTTGATGTTTTAGGTGGCATATCGATGTTCCAAGTGTTCAACTTAAGGTCAAATATTTGATTGAATATAACTCGAGGTCCGTATATTTTGTGAACCGTTCCACATATTTAAAATTTAATACTACGTGAGCAAATAGATTATGTACAAAAGTGTCAGCTCGAGGTCAAAGTGGTAAACCATTTGACATATTTAGATGATTTACAAAAGCAGTTAGCTCGCGGTCAAAATGGGATTTCAAAATTGCAATTGACAACCGCAAAGTCAGAATCAGCCTTACAGGTAGAGTTGGCAAGGTCAACCTCGTCGGAGGAACCGGAACAGGACTTAAATCTATAGGAATCTACAAGAATTTCCTGTCGAATTTAGAAAACAAAGCCTTAGAAAACAAAATAACCTGATGAGCCTTAATCTAAGAATCGTGGTGTAACGTTACAGCATCTGTTCACGAACAATAGAAAGTGTCAAATATTCAGAAGGATCTAATTTGGTCGTGATTGATCTCCACAACAAAGTGAAAACAACATTATTATTACATTTCATTATTAATGATAAATAGGTATTTCCTTTGGTCAGTGTTTTTTTTTTCAATTTTTAATCTGCTATTATTATAAGGTTCATAAGTGAAATCAATAATATGTCTAAATGTTACATAATCTTCCAAAATACTTAAAATTCAATGTATTAAGAGAAATATTTGCATTAATGTAAATGCCCCTAGACATTGAAGTTAGCCTGTTGATCGTGTTTATTGAATTCGTGCAGTCAAATATAATCGCTTTAAACTCTTAGAATTGTACATATTAAGACAAAAGTAATTGATTTCATAATATAATAATATACCATAAGTAATGTTCGGTAAACTTGTGCTTTTGATGATAATGGATAAATTATAAAATCTGGTGCTATTAACCTGCGACTCAATGATACAGATCTTGCGTCAGTATTGACAAATAATTTGCATACCTGTAGTAAATCAAAGAAATGGATAGTGCAAACCAAAGAAAGAGTGTATGGTATAATGACATCAACAAAAGCAACGAAACAAACAATTGTCAGAAAAAATGGATAATTTATTATTACACGGTTTAATGGAATCATCATATACTATAAATCTAGCACCCTTAAAAATCAACATTTTCGCTTTCTGTTGAATTCTCTGAATAATCTTAAATTAATTTCAAACATCACATTACAATATATAAAATATTTTCATATCCACTCTATTCTTCAGATGTCTCTCCCTACAACAAGTATATGTTTCTCATCATCTCTGACATGTCTACATAAGAAAACGTTCCATGTTGGTTAGATATATAAAATAATGTCTTCATCGTTTCATAAAGTTCAAACTTTTTTTCCTATAAGATCTAATCGTTGTGTCAACGGTAATCATGTGTATTTCTAATTGTATCTGAATAATCTTTAATTTATAGTAGTTTACCATATTAACTAACTATGTATATGGTCTGTAAAATCCCGGAAGTTCAGTGCCGTGTTCACAAAAAAGTTCTCTGTCGATTTGTGTCCGTTGTCATCTAGATTCAATTTATACTTTGTATTTCTATTTCTATGGAATCCATCTTAATGCAGTCCTCCCACCTGCTTCCTGGTCTTCCTAACGGTCGTTTTCCAATTAAATTTTCAGTTAGAACTTTGAAAAGCGTTCGTACTTTCTTCCATTCTGAGTACATGATTTGACCAGCTGAGTCTCCTAGTTTGGTAATCCTAACGCTGTTTGGTAAACGATATAAATTCTGCAGTTCATCATTATGAAATTTCCGCTCTTCCCTATTTCCCAATTGTCTTGTATCCAAATATTCGACTTAGGATCTTGTTCTCAAATACTTTTGATCAATGTTCATCTCTCAAAGTAAGTGTCTATGTTTCGCAACCATACAAGACAATAATAATAATTATCGATACATATATTTTAAGCTTTAAATTCCTCTTGAAATTCACAACATATTCTGCACTGAATAGTATCACAAATTCCCTAGTTTTAGTCTAAATTTAATTTCCCCTAAATATGGTTTTGGTCTTTTAATATTGACAAATTATATTTAAACTGTCCATTTCTCGAAAGTAATATTTGATATTTTTATGCATTATCATAAATTACCGACAGTATTTCAATCCCAACGGATTTCTATATATTTAGTTTTCACTGCATTTACTTCTAGACCTATGTTCCTGCAGCATTTAATAAGTTCTCTGAATGTTTCTATTATATTCCTATCAACACGTAATGTATTTAGAAGGTCAGTATGCTTCATAACTTCATAAATACCCTTCAGCTCTAAGCTCTAAGCTCTGGTTATTGTTTTTAATTTTCCTTATAGTATAGGGGAAGGCGTTGTACCTTTGAAACAATGTACCTTTGAACACCTGTGCTTTTCTCGAATTCAGAGCTATCTAGGTGGAATGATTAAAATTCGTTTGAAAGATTAAATGAAAAAAAGCACTACAAACGCGATTGGCTGTTATTTACTGAGTGTTGTGCCGAGTAATGTTCCTTTTAATTTTTTCACCCCCAAAACGAAGATATTTCGTAGTTACCTTTTGAGTTTTGTACTCTTCGGTTTTCGCAACTTGTGATATTTATTTGTCCAAACTTGGGGTAGAATCATTGGTGAATACAATAATATATTTAGTTTTAACATCTGTTCAATATTTAAGCTAGTGGAGAACTTTTTTCGTAATGGTGACCCTCTTGTACCTATGAACATTAATGCCTCGTGTATCTTTGAACGATAAATAATACTGTTTAAAGCAACACAATGTAAGTAGTTAAAACAATTGATATATTTTATATAGGTTAGGTTAGGATATAAAGATATTAATTATAATTTTAAGTAGTTTCTATATATTCGCTTATTGTATAACATAATGTTAAGAGTTGTATATGCTCAACTTTATTGTTCATAAGTTTTTGTAAGAACATCTCTTCAATTTTTAATTTAATTAATAAAATTTCAATTCTAGGGAACTTTTTATAGCTAAACCTATTATTGCAATTTATAACTGTTAATATTTACGGCTTCTTTTTATATTACCGCCTCAGAAACGTTGTAATTATCACTTTGTTCAAAGGTACAAGAGAGTCTGTTCAATGGTACAGGACCATAATGTACCTGTGAACAAAACGGATATGCTCTTGTTATATTCCATAAAAGCTAATGTAATTATGTAACACTTTTAAAAATCATCCTATCAATATACGACAAAAATTGGAGAAAAGTGCTGAATATTAGCACTAAAATTTCGAAGACTCTAAAAGTGTTCACAGGTACAACGCCTTCCCCTACTCCAAACAAAGTTCAATAATAATGGTAAAAAACTCAACTCCTTGTTTCAATCCAATCTTCACATAAAAGTTCATTTCAGAAAAAAAACAAACTTAGTTGCATCATATTGTAGCTAATGTGTATAGCATTAAAACATCATATCAACAATATTCATACTAAAAAACGTATCAATATCTTCTGCCCAAAAGTATGTTGTGTCTATTTAATCATTTTAATTGTTTAAGTAGGTAGATACTAACCCAATAAAATAATAATAAATGGGTTAGCTCTAATGTACAAGGTGCATAATTCAATATCGAGGGTAAAATATTTTGTGTTGAATAACATCGTGTCAATATAGTTTTCCATGAAAGATTAATTTTCTCCTGCATTCTCTTTCCTACATTTCTTTCGTCAACAATCACTTGAATTACTCATCCGTCTCTCTCTTAATCTAAAGAATATAGTCACGCACAATAAGTTAAAAAAATATATTTTTGTTTAAGTTCATAGTAAAATGTCATATGGTTCAATATCAAGCACGATAAAGTGTATAAAACCAGGAATTTTATCTAAATGAAATCGAACAAATTTAAGACTATAGCTTTCTGACAAAAAAATGTAGTGTATAAGCACTATCCTAAATGTAATTGGTGCATATATGATTATTCTCTGAAAGTAAGAAGACATTACGTATGTATCAAACTGATGAAATCTAAGCAAAATATCAAACGGATAAACATATACGATAAGAAATATTTAATATTGTTCCAAAGAACACAAACATAATTTATTTATTTAATAATAAAATGCAAAATGTTCAATATAGCAAATGATATATTCAATAAAAACTGCTATTAATTCTTCAAAAAATGTTAGTTGAGCCTTTGCAAATAATTTCTGTTAATGTATATACATGGGATATTTCTAATAGTAAGAATGGAAAATAAATATCTCCATTCCACAAAAAATGAAACATGTCTTCATGTTGTAACATATCCCTACATCGTTGTAGTATACACAAATATGTGTGAAATTTGTAATTTAATATGTAAGTAGTAACTTAGCATGTAAAAAGAAAAAACCTTATTTATCCTCGAATGCAATAATACATACTAAAATACATGAACAAGATTAGAACAGTAAACAGGATGTACTGTCATAGCACATAAAGAACAATTTGTTGAAATCATTTTTTCTTTCTACACAAAAGATCTAAAAGCGATAATAAGAGTGGTAATAATTATAAATGTCAAATAAACAAGTTGGTTGCCATCATTTTACCAAATTCATTCAATGTCACAATACAATTAAAATATTTCTCATTATATTGATCGAATAGGATCAACAGATGTAACATAAAACATATCTTGCAGAAAAATAAAACAAATCACCCTAAAAACAAATTTGAGCAATCGGTAATGCAAGTATACTTTCAAAACTCAGACATAAAATGTAATAAATGCCAATAGTCTACAAATAATTACATAATTCTTTGTATGTGTTGAAACTATGAACAAATCCTACATTGCATTGATCCTTTAATTAAAATACGAAATCAAAACATTTATAAAATGACCGAAACATTCATCCACTCATAAACAATGTCTTGGTAGGATTTGAAAACTGCAGATCAATTAACACTGTAAATGTCATGTCATAATAAGATAATATATGTCACTAGTTGCACTGTCTCGTTAAATAACTAGTGGATTAATCAAAAAACCTATCCATAAATGAAAACCAAATATATCTTATTATAAAAGCAAACGATTCAGTTTGACATTCACGCATTTTGATAATTCAAATAAGTTAGTACATGTCGCTATTTGCATTGCCTTCTATCTAACATAATTAGATTTCAATATTGTAGTAATCAAAATACAAATCCTTAAATGAAAACCTGTTATATCGCATTATAAAGCAAACAAATAAGTCTAACATGCACGTAATTTAATAATTCAAATAAGTCAATAGTTGTCGCTAATTGCGCTGTCTCCAATCTAACATGAATAAGTAGCTACTGCAGTAACAAAGCGTCTCCATAAATGTAAACCAAATATATTTTATTATAAAAGCAAAACATAGCCCTCTGTTTACTGGCCTGAGTATCTATTAAAATACACGTCAGTACTGTACTCTTCACCTAGCATTACATAAAATTGCAACCCATTTATATTATAATATAAAAACCATACATGTCCGTCTATCAGTTATGTGCTTAGTATTTCAAGAGGATAATACTTGTCACTAACTGTGCTGCCTTGTATCTATTCTAAATAGATAACAATATTCCAACAACTATCAGTCAATTTGTGATATTCTAAACTATTCAGTTCTTATTATAAGAAAGCAACGTATAACAATATATCTCTCAAAATCGTAATAATTCATAATCATAACATTTCTGAATAAAACCTATAATTCCAAGTACATAATTAGTCCCTACCACTGATATCAACTCACAAATTAAAATAAAGCAGTAAATCAGTAAAGGAAACATAACACATAATTAAAGTTCTAGTCAATATAGTAATGAAATATTAATCATTGGTAAATTCAACATAGTTCTCTGCCTTCAATCTCACTTCAAATATATTTAGCAATTCTGATAAAATATTTCTAATAAGGTATAATAAGTTATAACAAATTAATCTGTAGTTGTTCCTGGTATTGTTACATTAATATAATACAGTAAGCAGGTTTCAAGTTAAAATATTGTGATTATAATTCAAGAAATTTAAATCAGCATCGGTAGATAAACAAGTAACATCAACCAAATTTCTACCTTGCAATCTGAAATTCTGAAATCTATATACAGTTAAGTTTCCGTGAATTCTTTTCCTAGTAACCAATAACCATATATCTATTATCCGAACAATAAAGTATCAATCATTTTCACTATCATACAGTAACATCGTGTAGTTAATCTGTATCTCTATACAAAAATAATATCCTAAACAACCTAATTCAGCAAAATACAAGCATTATTCAATCAGATCTTTATATAGTGGTTCTGTAGGATAATCTTCTACCATATATATATATATAATAAAACCTATGTCAAATACTCTATCAACTTCTAATATACTCCAAGAGAAAATATTTTTATGGTAAACAACCAAAACATGTAACAAAATTTCAAGACCAAACAATTTTTACCTAACATAATTCTGTCAGTGATTTAAATGTATATAAATCAAGTCAAGTAAAACCATAAGTAATAAAATATTGTTGTGTAGTATACGAAATAAATAATCATCTAGCACGTCCAAGTGTTAACCGAAAGGCTTGCAATTCGTGTCCATTTAAAGGTGCAAGTTTAAATATCGTCAATATATTTACTTCAAAGTGTAATAATGCAGTCATCAACAAGAGTAAACTAAAAACCTCTGTATAAAGGGCCTCAGCTAAGATCTTCGCCTAAATCAATAGTTTTAGTACTGAAATCATTCTAACTTCTACTTCTGTCAATATATTCCACAACACTATTTACAACATAAAAATAAGTTTCAGCCCTGCAATTATCAGCACTTTCCCATTGAATTCTCTTCAAACAAAGAATATCATCTATTCTTTCTTATAGGGAACACAGTCCCTAATTGGTAGCGCCAATACTTATGGTTCAATTCTGGACCATATATGATTGTAATGAACCATCATTCTGCATAACGAATTCTCTCAGAGTTCTCCCGTTTCCTCCCACATTCTCATTATATCATTTCATTCATCTTCAAAGGGAAAGTTACCACAAAGTGTTTTGGTATAAGTTACCATAGCATGCATAATCGTAGGACGTTAAACTTAAAATTAATAACTGTTCGGCTGTAACCTCTAGTTATGGGATTGTTAGTGCAATTCTTAATGACAACTATCGACAAAATTAGTATTTCTGTAATCATGTTTTTATTCAGTGTACAGATATCTATATCATCTACAAGAACAATAATTATCATTAAATAAACGGTTATTCCGTTCAGACGCAGTAACAAGATTTCCAAGTAATCAGGAATATAAAGTTTCCCACTATAAATAAATAAGCTCCAATTTCAAAGCGTAATCCATATAAGTCCAATAAAAATCAAATCGCTAATGTTAATTTCATGCAAGCAAAACAGTTTTAAAAGTATTGTACGTTCTAGTAAAATTATTATTGCACGCAGTAAATATAGTTTTAATTAGTAAAATTCACGCTTGCCTTAACATAATTTGTAATGTAGCAATTATTTTTAATACAAACTGTATTAAGTTATTTATAAAATTATTAAATTCAAATCTTATACCTTTAATGTATGCGTATTAATGTGGTAGATTTAAAAAATGCAGCACCTTTTGTATACAAAATAGAAAGAATAAGTACCTAACAAACAAAGAAGGGTTTATCTTTAAAAATTCTCCCTCCAAAATACCTAATATTCAATTTCAGTTTCAAATATGTTCAAATATGTCCTATGTATGGAATGTCTATTCTTATACATATGCAACTTAAAATCTAAACAGCTCGGAATTAGAATGGTGAACAAGTCTTCTACGCATTTTGAAATTAATTGTTCGTTGGTACATAACTGTTAGGATACACACACTAAACATTAAAAATCTAAATATCACAATCCCAAAGTAAACTAAATCATATGGTCTCCGCAATTAGTAATAAAAATTATTAATTGTATTATACATGTCAATTAATTGTAACGTGTAATTTCACATTTAAATAATAGAATATGCAATAAAAACAGAATGTTAAGTACTGTTATTTCTATATCCGGTTTCATATACTAAAACGCAATCACATATTTAGCTATAATAATTTCCTGCAACATACAAAAAAAATAACTCTTTGCCAGCCATATATATCATGACAGATGGAGAATATCACGACGGACTAATAATTCAGACAGACTAAGTTCCAATCCTATTCATGTAAGTAATACTTATTTTCATAATTCAAACAATGTTAATATAATAATAATAATAATAATAATAATAATAATAATAATAATAATAATTATTATTATTATTATTATTATTATTATTATTATTATTATTATTATTATTATTATTATTATTATTATTATTACTATTATTATTATTATTATTAATAAATCGTAAAAAGCGAAAATTCCAATACAAACTGTATTATCAATCCAAATGTGTAAAGAACATAGTTCTAACTTGCAAGGAGCTGCAATATCCTACAATCAAATACTGTGCCTGCAATCAGTGTCAAATAAGCCATGCTTCCGAAACAGCAACATAGAAGTACCAGCATACAACGTTAGCTTGTAAACGTAGTTAGTTTCAGATAGTGTACATGTAAGCGCCATAGAAATATCCACATTACCATAATGTATAGTTCTTTCGCACTTTTTAAAAAATTTCTTCAACACATAAGTGCACAATATTTATACTTTTCATAAAATTATAATATTAAATTCATATATTCACGCAATTACACCAGGCATAAACGAGTAATGGAACAGTAATTGCTAACAGAATAACAGAAAAAATATAATAATTTGAATAAAGTTGTAACAATTGCATTAAATAAATTTACGAAAGAATTAAGAAGAAATAATTAAGTCAACAGGAATAGTCGAACCAAAGAAAGGGGTAGAAAACCACCTATCAACGGCATCATATCTAGTGTTACTGTCTGCTTTTCTACACCATCCAATGATATTACACCTTATTTGTATAGTATGTCGTCCAGTTGTATAAATGTTCAGTGTTGTCCTTTGTGTTAGAGAAGAAATACCTCATCTAATTCTTTCCCATGTGGTAAGGTGCCGAGAACCGACGACACGTTGACACGTTGGGTAGCAATAGATATGCGTTGAATTAGGAAAGATGTTGAACGAATATCTCCAGTAACGATAGAAATGCGTCTGCCTACTTCTCTAATAAAATCAGGGCTTGCAGATCCCCAAGCATCACTAGTCTCGATGGCAATTGGAGCAAAAATAAATTTATCAAGGAGGTTGTTATATTTCCTTTGTTTTCCTACTTCTCTACGACCAGCAACTAATTATGATTTATTAAATTCAGTAATAATTTGAATCAAAATACTCAACCGAGTCTATAAGTATACCCTAAAACCTGAAATGTCGAATGCGGTATCGCAATATTTTTTCTTCACTTTCAGTTCGCGCAACAAGTTTTACGTCATAAAGAAGATTGCCAACATCAATAAAGCAGCGGGCGACAACAAACAATCAGGAAATAGGCAGCACCGAATAGCAGCCGTGTCATCAAAGGTAAGTGAAAAGCTATGTATTAACTTTCTCTTCCTACCTAACCTAAAGTATAAAAGATCCGGTAAATTTCATCAGCGCTCAGCGCAGCAGGTTTGGCGGGCGGCCGTACAAAGCAAAGGCGGAAGTCTATAAAGGAAAAAGCCACAACGGAACTAGACAGTAATGGCGCCAGCGGAAACATCTTACACACGTCATATAGTTCAATATCGAATTAATCGGAGTTTGATTAAAGATTACTTAAAATGATAAGAGTTTGAAACCAATGTCAATAGGTCGCGCGTGATGGAGTCCAGCCGCAGTAAGCCGTTGCCTTACTGTCTTGTGTGAACATCCTAGTTCAACAGCTTTGTCTCTCAACACAGACCGATGACGCAAAGGATGGTTCCGTACTTTTTCAACGAGAGCTTCATCTTGGGTCGTTGATGTTACCCGCGGTCTTCCACTTCTGGGTTTTGACTTAGTCCATTCTCCGTTTCCCTGCTCCCCATGACGATCCAGCCACTTCCTCACGGTTCTAGGATCACACCCAAAATCTTTAGCAATGAGAGACACTTTCTCACCATTAGCAGCACGGCCAATAATTTCGCCTTTTTGAGCGGGAGTTAACTCCAAAGCGCCTTTAGTTCTAGGCATTTTTGCTGACACTAGAATCACAAACAAAATACTCCACAGGATGAATGAATGTGAAGGCGTGTGTTAAGGATGAGAGTAATATTATGTGTTGATTTATTTATTGATGGATGTTCATTGTGTTATTATTAATTTTATTTTTTGTTAAGAAGCAAGTTACTACCCGCAAATATAAATATAATTCTAACCATATTCTTTTTCTATTGACAAAATAATATGACGAGTGTGGATCTCTTCATTTGTTTTTGGGTGTGAGACTGTTGACCCAATGAAATTTCCTTCAGAAGTAAGCAATTACTTATTCAGTGAGTCATCACTAAACGCTGTAAGCAAAGAAAGGTAAAGCAATATCGCCTGAAGGTTGCTTGAAATGCGTGTCTTGTCTCTGTTTTACCTATGAAGTGAAGGCATTTTGCTTCTCAAACTAAGTTCTGACATATTATGTCAATGAAATTTTGGTCTGTCTGTGAAAACAAAGAGGGAAAGAAAATAATATGAACTATCCGCGTCAGGCTAGTAGATCTTTAAGTATGTTGGAAAAATAAACCATGTCCTGTATTTAACCAAAATATGGTTAATAAACTGGCGTTATTATCATTAAAGGCCGTATGTGTCCTGGAACCTTGTATTATACCTGGGAAAGTTCGTGTCATATGCAGAAGAAATCTAACATTTTATGATTATGCAACGATAAATGACAAAAATTGTTGCAACGATAAATAAAAAAAAATGGAAGTACGCTCTGTCTGTAGTGTTCGGTGCGGAAGGCCTGGGTTCAATTTCCAGTGTGAGTTTATCTGGTTCGGGATAACACGTTAGGCTGTAGGCCAATGTCTCATATAGTCTCGGTGCTGCAAGTTACGTTAAACTTCTAACTATCCGACCCGTCAGTCTTAGAGCTCATAGGATTGTGAGAAAGTAATTGATGTGTGACCCGTGATGCGTTGCAATTAATCAAAAAAGCAACAGTGAGAATCACAATGCTGGATATAAAAGTTGATCTCTCGCTAAACCATCGTGACTTATAATTAATTTTCAGATTTCTAGCTTCTAGAAATGGGGCCTATATGTCCCTAATATAAGCTTGGCAAAGTAATTAAATATATTCTAAAACTCATGAAATAGAATCAACAATTAATTTAAAATTATTGACTGAGTATAACTGTAAACCCAGGGTTTAAAAATAAATATGTAAAAATAATTAGATGCATAGTTGCATTCGTCTGGATTTTCAAAGCATGTTTTCACTGTTCACATCAGTTTAAAAATTATCAACCAACTAATTACAATTTCCATTCTCCATACGAGAAGAAAAAGTTTATGAAAATGTTATTTGGGAACTATTTAAGCCCTTTTCTCCTCCCCAAAAACAGCGAATGATAAAAGCTATCCCAGCCAATCCACGTATTAACTACGTATGCTCAAAATTCATTGTACATAGCTAAATTACTTCCTTGCTTTGACCATTTAATTAGGATCTTGTAGCAATTACCCCCGTTCCCCCCGTACATTCTACACGACAAATTCTACGCCTTGCTTGATTCAATTTTGACAATCTCTTAAAACCAAATAACTTATCTTTTCTCTTATTCTCAAGCGCTTATACTCTTACAGACCTTGCAGCTATCTTTCAGTGGAATTCTAGGACACACACAGACGCATACATCAAACAAAAAAGGCAAATATAAATTTAGTGAGAAGAGAGAGAATCCTGTTGTTATAATTCCATTTAAAAATGAAATGAACATTAATGAAAAATTTGTTTCACGTTCCACGAGAAAGTCCTTTGGGCTAAAGGAGATGGACCATCAACGAAAATAAATGCATGTTAAAGTAAAGTTTTAATGATCTCCTAACGAAAATCGAATTCGAGACTACACGAACCACAGGCGCACACGCTAGCCACTAGACCAACAGGAACGGTAATGGCTCCCTTAACTGTGTCGTAGACATTTTCATTTCCATACTTTGTTCTAAAAGCGGAGTTCAATTACTGGCAAGAGCTCATGTGGTTTGAATCCCACGTTAAGCTGTAGGTCCATATCTCATATAGCCTTCCTGCTGAACGGAACGCTAAAATCAAATCAACTACAACAACTAATAACATGCATTCTAGAGAGAGCTCTAAAGACCATTTTCTTCACAATAAACTTTTTTGTCGTATCAAACAGAACAAACATAATTGTATAATAACAAGCATTCTGTTAAAATGTTCCGAAGTATTCAGAAATCTAACAAAAAAGAAAGCAAAATGATGTAGTAACCTACAAAAAATAGGTTCTACAACGCAAATTAGACTATTTTTACCATTATTATTCAATTTGATCAGTTGCTACATTTGCTAATTAAATCTTGACTTTACATGTTCTTCCTGAAATTTATGCAAAGGAGAAAATATCTTGATCAAATATCCGGCTTTAGATACGTCGATTTATATAAAAAGATCGGCAAACAGTAGCTGGTTTAGTAAACCACTCCCGGGATTTATCGCTAGTAAAAATTAAATACTTTTCACAGAATTCATAGTGAATCTTTTTAAAACGACATGTTAAAGTAATTCAACCTCAAATTCTTGACAGCCAGTGTACTTCCGTTTCCTTCCATATTATCATTCTACCAAGTGTGCCATCATAATTCAATTCTCTTAATCATCGTCTCCCTTAGTCTACAGGGCATAATCGTTGGACGTAAAACTGCAAGAGTTAATTTCATTTTTCTATTGACCCCAATTGACTTCGTTTAATAGGGAGATCGAGAAGCCCCAAAGAAAATATACGCCATATTGAATCAAAGATGGCTCAATATGGTAAAAGTTATTTTTTAAGATATTTTATTATAATATTTAAATAACGAAGTTTCGAAGTTCAGAGGAACTTGGTCCCTTTTACGCGCTTATCCATTGCAAATTTCACCCGCTAGCAATTCGAATGATGCGGATGGCCTAAATTAAAAATAGGCTATGTTTTGTCTAATCAAATGATCTTCACGTTGTTTTGCCTTTAACACAAAATTGTTTTGTATGTATATGTGCAAAGGGTGAATGTTTTAGCTTTCATCCCTTCTTCTTGATAGAGTTAAATCCCTAACAATAGGATTATTACTTGAAACCATTAGCCATTTTTCATTAAAATGAAACCAAAACAATAAAAGACAGCTGTGGAACAGGCAAATGGTCGCACATACACACAAATGTCAGTTGAGTTGAATTGTAGCGCTAGTTTCAAATTTAACTAATGGTGTTGTGCATTGTAGAAGTGAGCCAAGTTTTTTTCATCGCCTTGTCTTTGATCAATTTCGCTATGTTTAGAATTTTGAGAAAGGCTTATAGAACATATACTTCATATTGTATTAGCATCTAATCACTTTTACGAATCTCGAGCCCGATAGGTTGAGGTGTGGGCTCGGCTCATTTCTCGGTTCGGCTCGGTGGTGACTGAGTCGTGTGCCGAGCCGCTCGAGCCATAACCAACACTACAGGCTGACAACTCAGGTTGCTAAGCTACACCTACCGGCTTCCAATAGGCCACTGCGGCCCCTACCTTTCTAACAGTTTGTAGTAATATTCGTTATCTTCACCCTCGCAATCAGCTATCCAGTTGCAGTGACTAAATTATACATAATATGTATTTCATTTATTTACTGAAATATTTACGATAAAGTGAAAAGATCATTATTTTTGTAAAATGTTTATTATTTTCATGAAGCAGAGTGAATATTTTACTTGGGTTTAGAAGTATCGCTTGCTACACTTTTAATTGACAACTAACAGTCTGTGTTCACTATTTCTGTCCATTTTCTACAAATTACTAGCAGAGACTATTCGGAGTAAATGTATTATTTTAGTAATGTTTCATTAAAGTTTAGTCATATGTTAATTATCGTTTCAAATATTTATCAGTTTCCCCTTCCGGTTAAGATAATGATTAAAAATGAAGTTTCCTCTTTTTATAAAATTCTTGATAATTGTAATACTTTATTTAAAGGACGTAATTCTGGATTATTTGGAAATATTCAAATAAACTAGATTGAAGACAATATTACTAAGCGACATTATTAGAACAAAACATTGCTGCTTAATAAATTGACAGAATCAATCTTTTTCTTAAAAAAAGAAAAAAGAGGAGCGTAGGGTATTCGACCTGATGATCGTGAATAACAAGAAAATACTTAGGGAGGTGTGCGCTAACCGTCTACACTAAGAAGGTACTTGAAGGTTCACTCTCTTAATAAACGCATATTGGAAAATCACTACCACAACTTTCCTGACCGCTTCGCATTTTCATGGCTTATTTCCTTCTATTTGTTTGTTTATGTATAAAATGTATAATATATATTATTATTAGAGCTGTACAATATGTATAGTAACTAAGATTTTGAAAGATTTATGTTGTATTTCTAATAAAGCATAAAGTTCACTCTCTCTCTCTGTAAATTTCGCCGCGGTTTGCCATGCTTACAACAACCGGATCTTAGAATTTGGCGATGAGTTTCGGAGATTTCTTTGTAACTTCTTTGTTTCTTAATTTTTTAAAGAAATATTACTTTTTTTTTTTTGGAAAAATGTGGTTTTCTTTTTCTGCATATTTCTAATAAGATATTTACATTTTCTATAATAAGAAGGATAGTTATTTTTATTTATGTAATTTTGAAAGACTTGCGACAGAAATTCTGGACATAACTGTAGTTTCTTCTTTTATTTATACTCCATTTCTAAACACTGACAAAACAACTTTCTTCCATTTTATTGTTTCTTTAAATAAATAACGTAATGACCCATATCTTTAGTTCGGTATTACTTGTTGGCTCTAAACTTCATGAGTCTCGATTTTTTGTCCCTTCTACTTGTGCTGAAGAAATAAAAATGGTTCTGCGTGCGCGGGAATCCATCCGTGGACTACAAGATCTTCAGATCACCTTGCTATCTAATACTCTTCGAGGGAGTATGGCCAGATCAGAGAGACTGATTTCTTTGTTCAAGAGACATACGCACATTACTCTGGTCTCGTTACCTTGATCTGTGTGCGAATTTACATAACTAACTACGTCTTCAAATTTTACACGTGATTTCGCCAGTTCGTTATTATTAGCTTTAACGCTACATGCAACCTTGATAAAGCATTAAAGGAATGACACAAATTACAAATAGTGATCGAACTTACAACTCTAGTCACAGGAGCGATTCAATTCAATGTGTCATCTCACCTTCCTATCTAGCAAAAGACCCGGGTTCGATTCCCGGTAGGAGCTCATGTGGTTCGAATTCCACGTTAATCAGGAAGGTCCCGTCACATATAGCCTTGCTGCTGAAAGGGACGTTAAACTCAAAATCAATTCAACCTATCTAGAAGAAGGACGAAACAAAATTCATTACTGCTACCATCTAACAAATATTTATACTCCATTTCTTGTTCTCGTAAAATAATAATTCTATCTGTCAATCCATAAATGTAATAGTATTATTACGTTCATGTGTAAACCTAAAAAAGAATCTGACATAAAGTGTATCTCTTCTGTTCCTATTAATGCCTTCGACTGTCTTTTTCTTTCCTTCTTTTGTCATTCTAATACTACTACTACTACTACTACAACTACTACTACTGCTGCTGCTGCTGCTACTACTACTACTACTACTACTACTACTACTACTACTACTACTAATAATAATAATAATAATAATAATAATAATAATAATAATAATAATAATAATAATAAATGGACACTGTTTTCCGCAGAAACTTGCGACTTTAAGGTCTACAGTGTAGAGTTCTGCCGACGACAATACACTGGACATTTTGTATTCACTAACTTATTATCTACTGTTTCAACTACAAGAAATGATCATATTTCATCGCGATAATGTGAATACAAAAGTGAAATATTGTGTTTCTACACAATTTCCTTTTCTCGGATGACTGGATAATTTTAAATAACTTCTATTGTTGTAAAGAAAAAAAGTATGCCTGCAGGGGGATTCGATCTGAGTACCCCGTGAACTAAAGCCCACGGTGTTACCGATTACATCATCAAGACCTATTTGCAAGGAAAGCGCTACATTGAGTGATTTGTCGAAATAGCCCAAGCACTTTATATCGTATTGTATTTTTTCCTTGTTTCCTTATTTTTTATTGCGTTCACTCTTTGTGTATTTCGTAGAATGCACGAAAAAGGAAATACATTTTTCGCCACGATGCCCAGGAATACTGTTTTAACTGATCAGCAAATAGGAAGCTACTGGTGAAATGATATGGAGTAATGTATAGTATTTTATTTTTATAGCAGCAAGGGGCAAGATACTATTCCGCGGGAAACTTGCATAAATTTTCTTGACAGATTATATATCAATTGGTGACAGGGACGTAACCAGGATTTGATTTCAGGGGATCGCTGGCCAAACGTTCATTTGGGGGGAATCCTAGGGTCTACCCCCGAAAAATTTTTGAATAAAACCTTAATCTTAGATCTTATTTTAACAACTTTCACAAATGTCAGAGGGTCCTGAGCTCCTCGCTACGCCATTGCTTGGTAGCATCCATTGTTCCTGACATCATCAGTCTCTTTTCACTTCTACCTTCAGCCAAAATTTTATTCTTTCAAACCAAAGTGAAAACATGCATTCTCCTTCGCATTTGACGCTCTTAAAAGTAAAATTATGGTATAATTGAACGTGTGATTTTGTAAATTAATGTCCCTTACTTACCAAAAGAAATCTCATGGTCGCAGCCTGCTCCCGAAACCCCGCGTGTATGCACTCTCCTGTTCCAAATAGAAAAATTGAATTTGGATATTTTCTGCAAGACTATTCGCGAGATATAGAATTTTATATGCAGTACTTCTGTTTACTTGGCACTGGAATTAAGAGAATTGAAAGTAATTGTTTTGTGTAATTATAATTATGCAGAACAGCAATGGATAAATGTTTTGTGTTGCTATATATAAATGTATGAAAATTATTAGGAAAGATTATAGAGGGGTGGAAAAATGATCTTGCCAGGCGGGGACAACAGTAATTAAGTTAGTGCCAGGGAAAGAAAAACTAGAGATTGGGAATTTCCTTAGCTTTCGTGATTACAAATTAAAGTTTTGTAAGTAACAAACGTTCTGACATATGACAGCTTCCCGTTCTGTGTGGCTCTCTGGATGAGTCGTTGTCCTTGTTTGATAATCTTGTGTTTCATGGTTCGAACCCTGACAAGACCAGTTCAAATTTTTCATTATTTTTTCCATACTTTGAGATGTTTCTCCCCCTCCGTAATCATCTGATGCTCTCAACTGAGTTCTCTAGTTGAATTCAACAATTGCTAGTGGAATGCTCTCAAGTTCGGGTGAGCTTTTACATGTCTTCTTACAAAATCAAAATTTTCGACAAAATATGGATGCTATCCGATCATATTATTTCAAATCCGAAATTTGCGCATGTGACCGTATCTCCCTTTCATCATATTTGCATCACTCGTCTCCAATATCATCAGCTGTGACATGAGATGTCTTGGGAGCAAAACTTCAAATCATAAAAGTGCTATACCAATGAGCTCACTCTCACTAAGCATTTGATTAAAAGTAAATGCTTTCACATAAAGAGGAGGGGGATTCGCTCTTCCTGCCCTCCTGAAGTGAGAATATTTATTCAGTCTTTGCAAAGTCATTTCAGATCATACGACAGAAAGGGTGTTTATTCCAACAGCAACAGAATTGAGTTTTAATTTTTTGTTGCACTTTATCTTTATGAATAGGACAAATATCAAGTAATATGCTTGCCAAAATAACTGTTTGAGATTCATCTCATTTTGGAGAAATGATGCTGTAGACGGTGGTAAGAACTTCACCGAAGTGTACGGGAATTTTCAGCGGGTATTATGCCACCCGCTTTGTTTTAAAGCTAATTCGGTTGCAATACTTCCTGGAAAGTGCTTCGAACTCAACTAATGGAGTAGTTTTGCCGTAAATCTCCTTATGGCTGTTCCATCCAGAAGTGTCCCTTAAGAGCCTGCCTTACCAAAAATTATACAAAATTTACCATTTTTCTTTTGCTTGTTTATTCATCAGTGAAAGGAGATAATGAAATGTAAGTCACCACAATCATAGTTAATGCTATTCTACAACAGAAAATATGAAGCTGAAGAATGTTCAGTGTTGCCATCCATAGAAATTACAATGTTACCAGAAAAACAATTTCCCTAAAATCTAAGTTAAGCCAGCGAGTAGAGGAACAAACTCAACTGCATTTGGTTACGTATCATATTGTTTTGGTTTCCTGTGAACTACTTTTCAAATAATAGTTGTATTTAGTTTGTAATAAACAAAATAGTTTTAACATACAGTTATTAAAACTAAATAATAATGTTAATTAAAAAGTAGTTCACAAGAAACCAAAACAACATGATACGTAATCAAATGCGGTTGAGTTCATTCCTCTACTCGCTGTCTTAACTTAGATTTTAGGGAAATTGTTTTTCTGGCAACAATGTAATTTCTATGGATTGCAACACTGTACATTCTTCAGGTTCATATTTTCTGTTGTAGAATAGCATTATCTATGATTGTGATAACCTGCATTTCATTATCTCCTTTCACTGATGAATAATCAAGCAAAAGAAAATGGTAAATTTCGTATTATTTTAAGTAAGGCAGGCTCTTAATGTATTATCTGTCAGGAAAGTAAATGTTCACCTCTTTTTTGAGTCTGGCATTCCTGCGCTCCATCCATGGAGAGTATGAGGATTAAATCAACCAAATGTTTACTAAGGGACAAGAAGAAAAGTCTAATCTGAATAAGACATTGCAGAGGGGCACAAACTGTGCATACGAATAGTGCATAATGTAAATAAAGGGCGACACCGAAAGAGAAAGCCAGAAACAGCTGCTAAACGAAGAAAAAAGAGCAACAATTGTAGAAGTGGGAACATAAAATAAAAATACAACAAATATGCCAACAACTAAGCGTTCACCAAGCAACGATCTACGTAGTTTGCCGTGAGCAGCAGTTTAGTGAACATCGCTGTGCTGTGCCTCCGATCTCAACGAGCTTCTTACGTTCGTTTGAAATTGTTTGAGTGTTTAGTTTGCTGTACTCAGTCGTGTGTTGTCAGTAGTAGGAAATACAGTGTACCAGTGAAAACTAACAGTTCATACCAGTGACAAGCAGTTTATTGAATATAGTACCCCGTTTTGTTTTTTTGCCATGAATAATCTTCGGAAAAATACTGAGCGGCTTGCATTTGACAAGACAACACGAAATATCCGGCCTTCGGTTGCGCTGATCCAGACTTGGTTAATTAACGAGTTACAGTTGTCAATACACAATCTTGAAGCTATTCAGCTTCACAATTATGATTATAGCTTATATTTAAAATTTAAATCGCAAAAGAATGTTGATACATTTTTACGACGACACCCGGAATCACTGGATTTTCGACATGAAAATGGAACAGTAAGTCAGATCAAACTTTTAAATGGTAGTAGACAGTATACTCGTGTACGCATTTTGGATCTCCCGATGGAAATTAGTAACGATGAACTAAGTGCTCTGCTTTGCCCCTTTGGAAAGATCATGTCCATAAATGAAGAAATGTGGTCGAATACCCTCCCTTTTCCTATTTACAATGGCAATCGTATTGTGCAAATGTGGTTAGGAAAACATATTCCCTCAAAAATTGTAGTACGGGGTTGTCGTGCTACTGTGATGTATCAAGGTCAACCACATACGTGCTTCATTTGTCTGGCTCTTAATCACTTCGCAAGTTCTTACCCTCGCAAAACGAAAGCTCAGATGCCTTCAGTTCCCGTTACTGGATTTAAGATGACCGAACTGTCTACTGGAAAAATGATCACCACTCCGAACTTTTATTCATCTTTCAGTGCAAAAACCATGACTAATGAGCCTAATGCCCAAAATATGGAATTGGAAAACACTTCAGTTGCCGAGGATGTTAATCTCCATGCTAATAAGGACTTACCCCCTCTTTCAAGTCATATTGAACCACTTGCTACAACAGAACCAGAGGAACGGAAACAAGATAGTGGTGTCACCTGTGAGCACCCTATACAACTACGAGAGCCACAACACGCTGTGCAGACTGTTTCTTTGTCTGAGTGCCTACAAAACAAGAAAAGTCTGTTCGCTCTCCTTCCCCCTCCTCGTGGTAGTTCCTTCTCCTCCTTCAGTGGCTGTAGTGAGTGACCCAATTTTCAGAAAAGGAAAACAAAAAGGTTGCAAGACAATGCATCAAAAACAAGTGAGTTGTCTGTGTGGAATTCTCAGACTGTATCGCTGCCAGCACCAGTGGCACGTGACACCATAGCAATAGTAAATGAATAACACGTTGCTCCGTGTATACCTGCTGATTAACACCAATGTCTCACGCGACAGTCAAAGCAAGTGTTCCATGTAAAGGCTTCCTTCCTCTTCAAGGGCAGGAATGTTACTTGTTTATACTTGAGAGGTAAGAATTTCCTATTGTCCTTCGATCCACAATACATCGCTATCGCTGGTGTTTACATTCTATGTGTTGGGACGTCCAAGGTTTTGCAGGGAAATGTTTGCCCTGTATTGTTTATTTATTTTTTTAATTGTTTATACATTGTTTATACAAGCAATTTCTAATACCACTTCACGATCCTATATCTCGTTAAATATTCGAGGGATTTCTAGTGATAGTAATCGTAATCTATTACGTAGTTTTATCATGCACACATCGGCTGACTTCATATTACTGCAAGAAGTAGCGTTTAAGAATTTTGACTTCCTCCCTATGTATCGAGCCTATGTGAACGTGGGCCTTCAACACCAAGGTACTGCCATCTTGTGCAAAACAGGTGTCGAGGTTAGGAATGTTGTGTATCTTTCATCTGGCAGGGGTATTGCCGTAACTTGCGATGATCTTACACTGATTAACATTTATGCCCCGAGTGTTTCAAATAATAGGAATGCAAGAGAACAATTTTACAATGTAGACATTTTACCCCCATTTCCCACTATTCCCAACAAAATAATATTGGCTGGGGACTTTAATGTTGTGAATCGTGGGATAGACACTACCTCGAAGTTTATTCCTTCCCCTGCTCTCCCAAAATTAGTTTCCACCCTCAAACTCAAGGACGCTTGGGTTTAACACCGCCAGGATCTTCAGTTTACCTATAAGACTCAAAATATGTCAGTCGCATTGATCGATGTCATACAACACCTGACATAATTGCTTCTGTCACCGATATTCATTTACGGTTGTACCATTCAGTGATCACGTAGCAATACTCGGGACATGCAAGTACAACCTAGGTGTTTCGGTTACTTATGGAAAGACTGAGTGGAAATTCAACAATCAATTACTTAATCATGCTGAAACGAAATGCATCTTTCGTTTGAAATGGGGGTACTGGCTCCGACAACGTCATTACTATCCAACTTTAAATGAATGGTGGGTTAACTTCGTTAAGCCAAAAATACAGGGTTTTTTTAATGGCAAGGTGCTTAAGTACAAAGAGAAAAACGACAAAGTCTCGCATATCTGTATCGAGCTCTCCAGGAGTTATGGTTCCTCCCCAGTTCACAGAAAATATGATAGCCATTAACAAAACGAAGGCTTTGATCAAACAAATCCAGGCTTCTTCGGTGAGAAAATATGCCCATAGCCTGCCTCCCGGTGGTTGTCTTCCCTATGAACATATTACCCTGTATCATTACATGGCTCAACAAAAACGTCGGGTTGCTAAGGTTATTGACGTAATAAAGCATGATAATCGAACGATCACGTCCCTCCCCGAGATCCAGCAGGTATTTTTCGATCACTATAGGAATTTGTACGTCAATCATGAGGCACCTGAAGATGGATACCAGCAATACCTGAATCTCCCCCTTCCCGTCCTGTCGGACAGGGAGCGCCACTGTTTAATGTCGCCCATCACAGAAGAGGAAATAAGCAGGACGCTGGCTCAGTGTAATCGTGATTCCAGTCCTGGGGCAGATGGATTATCGTATGCATTCTATCAAAAGTATTGGGATATAGTCGGGAAGGACATGCTTGCCCTCTGTAATGAACTATTACGATCTCCGAACTTTCTACAAAATGATGGTCACGTGATATTTCTTCCAAAATCTGCAGACGCCACAGATGAAACACACTACCGGCCCATAACTTGGTAAATATCGACTTAAAATTGTTCACCAAACGTTTAGTGCAGCGCCTGCGCAATCTCTTTGTTGATAAAATTAGTCCTTTTCAAGCAGCGCTCAATAAAGAAAAGAATGTGTATTATGCACTTACGAAGATCCGAGATGTAGTAGGATACTTTCTTTTTGCTAGGAAACCGCCCTATCTTGTGCTATTGGACTTTCAAAATGCCTTTGATCGCTTATCACATGATTATCTTTTTGCAGTGATCAGTGCATATAAATTTCGGCTTAGCTTCCTTAACATTATCCAGGAACTGTATAGCACGGCGACAGCTCGACTAGAGATAAATGGTTTTCTCACTCAGTCCATTTCACTGAACAGCGGAGTTCGCCAAGTTTGTCCAATTTCCATGTTTCTTTTTGGGCTTGCTCTTGACTCTCTCTTATATAAGTTGGCTGCGTATATACAACCTCCGCTTCACGACCTGCAAAATCTCTCCGTCACGGCCTATGCTGATGATGTGAATATTTGCACGACATTACAACAGTTTCACTATATTATTGCCCGATTACGACAATTCAGTGATATTAGTGGCGAATTTCTGTAAAACAAAAGTGTTGACATTTCATAACTGGAAAATGGATGGCATTCCAGAGCCCTTCTCAACTGTTGAAGTGGTAGATCAAGTTAAAATATTGGATGTTACATTTTCGAATAGTGACAGTATCCATTATGAAAGAATTTATGGATCCATTACTGAATGCTGCGCGCGGGCTGTCTCCAACAAAAATTACGCAAATTAGACCTTATCCAACGTATTTGGTATGTAAATAGTTATTTGTGTGCAAAATTATGGTATTACCCTCACATATATCCGACATCGGCCTATATCTTGGAAAACTTCATTCTGTTATTGGTTGGTTTATTTGGGCAGGACTTTATTTTCGTGTCACACGTAATACCCTTATTCTACCTTGGAAAAAAGAGGGCTTACAGCT
Organism: Thermobia domestica; assembly: GCF_964235325.1. NCBI lineage: Eukaryota > Metazoa > Arthropoda > Insecta > Zygentoma > Lepismatidae > Thermobia > Thermobia domestica. Next base: position 143,272,743 of record NC_137463.1, read on the forward strand.
CATTTCGATACGTGCGAAATGTAAGGCGTTTTTCTTACCCAATAATTATAAGCAATATGAATTTTCTGACAGTATTACACATCAGTGGCTTTCGTGCTGGATGGTCTCTTTTCCAGCACCCAACCTCCCTACTATGGAATCCTTCAAAGACTCCCATATTTATATTAGAGAATGCGTACAAGGTTAGTTGTATCTGCCTTTCTTGGATCCCACCAATTATTTCAATGTAAAAATTCTGGGTCAGTACTTACTTGCACCTCTGTACAACGAAACGGTTCCGCACGTTCAACAAACGTTTCCCACAAAAAACTGGAAGATGATATGACATAATGTGCACCATGTCACTCTGTCAACGCAGGTAAGGAGTACCTGATATATGATTGTGAATGAGCTTGTTCCTACTAATGTTAAATTAAAACGTATTGGAGTACTACAAACGGATACGTGTCAACAGTGTGCTCCACCTGATACGATTGAACACAGACTGCAATTCTCTGCTCAATCACCTGATATCTGGAGAACGTTAACACGAATTTTAAGTTTCATCTGCCGTTTACATGCGACTGTGTTTGAACCTCAGTATATACTGTTTCCCGAATATCGTTTCTTTCCGATCACAAAACACAATACTGTCACTTGGCTAATTGGACAATTACTTTTCTATATCAGGGATACGTATCCATGTGGCAATATGTTTGATTACATTATTTTTCTGAAAAATGCGTGTAAAAGATTTTCTGTACGTTCGAAAACAAATATTTTGCTCACTACTTACGAATCGTGTATAATGAATATATGCACTGAGGTGTTATAAGTTCCTGTAATGTAATCAAATGAAAATAAAAAAATCTTGGTGTAGTGCTTAAGGCGCTAGATTACAAATCCAAAGAACGGCGGTTCGAATCTGCTCCAAGTAGTATATTTTTTATTTATTTTTTTAAATAATGCATACAGCACATGAAAGATGGCAAAAGGGAGCGTATAACCCGCTTAATATGTTTAGTGAAAACAAGTTTAAAATTTCGGCGAAATTTATTAGACAAGTGAGACGATGAAAATGAGGAAGCAAGTATATTTAATCAGGGGTTGTATCAGAGGGTGGTGACCGGAAAAACTGGAAATTTTCCCAAATTTCGCCCATGTGAGTCTCTAGGATAGGCAAATTTCTTCAGAAATGTGCGTATTGCAGAGACAGCGAGAGAGAGAGGGAGATCGAGAGAGAGAGAGAGAGAGAGATGTTCCCGGAACTGAGAGTGTGGTGCTTCCATTCAAATCAACGAGATGACAAATGGAAGCTTACATAATAAGAATGCCGAATACAAACAGCCATAAAACAGCAAAGTAATAATTGCAAGCGTTATCACCTAAGGTTCCAAATTCCGAACAACATATCACTAATATCCCGAATGCCAAAGTATTGTGACTTACACAACTCCCACTCCCCCCAAATGTGTCGTGTAAAAACAATCATATTTTTTGGGATGAGGGACCATATTGAGACTACAATATTAAACTATATAACTAGACTTTTAGCAGATTCGTATTCAGTTATTTTTTTGCACAGCCAGTTGTATTGATATTCAAGACAGCAAAAGCACTATATTTGTGAACGACAAAGCGAAGTTATTGCAACACTGCGTTACACAGTGAATCATGCATATTACACTCGTGAGTTTTGCTATGCAGAGGCTAGCCGCCGAGGCACGCTGAATAACGCCTGAAAGGAAGCAGCGAGGACATAGCGATACAGCGAACGGAACAAGCAATGTAACATAGACATTTCAAGAGAAAAAAATGATCCCTCCTTCCACACTTCATGCTATAGTTCAAACTTCCATTTCCCCATCAAAGTTACATGACTAGACTATTATACAATTCCATTACACTTAATCCAGAGCCTTCAAACAACTTTGTTCTACGAAGGGAAACGTAGAACACTGCACTTATAGATATACTATACATAGACAGTTAAGTAGTAATAGATGAATGCAATTAATCCCACATAATATCGACTGTCTAAATGTATTTGGTTTTAAACAATTAGACACATAACAAACTTTCACAACACCATTATAACCTATCATATGTTAATTCCACTTCACAAGTGGAAGAATGAAAACCGTAGACTGACCGTGGAATGAAAACCGTAGAAAATAGAATGATTTAAAAAAATACAATTATGATTTTATTTCGAGGTCGGATTTCAACAAATAACTTGATAATGAGATGAAGACAGAATTTTATAAAAGGAATGGTTATGATACGCTAGACACAACATGTTCGCCTGTTTCGTCTCGTCATGTGAAAATGTCTCGTTTTGGAGAGGCGAGAAAAAGCCTGTGTTTCGTCTTGTCCACTGGCGGATCTAGCTCGGGGGCGGGGGCCTAGGTCCCCCCTTTCAGATTGACGAAAATAATTTAAGCTATTATTTATATAGTTTTGAAAATTTATAGTAAGGTCATCATATACTTATCATAGTCTAAATTCAGGCAGTCCCCAAGTTTTTATCTTCTAGATCCGCCACTGGTTTCGTGGCTATCCCGGTGTAATCTAGTGTTTCCGAAACGAGACAAATTGTTATCTAGTCTCCTTTCGTCGATTTTTCTTTCGTAAACCTCATAATAGTAGAATTAAAAATGGAAGCCATGCGGCTTCGAAATGTAACGAAGTTTACAAGTTAGAATTGATAATCGGACAAGAGAGGGCTATGGAATGCTTTCAAGACATTTAAAACACGACAAGTCCAGACAAGGACCTGTTACGTCTCGTCTAGGAAAACGAGTCGACACAGACGCTTTGTTTGCAGTTTTTGAGATTACCACCCTCTGACACATACCTCTGATTAAATATACCTACTTCCTTGTTTTCATTGTTTTACTTCTCTAATAAATTTCACCGAAATTTTTAACTCTTTTTCACTTAACGTATTAGACGGATAATACGCTCTCTTTCACCACCTCTCATGTGCTCTGTGCATTATTTTAACAAGAAACTAAAAAAAAATATATACACCTTGGAGCAAATCGAACCTCCGTCCCTTGGATTTGTAATCTAGCGCCTTAACCACTACACGAAGATCGTTGCTTGGTAAACGTTTCGTTTGTTGGAATATATGTTCGCATTTGTATTTTATGTTCTCACTTCGACAATTTGTACTTTCTTTTTCTCCGCTTTCTCTGTATTGATGTAATTCTCATATTCTAGATGGATAGAGCGCAGGAATGTAGTGGCTAAGATGCTAGATTGAAAATACAAAGGACGTAAATTCGAATCCACTACAAGTAGAATGATTTTTAATAATGCATACAGCACGTGAGAGGCGATAAAAGAGAGCGTATTGCCCCTTTGAGATGTTAAGTGAAAACTCGGTAAAAATTCCACTGACACTTATTAGAGAAGTGATACAATGAAAATGAGGAATCAAGTATATCTAATCAGGGGTATGAATCAGAGGGCGGTGATCGATAAAACGAAATTTTTCCTAATTTCACACATGTGAGTCTCTACAATAGGCAAACTTCTTCGGACATGTGCCTATTATAGAGACCATCATATTCCACCGATTGCGCTAGTCAGTTTAACAATAACAAATGGTGTACTGTTTTTTCCTTAGAACGATAAATAAAAATGTGCATACTGCAGATGAACGAAGTGTTTCGAATGTCCTAGTAATTTCCTTGCCCTTTCCCAATTAACATGCGTAAATCATCTCTAGCATGATACAAGTGTTTTCGTCCAGTTCCTTAAGGATTGCTCATTAAGTATGAGAAGTCACTCTTTGATTCTGCACTATTGCTTTGAAAATAAAATAACTTGAAAAGGATTTGAAGCCATATTGATTAGCTTTATTACCCACAAGTCCAGCATTTCACCTCTACAATATCTTCTCATGCAACATCATAAGCTAAATATTGCTAATTTCAGCCCTGATGTTTGGAACAAACCGCCAATGTTCCTGTAATGATATTTCCACCAAAGTGCATGCCGAAGTTAATTTATTCGATTATCTGGAGACAATTTAGTGCCCATTAATAAACTAAATAACATACAATGGAGTAAAATTACAGAAATGATATCGTATTATACAGTAATTTCGCCGTGCAAGTTCAATAGTATAATAATAATAATAATAATAATAATAATAATAATAATAATAATAATAATAATAATAATAATAATAATAATAATAATAATAATAATAATAATAATTTTGCATCGGTCCTGCGCGGAACGTGAAAATTAAATCAATCACATGTGTATTCAAGGTAAGGAGAAAAGCCTAAACTGAATAAGACATTGAAGCGGGTCACAAGCTGGGAATAAGAATAGTGCAGGGTGTAAATACAGGACGACACCAAAAGAGAAATCCAGAAACAGCAGGTAAACGAAGAAAAAAGAGTAGAAATTGTTGAAGTGCAAACATAAAATACAAATACGAATAGGGATGAGCACGAGTTGAGCCAAAATTCAACTCGACTCGAGTTCAATTCGAGTCGAGTCAAAGGTAATTTTCTTGAGTTGAGTTCCGAGCCAAGTCGCTCGTTTCGAGGTCGAGTTTCGAGTTGAGTCGAGTTTGATAACGGCTCGCTCGCTCGTTCAGCTCGTTTTAACTCGTTTTGAACTAACGGCCTGATTAGACTGGAAAGCGAAAGCCATGAGAAATGTAAGCAGTAATGTGGAATACTTTTAGTGTTGCTCACGACAGGGGTTCATCTTGTCTCGTAATTTTAGTGCATCTCGTGGGGCAATTTTAGTGTATCTCGTCTAGATAACGAGAGGACAAGAGTTTATTATTATTATTATTACGAGACAGCCTCAAATGTCGTAATCACCAATATAAGTATATAGTGTAGTTCTTAAAATCAAGTCTGAGAACTGCAGGGTCGAATTCTCGAGCCCAAGCAGTAGACCAACCCGGGTTGTGATATCAACCGGCTCGGCTGGTATCAACTGAGCAAACAGATCGAGTCGGCTCGGTTGGGATGAACCGTCGGCTCGGCCCGATTGAGCCGATGACCTTAGCCGGCTTAGTTGGAACGAGCCATCGACACGGCTCAATTGAGGCAATGGTTCGAGCTTTCTCGTTTGGCATGGGTCACCTACTCGACTCATGTGAACCGGTTCGAGCCAGCTAAGTTCAAACTAGTCTATTGGCACGTTTCGACTCAGCTCAACTAAGCCGATGGCTCAAATCGGCTCGGTTGGGTGAGATGTTGGCTCGGCTCACTTCTCGGTTCGGTTCGGTAGTGCCTGAGCTGTAAGCCGAGCCGCTCGAGCTGTTGACGGGCCTAAACCTGGTCCCAGCTGTTTTGAACATGTTAGGCTGAAGCCTATATCTTTTAATAATTTTTGGCTGTTAACCCGGAACGTGACTAATGTCCTTGCCTCCTGAAGACTTCTCGAGAACCGAGATCGACAGTCAATTAGCTTTTACTATTCAGATACAAACCGCATATCTTTTAAAAATTAAACACGGTGTTGATATAATAATAATAATAACAATAATAATAATAATAATAATAATAATAATAATAATAATAATAATAATAATAATAATAATAATTATTATTATTATTATTATTATTATTATTATTATTATTATTATTATTATTATTATTATTATTATTATTATTATTATTATTATTATTATTATTGTTATTATTATTATTATTATTGCATTAAAAGTTTAAACTTGGCCTAAAATTTTGCAAAACTTACTTAAAAGTAGAGATTTCGGAGAAAGGGTTCCGTACCTTCAAGACACACCTCTGCAACTACCAAAATTTTAAACTTGAGCGTGAGACTGAACTTTCATGTAGAAAGTATTCTACTGTATGTTTTAAGGAAAATTACTGTAATGAAAATAACTAAATATCATGCAACAGTAAGGCATATAATAATCTAATTTTTTGGAAATGCAGAGGTAAATATAATAGCTTTGCTACAAAAATACCTACACAGACCATGATTCAATGAGCTCTAAAATACAATGTAGCGAAATAGCCTATGAGATTCAGTCTACAGAGCAATTGTTACTGAAGAACCCGAGACAAGACGGGAAATGTTTACGATACTTTTCGTCTCGTCTCGATTCTCATCTCCAAAGCGAGACAAAAATTTTGAGTTAGCCTTGTCCCGTCTCGAATGTAAAATGTTAATTCTCATGTTATTTTGTTTCTTTTAGAAACGAGATGAGAAATTCCTCTTCCGGCAACATTTAACCAAACCAAAATATTCTTTCCAAATGTCACGTTTCTGCTTTTAATGGTATGACCTGACCGATAATTAGCTCCTAGCTTTAAATCTTCTACGAGATAATATTAATTATTATTAGTTTATTATTATTACTATTACTATTCCTGAAGATTTCATAGTTCAAGTATTGAACCATACGAGTATTCACATATCTGAATATAATAAAACGTGTGTCATCGCTGATCAATCGCCATCAAAAATCCTAAAGTTAAAAGAAATTCTGCGACGTGGATTGGAACAAGCACCTTGACCACTGAACCGCGATCGGTACGCGGTAAACGATTGGTCTTTAGTCTGATTACGTTAGGTTTATTTGTCTACGCTTGCAAAGTTATATGTTATATTTCTTCGTTTCGAAACGTCTTTCGTATTTCTTTTGTGAATAATCTTCGCCAAACTTTATAATAGTAACTTGAGTTGTTCTTAAACCTTTTGTTCACACGTTTGTTTTCTCTCCACACGAAACTACAGATACACAGATTTAATTCTCATAATTTGTATTTGTTTCAAAGCAGTAGCCACTACCTGGACAAAGACTTATGTCCGCCACGTTTCATATTAACAAACAGAAATTCATTTTCCGGAAGCGGAAGTTTCACTTTCCGGATTTCGGAAAATTATGGAATTCGGTAAAACTCCGGAATTCTGAAAAATTCCAGAACTCGGAAAGAATCCGGAATTTAGAAATTTCCGAAATTCACAAAAATCCAGGAATTCAGAAAAATTCCGAATTTTTCCGAATTTCGAAATATTTACGAAATCAGAAATTCCTAAATTCCGGATATTTCCGAATTCCGGACTTTTTACAAAATCGGGTTTTAGAGCGTTAATACACGGCTCTATAGTACGAAACTAAAAGCGGTGAAGTTCCCACCCCCCTCTTCCCAAAGTGCAAACCAAGAAAGTACTCTTTTGAAAAATTACTTTTTAAAAACATCCAAATAGGAGTAATCCGAACAACCGTGCAAGTAGCTAAATCTTTTATCGGAGGTAGGAAGTTTACCAGAGGACGCAAATTAAAAGGGGAAAGAGTTATCATTTTTGGTACGTATTGTAAGAAAATCAAACGCTCCTTTATTTTAAAGTGACCAATAAACCAAAAAAAAAAAGTATTATGGCCATATACACTGAGAAAGGTCAATTCTCCGGACAGCGTTATATTGTATAGTAGGATGGATGGTACAGCCATATGGAGATTTACGGCTAAAGTCCTCCACCAGCTGAGTCCGATGCATTTGCCGGGAAGTATGCAACCAAATTAGCTGTAAAGGAAGGCGGGTGGCATAATCGCCTGGAATTGAAAATTAGCGTACACTTGGGCGAAATTCCCACTACTGTCTACAGCATCATTTTTCCAAAATGAAATAAATCTTAGAAGTGTAGTTCTTATGCCAAACATATTACTTGATATTTGTCCTATTTGTGAAAATAAATTGAAACAAAAAAGTAAAGTCCATTCCCGTTGCTGTTGGAATGAACACTCTTTTTGCCGTTTGATCTGAAATGACTTTGCAGAGACTGAATAAATATTCTGTCACTTCAGAAGGGTAATAAGAGCGGATACCCCACTCTTTCAGTGTGAAAACACACACATTTAATCAAATGCTTAGTGAGAGTGAGCCCATTGGTATGGCAGTTTTATGATTTCAAGTTTTCCTCCCAAGCCATCTCGTGCGAAAGCTGATGACATTGGAAAACGAGAGATGCAAATATGATGAAAGAGAGATAGTCACATGCGCAAATCTAGAATTTCACACAAAATGATCGGATAGCATCCATATTTTGTCGCAAATTTTGATTTTGTAAGTAGACATGTAGAAGCTCACCCAAATCTGAGAGCATCCCACTACCAATTGTTGCATTCAAGTGGAGAACTCAGTTGAGAGCATCAGATGATTACGGAAGGAGAGATACGTCTTCAGATATGGGAAACAAATAATGAAAAAATTGGACTGCTCTGAGCAGGACTCGAACCATGGAACTTATGATTACCAAGCAACGACTCTACTCACTCATCCACGGAGCCACACTGAACGCTAGGCAGTCATACGTCAGACGCAGAACGTTTTTCACTTACAAAACGTTTTTGTAGGGGGGCAAGCTAAGGAAATCCCCTGTCTCTAGTTTTTCTTTCCCTGGCACTACCTTAAATACTGTTGTTCCAGCCTGGGAAGAATATTTTCCACCCCTCCATAAACTTTCCTAACAACTTTCATACAGTTATATATGGCAGCACAAAACATTTATCCATGGCTGTTCTGCACAATTATACATACACAAAACATTTACTTTCAAATCTATTAATTGCAGTACCAAGTAAACAGAAATAGTGGATATGAAATTCTATATCTCGGCAATAGTCTTGCAGAAAATATCCAAATTCAATTTTTCAATTTGGAACAGGGGGACCATACACGCAAGTTGCGCTCAAGAGATTTGTTTTGCGGAGGAGGGAACAGAAATTTACATTGAAAATGGCAAAATCGTAAGTTTCATTTAACAATTTTATTTTTAAGAACGCCAAATTCGAAGGAGAACGAATGTATTCTCTTTGGATTGAAAAAATAAAATTACGGCTTAATGTGGAAGTGAACAGAGATTGATGATGTTTAGGAAGAATGCATGCTACCAAGCAGTGGCGTAGCCAGAAGGTCTGGAACCCCCAGACATTTGCACAAGTTGTTAAAATAAGGCCCAAGGGTAGAAACATACCAAAGAGACCTTGCGATCGAGGTCGAGGTGTCATTCTCGATACTAGCACAACATATGGATTCAAATGGGTATGCACATGCGGAACATGTACGCAGCATTGCGACCTAGAGGTCAACCGCGAGGGTGAATTAGTTGTCGCGATGAAAAACAACCGAGATTTTTTTTTACATCGATGTTCGGCGGAAGTATCACTGTGGCTCATGTTCTCTTTGGTTCTCCTTGAAGCGCTGCAAGGAATAAATTTTCATTTGTTTGAAATTTCGTCCGCAGAGGATTCTGTATGTCTATACTCGAGAGGTTTCTCTCCACAGTTAAATATGATTAAGAAAGACATATTAATAGAACTAGTGAGGAATGTCCTAGCAATATGGGATAAGAAAGAAAGAAACATCATAATAGATACGTTTTAAATAGAGAATGGAAGAAAATACCAACTGATATGTGAATGTCGGGTAAGTTATTCATATTTATTTGAAACGTATACAGTAGCTTATTAGAAAGAAAGAAGCTACTGTTAATTATATATATGCTTAAAAACTCCACTTCTTTCCCCCAGTCCCGAGATTAATAAAAAAAGGGTTTCTTGTAAATTCGTTACTGATATAAGGTAAACAAATACCTGTAAAGACAGGCACATATCCATAGGGAGAACATGTCATACGCAGAATTGCAGTGACGAAACTTTATTTGCTACAGTTAATACCGCCTCCAAACCGTAACCTGAAGGCATACCTGTTTCTTTCAAGCATCTGGAGGAATAGGCACCCCTGGCCCAGGAGGGGAGCCGCAATTTTTAAGTTACCAAAACTAGCCAAGAGTCTAAGTTCTTTCCCCTCCAGAAAATCAGTAAACAAAACATTGGTTACTACTGTGTTAGTTAAGATTTATTTGGAAGGACCGTCTGCCAAAAACTACTACCAAATAATTTGACATAAAGCATAGGTAATATTCAAAAATTACCGAAACATGTAATATTTGTGAAACATAAGAGAGAGAGAAAGAGAGAGAATTAGTCCTACACATAATGGTGCCCTTCGGTTATAATTTTAACCGAACTTTCCGTTAGGTTTCTTAGATGAGTGGTTAGCATACTGTATTTCTACATAGAGGGTCACGGGTTCGGGTCCACCCAAAGGACATTGCTTTTCGGCAACATTTATTCTGAACATTCCACAAGTTCTGAAATGAAAATGAATTCTTTGAGTTTTGCGTCCAACGGTTATGCCGGTTAGGCTAAAGGATACGGTGATGATGAGTAATGAATGAAATTGTGAATGAAGAAAGTGGGAGTAAACGTAGAACCCCGAGAAACCCGCGCACACGGTGTTTGTCCACCACAAAGTTCATTTGGCGAATGCTGGGATCGAACCCCAAGCACCAGAGGTGAACGCTCTACCACTGAGCCACCGTGGTCTCTCCACAACTTCTGTTAAGACTTATATGTAGTCTCAGGCAGTTTTAGCCGAATTTATTTTCAAACATTATGAGACTTCTTATTATATGTGTTTCTTTAACTTGCAATATTGCAAATTTGATATTTGATATATAATATGTAATACTTACTGTTATACGTTTAAATATAGTAACTAAGGAAAACAAGCTTGTTACCTCGTATGATACACCACAGACCTCTGGAGGAATTTCATACATATATATTACCAAGGAGATATTTACTCAAGTGGTCAGACACTAAAAGAATCTTTGGGAGCAGGGGATAACCAGGGGAAGGGTTCGGTGTGTGGACCTCAAACTTTGTAAACAAAATTATAAGAATGAAGGTAAGATTCTGTTACACTTTCTGTCTTGGGAATAGTTCCGAGACAAACGGATTAAAAATCGAAAAGTTCCGAGGGCGCACGTTTATAACAAATACCACAAAGTGCCCCAAATTGGTGTTGTTTTAATATGATAATCAAAAATAAGAATCCTTAAAACAACAACACTTGGATAGCTTAGGGCTGCTTACGGAATTAGCATAAATAAAGGGGGAAAAATGGGACCATGGGTTCACACTGCGGGAGTCGAAGTTACCCCCACTCTGGATTTGCAAAAAAATTCCAGTTCTTTCGAGATACGTGTCAAAACATATTAGAATTACTTACATACTATAGTATTGAACGTATTCACTGCAGTTGAGCAATGTTCTAAATAATAGCTGTTTTACATTAAGTATGGCAAAATGATAGAGCAATCACCTCTTGTAAGTGGGGTTTATAGTTCGATCCCATCTCGCACCAAGTGGTCTTTGTAGTAGACAAACACGGTGTGGTGGGTTTTCTTGGGGTTCTTCCGTTTCCTCTCACCGCTTTGATTCCATCATTTCATTATTTTCATCATCACCGTCCCCCTAAGCCTACTCGGCATAATCGTGGGGCGCAAACCTGCAAGATTTCATTTTACATTAAGTATTATGTGATTCAAGGTCTGTGTATTCGCAGCTTAGGTTATGTTTATGTTATTAATATAAATTTTGCCGAAGATTATTAACTTATATCATCATAAAAGAAATACGACGGACTTTGTGAAACGAAGAAAAATAACACAACTTTACAAGCGGAGGAAAAGAAACCTAACGAAACTACACTAACGACAAATAATTTACACTGTAGTGATCGCGGTTCAGTGGTCAAGGCGCTTGGAGTAATCTGGAGGTTCTTCCATCGAATCCACGTCGGGCAACTTTTTTATTTACTTAAGGAATTTTGATGGTGATTGATCAGCGATGACACACGCTTTATTATATTAAGATATTTTAAAACTCCGATGTTTCAATATTTGAAAAATCAAATCTTCAGGAATAATAATTGTAATAATAATTATCTCGTAAAAGATTAATATAATTAACGACATATTAATTAACAGTATATGATGGGTTCGTTTTAGGTTAAGGAATTCTGAGTCTGCTGTTTCACTTTTGAATAGAAATACATTTCCCCGTGTTTTTTCTGTATATATATATATATTTTTTTTTTTGCGAAAACACGTTAATGAGCAACAGAAAATACAACTGTTTTTCGATTCGTATTGGTTTGGGTTAACAGCTTGAAAAAGAAATCCTTATGTTTAATGTCCAACGAAAATGCCTGTGTGGTAAAGAAGACAATAATTGAAACAAGTGAATAATAATGGACGAGTTCGTGGAATGAGAAAGTTGGAATATCCCGAGAGAACCCATGAGCACGATGTTGTCAGCTGCAAGCAGTGTTGAGTAAGTTACTTGTAAAAATGTAACGCATTACAAGTTACTTTACTTTCTCCTAAAATGTAACGCGTTAGTAACTGTTATTTTCGTTCAAAAGTAACGCGATATTTTAGGTTCGAAACTTGAAAAATGTGAATAAAAATATGACTTCAATTTTCCGTACTACTATTACTACAGCTATTATTATTATTATTATTATTATTATTATTATTATTATTATTATTATTATTATTATTATTATTATGAATATTATTGCACGTTCTGAATAGCTTTATGTAAATACAAGGACAAATTTTTACTTGGCATATGAACATTTTCATATTACAACGTCCTTGCGTCGTGCCTATAGATTTCGGGGATGACTGCGTTCTGACGCAAAGAAGTTGCTTCTACCCATTATCTGAAAACAATGAAAACTGTAATAGTGTAATTCTGTTGTACTAGTGGATATGACGTAATGAATTCAGATCACAGTACTTAAATGTCTGGAACTTTGATCACAAGTAACACCTATAACTGAGGTACACATACCTTTAGATGTTCAGGCTTTTTGGGTTGACGAATGTCCACTCCTGGGCTTCTCTCTGGATGACGTTGGTATCGGAATTCGGCTTTATCACAGCTAGCCGACTAAAAGCCAACCATCAATAGATGGTCATTCGTAATACTCGTAATTTACAACTGAGAGTTCTCATATCAAACTCCGACTTCTGCTCTCCGACTTCTGATCTTGATCCAATCTAGATCTGTTTTTTTATTCTCTTCTGCAGACGATGGAATTCGTCATTTCGTGACTCGACGTTGATTACCTCAGCTATTGGTCAAACTTTCGTTGCAGACCGCGTTACATTGTGAATGAATTCCCAGACTGTCAATCTCTGCGAATCTGAATATTATGCCATATCCGAATTGTGTCTGTGTTAACAAATGGTTTCGTTACATCTTTCTGAAATTCAGGCTTACATTCATTCTCTTAATTTCTGTTTACACCATACTGCAAATTAGCGTCTCAACAGTATTTCATGAACATCAAAACACAACCATGCGTAACTGATTACATAAACAAACAAACAAGAACAATAACACGTGCCACTCCAACATATCACAATTTCACATCTTTGTAGTTTCTTAACTTAGACTTTAAATTATAATTATTCCAATCACCTAATGAAAATCCTATAATCCTTTAATATGTACCTACATGCCCCCCTCAAAACTGAGGGAACTTCGTGAGCGGCTAGATTTTCTTTTGGAAATCGATTATCTCAACAACTAACAACAAAATTAATACATTTCTAAAACCTAAATACATCATATATATGCAAATTACAAATAGTTCCCGTTACCTATCATGTTATATCATGTCTCTACTGTATATATTTTCTTTTTTTTATTATAATACATTTATTACTTTTTAACAATTTTTGTAGAACAATCATGTTATTTCCAATTTCAAAATATGTACATTTATACATATGTGAGTGCCAGAGGTTTATCTATACATATTGGTAAGAAACATCGGGTTGTGCGTGATGATGATGTTTGCTCTGATGTCACTTTTAATGCCTGCCTTCAGAGTAAAACTGCAAATGCTGCCGACACTAACAGCAGTATTAACACGAAAGATTTGACGATTTCTAACCTGGGCAAGATATTACTATCACTAAGGTGCTCGACACACATATTAAGACGTGTTCCAAGAGGTGCTCGTGCAACGGTGGCTGACGCACTCGCAGAGCTGTTAAACCATATAACAACTTCAAATGATGCAAAAGACTGGATTAACCTTTGCCTGTTTCCATTTGTTGCTTTAAGTGCTCCCAAACAATCATATAAAGTTAAGAATTTAACTACTTGGGTGAAGCAGCGAGTTCGCCTCTGGTGTAATATTGGCCATGACGCCTTAACCTGGCCTTCAACTAAGATGAACAAACCTCGATTAAACCACAAATTTTCTAATTTGAAGGTTGTAGAGAATAAACTTGCCGATGGTGACATCCGTGGAGCAGCACGTCTTTTAATTTCTGATGATACGGTTGCGACTCCGGATACCTCTGTACTGGAGACCCTGTTGGAAAAGCATCCTGCCCACCCTGGCAATTTCATTGCGCCGGATCTTCCTGATGGTCAACACACTTTTCAAGGAGTTTCGATTATGGAGGTTCAAAAAGCAATTAACTCCTTTCTGTCAGGCAGCGCGGGAGGTCTAGATGGGCTTCGTCCTTCAATTCTTAAAGACCTTCTTTCTTGTGAAATACTGGAATCGAAGGAAAAACTGCTAAAATCCTTATGTGATCTATTTAATTTAATCATTTCTGGAAAAGTACCAACGGAAGTTCGCCCACTGTTCTTCGGCGCCAAACTTACAGCGCTAAGAAAAAAGGATGGTGGTATTCGGCCCATAGCGGTTGGGAATGTTTGGCGCAGAATATCGGCAAAAATTGTATGCTTTAGAATACGTGAGCCAGTTAAGAACTTTTTATCCCCCCATCAGCTTGGTGTTTGTGTTCCTAATGGTGCCGAGGCAGCTGTTCACGCAGCCCGAGTTTATTTCTCTTCTACTCACAGTGCTACTAAGGCGATTGTAAAATTGGATTTTCGTAACGCATTTAATGAGCTTCGCCGGGATACTATGCTTGCCGCAGTGATGAATAATTTTCCTTCAATTTATGCATATGTTTATCAATGTTATGCTCAACCAAGTGATCTGTTTTTCAACGGAAACACTATTTTTTCTCAGAGAGGTGTACAACAAGGTGATCCCCTGGGCCCAGCACTTTTCGCTATAACCATTCACTCTTTAGTTAAATCACTGAATACCGAATTAAACATTTGGTACTTAGACGATGGAACAATTGGTGGTGACCCCGAGATAGTTCTTTCATCTTTAATAGAAATAAATAAGAAGGCATCACTTCTTGGCTTGCGTCTTAACTTTTCTAAATGCGAGGTGGGTTGTCTTGGAACAGATGAAACCGCATTCGACGAAATCGTTAGAAGATTTAATGAGGCTGCACCAGGCATACGCCCTCTAACAATCCAGAATGCTTGTCTTCTAGGTGCTGCTCTCACGTCGGAAGCACTCACTAACGTGCTATTGAATAAAATATCTACTTTAGAATTGTTCTTGTCTCGACTTCCCTCAATTTCAGCCCATTCAGCCTTTTTCCTTTTACGAGCATCTTTATCAATCCCTCGCCTAACCTATTTTTTACGATGCTTTCCATCTTGGCATGAGAGTTCTTTGGTGCAAAAGTATGATACTGTCCTGAAAACTGGCCTTGAATCAATTCTGAACTGCTCCTTAAATGACAACTCTTGGATACAAGCATGTTTACCTGTTGGTTTGCGCGGTCTTGGTATTCGACGAGCTGTGGATATGGCGATTCCTACATTCTTAGCGTCATACCACGGATCTTTGCGTTTAATCGAAGCTCTCCTTCAACAGGGTTATTGTTTGGACCCAGATGGTTCAGTTCAAGAAGGTTCTAATAAGTGGGCAAACTTAGCAGATACAAGCCTTCCGGAGATTAACAAAAAGTGTTATCAGTCATCTTGGTATACACCAATTGCATGTCAATTACATAATCATTTGTTACAATCTGTTCTTGTTCCAGAAGATAAAGCCAGGCTTCTTGCTGCCTCGTCTCCCGAAGCGGGTGCATGGTTGATGGCGATACCTTCTCAGCCTTTAGGCCTTCATTTGTCAAATGAAAGCTTTCGAATTGCTGCAGCCTTACGTTTAGGCTTAGCAGTTTGTGAGCCTCATCGCTGTCCAGCTTGTGGGGATGAGGTTAACCAACGTGGCCTGCATGGCCTTTCATGCATGAAGAGCGCTGGTAGATTCGCCCGACATTCCTCGGTAAGTGATATAATACTACAAGCCCTCAACACATCTGGATTTCCTTCAATACGGGAACCTTCTGGTTGCTGTCGTTCGGATGGAAAGCGACCGGATGGGATGACACTGATTCCATGGATGAGAGGTAAATGTTTATTGTGGGACTTCACATGCGCTGATACATACGCTCATTCAAGTCTCCCTCTGTCAGTAATGAACGCTGGAGCTGTTGCTAATCGCAGAGAAGCTGGAAAGCAAAGAAAATACAACAACCTTCTCGAAAAGTTTGTTTTCACCCCAATCGCTATTGAAACAAGTGGTGCTTGGGGTGCAAGAAGTCTAGAATTCATTAGGGAGG
Source organism: Thermobia domestica (assembly GCF_964235325.1). NCBI lineage: Eukaryota > Metazoa > Arthropoda > Insecta > Zygentoma > Lepismatidae > Thermobia > Thermobia domestica. Next base: position 143,289,111 of record NC_137463.1, read on the forward strand.
TAGGAAGACGCATTTCTTGTGTTTCCGGCGAAGTTCGCTCCACATCCTATCTAATACAGCGCATATCCGTTTCTATCCAACGTGGTAACGTCTCGTCGGTCCTTGGCACTTTACCACCTGGCAAGGAACTGGATGAGGTGTTTATACTCTGAGAAGAATTGTCTTTGTAGAAGAACGTAATCAGAATCTAATTGCTTGATATTGTAATGATTTTAAATATATTTGAGATGACAGGAAAAGGTTTTGTAGCTGCTGGTGCTAAGTGTAATTTCCTGTTGGTTGGTTTATATGACGTCCTTATCCTCCCCCCCTTTCTGAAAAGTAATTTTCTATTTACAATTTGTTTACAAATATCTTATATTAAAGGTCAGCATGTTAAAGGGAATATAGTCTGAGTGAAGCATGAAAAAAAATGGATATTGTATACTCGTATAACAATGTGAAGCTCCCCAAAATAAGGTATATTTTTTCTAAACAAAAAAGTACCAATCAACTAGGAAATATAATTTGTGAACACTTGTGAATACATAATAATAAATTATTAATAAATCAATATATATATATATATATATATATATATATATATATATATATATATATATATATATATATATATATATATATTTAATGCCCATAGCGTATGCTCGATTAATAGAAATACACGCTCCTGCCATCTGTTAGCATCTACCTTGCACTACATAGTGTTCACTACACCTAGTCAAGATACATGTATGTCTTTTCTTGTTAGCTCTCTTCAACTTTGTTGGAAATTTCCACTAGTATCTGTCCCAAAGTCCAAACCATAGTTTCCAACTCGGTTGATTTTACCAGAATTCTTTCTTTCTTTTTTATTATTTGTCACACAACTAAATTTTAGTTTAAACACCAAAGACACACCTAAAATAAATTGACACACTTCCTTATTGCATTTCTGCATTTCTTTGTATAATAATGAGAAATTTTAAAATAACAGCACTTAACTTTCATTACACAAAACCACACAACTGAGTTTCATGAGGTTAGCAACTCTGATTTCTAACCTTGCCGTAGAATGCTGACTGGAATTTTTCGAATAACCTTGGCCATGAGCTGACGCTTTTACGTGGCTTCAGTTCAGGACTATATCATCGTGTGCTCAAGCTCCTGTACTTAACGCTGCCGGTATTTTTCCTCCAAATTCGTTATTATCCTAAATAATTGTAACATCACAAGGAGCAAAATATTGTTTGAGTTCCTCCGACTTTCGAGACGAAAGTTCGTGGCTGTTTCCATTAGCGGCACCCACACAATTCGCGTTACCTTCGATAACACTGTGGTTTATATTGGTGTCCAGTGAAGTATGTGCCCTCACTATATTTGTGCTATCTTGTTTTCTTTCCATCACCTTAGTGCTGTGATCGGATGTGTGTGTTCTAAAGTGTTTTTCAGTGTTGTGTTGTTGAATTTTCCCTTATATAGGTTTAATTAAATAGTGAAAGCTTTTCTTGTTTGAGTGTAACCTTGGCTGTTCATAGGCAATTTCCGTGTCTTCCATTTGAATATTACTAGAAATTCTTCCTCTCTTTTTATATAGTTTCCTTAACACATTCGAGACGGAGGCCCTCTTTGCGTGGTTTCTCCCTCAGAACGGCGGTTTTACCATGTTTTTTGGAATTTTTAAAAAATCTACTACAAAGAATACAATTATTTTTTTTTCATTTCTGAGCATATATACTTAGGACTATTTAATACACAAATCTCAAATCATTTGTTCATTTCTATATATTTATTTTAACAAAAGAGACACTGACCAAAGCTTAAAACTTTACTTTATTTTAAATTATAATTTGTAACTGTTTCGGATATCTAGCATATCCTTCTTCAGACACGATCGAAATTAATGAAAATACAGACATATATATAAATGTTGTTATAACAGAGTTTAAATTCTTTAACCGTCATATATATATTCATTGTTATAAAAAAAGGAAAGAGAATGAAAGAAAGGATAAAACAACATGAAGATGATGTTAGGAAGAAAAAAGATACCAATGCCATATACAAACATGTTAAGCAGACGAATCACGCAATTAATTGGGATAAGACGGAAGTATTGGAGATGGAGAAAAGAATGATAATAAGGAAGTGGAAAGAAGCGGATTGGATAAAGAAGGTAGGAAGAGATAAACTGATGAACTGGACAGGGGGATTACCAATTAATGAATCATGGCAAGGAAGTTTGAATAACATAGAGAAAAAAATAAATAAATAAAAATAAAAAATAATAATAAAAGTGAAAGGCCCTTATAAGAAGCAAAAATAAAGTGATTAAATGGAAAGTGAACACGAAGACTTATAGAATGTGCTGAAGGCCTCGGTAAATAAGAAAAATAAATAAATAAATAAAAATAAAAAAGTACAACAATGACTATATATGACTGTTAAAAGAAATTAAAATTTTTTATAACAATGAATATATATATGACGGTTAAAGAATTTAAACTCTGTTATAACAACATTTATATATATGTCTGTATTTTCATTAATTTCGATCGTGTCTGAAGAAGGATATGCTAGATATCCGTAACAGTTACAAATTATAATTTAAAATAAAGTAAAGTTTTAAGCTTTGGTCAGTGTCGCTTTTGTTAAAACAATTAATCCAAAGCCATGAATAGTCTTACTATATATATTTATGTTTATTTGTTATAAATGAGCCGTTTTGCAATTATAAAAAAAGTCCGACGAACAATACAATTGAATACTGAGGTACTTATAATAACCTTTACAAGCAGTTACATCGTTGATAATGAAATACAAGAACCTTACACAGTGATTGGATATCATGAAATTGCAAAATATTAGTTTACACTAAGAATTTAGTGCAAGGCTGATTTGTGCTTCAAATCAATCAAACCGATAAAACCAAGGTATAGAAGTTATGTATGTTGATGACTCATTCACAGCTGCTTCGGTTGAAGCACAATTGACAAATTCGCGCGGAAACAGTCTCTCATTCTGGACTGGTCGCACTGTCGATTTTTTTACAAGTACTTGAGGCATCACAAAGTATAATTGAGAAGCCGAAACCCACCTACGGACATGCGTTTGCCATTCAAAGTAACGAAACTTGGGCCCGCCGGGTAGGCGGGCTCCGTCCACTGAACAAGAAAATATACCTCGCCTACGTGACGGGCTCCGTCTCGAATGTGTTAAGCTACATAATAGGTATCCCGTCACTAACATCACAAAAATTACTAACATCCCTAACACTGCCATAACTATAGTAAAAATAACTGCCTTCGTTCTTATAATACTCAATTCTGTAAAATATAAAATATAACTAGGTATGAGGCTTTATTCTTGTTCTATATTAATCCATCTTATCTATTTTAAAGTACTAAGTTTCTAATTATGTCTACGGAGCTGTGTAGGTTAAAATCTTAACCCATTATTCCCGTAGGGCTAGTCTTTAATTCTCTATTTTTGCATTGCTTTCTTTAATGCATAAATAGTGCATATTTGCATGCAATTATCTATTTTCTATTTCCTATGTAATCTATATAGTGCTAAAAAAACTCTAATATTACATATAACTTCTATTCACTTTCTCTGTTTTATTTTTTGAAGTCTTCATGCCGAGATTAGTCGTTACTCATATTTACATTCATAAATACAGATTTTAACTACTCATATCTAGGTATTTATATAATAATACATCTATTAAAATTTATTTTATCCTCCTTTATCATTAAAATCATTTATTAACTCGTAATTACTACATATTGCATCGTTATTTGCCCAAAACTGCTTTGTTCAGTACGCGTAGGCGTGGCTTAAGAAAGCTTCCCTCTTTCTTTCATAAGCTCCGCCCCCGAGGTGTGAAGAAGTTTTAGTACCGCAACAAAGTTGCTGTAAGTTTGTCACTTAATCCTCGCAGTTTATTTCATTGTTTGTAATCATGCAAACACAATCTCTCCTCCATAAATACTGTAATTTACGTACGACTTGTTACTTAATAAACCTTCCTCAATATATCAATTATTATTTAATTAGTGTTACTGATATGTTATTCTTATTACTATTTATATTATTTTTTAATTAGTGTTAACAAAATTTTAACTTGGTAAAAAATACAATGTTTACATAAATTTTGAATACTTCATCGTAACTACAGTATGATGCAATACGTAGCAATCCTATGGTGACTATTTTATGGTCTATTAGTCACTCTTTTTAATGTTGTACTATTATTTTTTCTCTCGGTATCTCATTATTTCTCCAACTCTACCTACTGCTTGTCTAACTACTTTCTTTTGTCTAGTAAGCTTACTTATATATACTTCTACTTCTTCTACGTATTCTTATTCTTTATCTATTTTCTAGATCTATTACTATTTTAATAAAACATATATTCTTGTTGTCTTTATTAGCTTTCAGCTATTTGCCTCACAGATGTTAGTTTACTATTAACCCTAGTTATTGTTACATTTGTTTGATGTTTTCTAGCCTTGTCTATGATGGTCTAGGCTGTTACGTGTGATGAGATCACATTATAAAAAAAAAAAAAAAAAAAGTTATGTCAATGATATCCTAGAAGGTTATGCTTTCAGTACCTACACTTCAGGGTACTAGAGCGCCTCTAGCGGAAATCTCTGAAAACACATACGTTCGAATGAGCTGTAGGAAGTTTGAACAGCCATTCGAAACGATATGTCGAACTGGGCATGGTTTATCTCTGCTTAATGTGAATCTTTAACGGTTTCATGGAAATGGTTTAGTCGAAAATTAACGTGATTTAAATTTCAAGAATTATGTGAAAATTGTTAATAGTTACCAAAAAATTCAACCTATGAAATTAGTGAGTGTTCTATATTCGATACCGAAATATCTATAATTGGTGTGATAATATAATAATCGTGTTAACAGAGGTTATACGAAACATTCCTCCTGGAGGCATTTAATGGTTGTTCAAAGCATATTTAATTGGGTGAGTGTTATAACTTGATTATTTAATATTTCTCAATATATATTGTTAAATTTTTACTGCAGTTCAAATATTGAATTAATATTAGAATTATTAAGGATTACGAGGTATTATATTTATTATATTTATTGGATTCATTATCGAAAGTTGTATACTTGTTCAAAAGAAAGCATAGTACCAGTCAACTCAGATATATATTTTTGGATTTTCAATTTTGCTTAAAAATTGTTGATATTTCTTTATAGATTTTTCTGTATTGCATATTTAATTTTTAAGAATTTTGTTATAAAATTTATCAAGCTAGAAAAACAGTTACTTTTACTTATCCAAATTACCTTAGTATTTCACAATTTTTTTTATTTATGAAGATAATAGCACTTTTATGGTAATATTTAAGTTAGTTCAAGTCTGAAATTCACTGTAAATATAGAATAACTCAAGATAATTCTGCATGGAATTTTTTTTAAATGCTTACTTTCAAAATATAGCCAGTATACATAGAAATTACGAATCCCGCATACTAATAATTGTCCTGGTTATTACAACCAGCGGCCCAGGACGGAGCACATAGAGGCACGTTACAAACATATCGTTTCGAATCTAACTTCAAAAAAACGAAGTAAAATACATGTTAAGATTGCGGGGTTTGTTTGGCAAAATCTGACTAAGGTGGGAAACTTGTTAAGTGAGCTATTAAATATATGGACATTTTTTCAGGATCAATCTGTATATACCTATCTAATTTGAATTATGTTAAGGAGGATATTAAAATTAATTCAGTTAGGATTGATTAAATGTCAGTATTTTCAGAGTACGTAAAATTTATAGCCTATAGCAATAAAACTGCCAATGATTGTTAAAGGGTTGTCGCTTACCGTAAGGAATAGTAATTATTTTCGATATTTAAATTGCATTAGAATAGCTCTTTTTATTTGCTTGGTAATTAATATGGAATTTAAGAAAGAAAGAAATCAACCACGTTTATTTTTGAATGGATTTGAAAATGGAGATTCAGGAGTTGTTGTACCGCAGACTGAAGGTCAACGCTGGGATTTATCGTATTTAGATTCCGGAAGGGAGTCAAGGTCATTACAAATTTCTGCTGTTTATAAACCCAGCAAAATGGTTGAGTCATTGTCTACAGCAAGTAACACCACTGCGAGTTTAGCAGAGGGTGGAATGTTGCATAACGAGTTCCAACCGCTTATGTCTGTAGATAGTGCTAGTTGTGTCAGTGCAGACACAAACCCGTTTATTGACCTGGGGCAAACAGCTGACATAAAAGAAAAAGAAGAAAATCCTAGTACAAATCCTTTTGTAGATAAAAACTCGATAGAGGTAAAAGAAATAAATGCAAGTAGCGAACCTTTGGTTAATAGTTTTATGCCATTTCAAATACGGGCTGATAAATTAAGTGGAAGTGTTTCCAGTAATTTATTTAATGAGAAAATACAGTATATCCCAAGAACAGATGGAACAGACGATATACAGTTATTTCAATTTCTAGTGGCAGTTCTTAGAATAATTAAATTAAAAATATTCCCGGTTGAGTCTGTTTTGATAGCAGCTTTGAGTAAAGCTGAAGGTCGTTTAAATCAGGAGCTAGTAGCATTGTATGAAATGACTAATAATTGGTTGCAAATATCAGGATATTTGTTTCGTAGATTAATAACTCCTTTAGGTAGGCGAGAACTCATAAATCGTTATGTGAAGATGATACAAAGACCTAAAGAAAATTTGCTTGAGTATGTTAATAATATTTGTGATGCTTATGAAATATGTTACGGACCTATTAATGATAGTAGATCTAGTGAATTGTTGGATATTATTATGGAGGGCATGCAACCTCAAATTAAATTTGAAATTTATAGATATAGCTATCCAATGTCATTAGATGATCTTATGGGTAATATAATGGAATACGAAAAACATCAACGTAATTTAGAAATGTATAGCGCACTGGTGAGGAATACGGAAAAAAGTGAAAATCCGAGAAATAAGATTAAGTGTTATTTTTGTGGTGGACAACATCGCATTGCAAACTGTGCTTCTAACAAACAGTACCTTTTAAATAAACAGTTAGTTAAATTGAACATGGATGTGAACTCGGAAAGACGCTCTGCAGCTATTAGTGACCGGTTAAGGGCTCCGACTCAGATTATAGGAACCGGAGTTCAAACTAATGGTTTACCTAGTGGTGTGGGTGATAATAACAAACAGTTTAGATATAATAATGGCAATGATAAAGGACGCTTTGCAGGGAATAGTCGACGGTCACGGTTAAAGACTAAAAGTGAGAGGTCCGAAGTTCTAGAAAGGGAAGAAACAGATTTAGAAAGAACTTTGTTAGAAGGTGGAAACAATAATAGTAGTGCGGGTTACAGCACACATACGAAATATAATGATCGGATGAAGACTCCTATGGAGGGGTTCCGGACTCGATCCCGAGAGGTACATAATAGTGAACATTTGGGAGAAAAGAATATGGTGTTCAATGTGAATCCTGTGAATGTGGGGGAATGTGAAAAAGGAATGCGTGATCAATATTACGGAAACTTTACATGCAATGGCGGCTCTAGAGGGAACAGAAGTAAGAATAGCAAACCATTATATAGAGAGGATTTGCATTCTTTTAGTAATTATAAACAAATAGAAGATAATAATAAAAGCGAACATACTGTTGATGGGATTAAAATTAGTGCTGATGGAAATAAAAGTGAAAATAGAAAAACTTTCTCATTGGGAACATTGACTGCGGCTTTTGTCGATGCATTTGTCTTAGGTAAAAGTATTAGAGGAGGTTTAGATACTTGTTCTACAGCATCGTTAATTAATAGACAAAGCTTTATTCAATGGAATCTGCAGTTGAACTACCCAGTGAAGATAATAAATGAGAAGTTCATTGGTATAGGTGTTGATAAACAAAAGTTGACACTGGATCAGTGCGTAGTTATACCCATTAAGTTTAAAAATCGTGTTTACAGACTAAAGTTTTTCCTAGTTGAAAATTTAGAACCAGTATTTATACTGGGAATAAATGAACTAAAATTCTTGAAAGCAAACATTGATTTAGTGAATAATAAATTATTTCTCCCTTTGGAAGGAGTGGACATACAGTTACATTATACACTAAATATCCACCCCCCTTGTTTAAATCGAGATACTCGTTCGTGTGATCTATTTTACAGTGAACCAGACCATAAGACTTCTAAACTATTTCTGCGTGACTCAGACTTGGTGGAAAGGTCCACAGTTCAGGCTTTTGATACGGATGGAGGTAGACATCCGGGAGTTCCAGCACAGGGATTTTGCAGTGTTGCCACATCTATTAGTCCATCTTTGGATAGCAGTCCCAACATCCAGTCGGACCAGATGGATAGCCCATTGAGGGTGGATCCTGTTGTATTAGAGGCTAATCCTGAATTACAAGGGTACGTTAGCGAGATATTTAGTAAATATCCTTCTGTTTTTTCATCACATGTTGGTAAAATTAAAGACTTCGAATATAAAATCCAGATAAATAACTACACTCCTATTCGTAAGAAGGCTTACCCGTTATCACGGAGTTCTCAAAGAGAGATGGATAAAATTCTTGATGAGATGTTAAAGGCTGACTTAATACAACCAAGTAACAGTGATTATGCTTTCCCTTGTTTTTTAGTAAATAATAATGACGGAACAAAGAGATTAATAGTTAATTATTCTGAGTTGAATCGTCATCTTTATTTAAATACTCAGTTCACACCAAGGATAGAAGACATATTGTCTGAATTATCTGATGGTAAAATCTTTAGCCATCTGGATATACGGAAAGCATATTTAACCATACCTTTAACAGAGGAAAGCCGTCATCTAACAGCATTTCTTACGCATAGGGGTTTATATGAATATAAAGTCTTACCTTTTGGTTTGGCAGCAGGGAGTCATGTATTATCTAAAATATTAACTGACTTATTGTATCATTTGAAAGATGAAGGGGTTCAATGGTATATGGACGACCTAATTTGCAAAAGTTCAGATATAGAAAGCCATAAGCAATTATTGGAAAAAGTTTTAAAGTTATTGGAAGAAAAAGGTTTAACTTTATCCACAAAGAAATGTACCTTTTTTTCAAATAAGATATCATATTTAGGCTTTATTATTGAAAATGGGAAAATGTACATGGACCCTTCAAGGTTAGAAGTAATTAGAAAGTTACCTGCTCCAAAGACAAAAAAAGGATTAATTTCTTTATCATGTTTTTTACAATACTATGCAAAGTTCGTCCCGCAGTTCCATGAGGTTATGGAACCCATTGAACGTTTAAGGGCGGCTTCTGCTGAATTTGTTTGGGGACCGGAACAACAAAAAGCATTGGAAGATATTAAGGAATTATTTGCCAATCATGTAATGTTGAAACTACCCGATTTAAATAAGAAGTTTATTGTCAATACGGATAGCAGTCTCAAAAATTTAGGGGGAGTCCTACAACAATATGATGATAATAATAACTTGGTACCTGTAGCATTCTATAGTAGACGTCTAAAGAAAAATGACTTTAATAAGCCGATTTACTTGCTAGAAATGTTAGCAGCTATAGAAACTATGGAACGTTTTAGTACTTACTTGCATAAACCTTTTGAATTAAGAATGGATCATTCTGGACTTGTGTATGCTTTGAGGAATATGAAAAGGGTTAAACGTTATGGATCATTATTATACAGATTATTTGCTTTTACGTTTGAGGTAAAATCTATATCCTCTAATATGAATATAACAGCAGATTTTATTTCAAGGTTACATGATCAGAATAATTTTGAGGAAATGGAAACTGAACTTTCTCATTCCGAACAGGTAAATAATTATTGTCTAATTAACCTTTGGAATATGCCTTTTGCTAATATATCTATTAAAGAACATCAATTAAAGGACCCTGAATTAGGTAATATTATTAAGGAATTAAAAGCAAAAAGGGAAGTAGAAGGATATAAATTAATCCAAGGCATATTATGTAAGAAAACAAGAGCCATAAGAAATCCATACAAAGTATGTTTGCCCAAGGAATTAGTTCCTAGTATAATAGAATTCTTTCATTCAAATATTTTGCCAGGTTCTCATGCTAGTATAAATAAAACTATAGCTAAGATCTGTGCTCGTTTTACATGGAATGGGATATTGAAGGAAATAAAAGATTACGTATCCACTTGTTCAGATTGTCAACTAAATAAGAGCCATAATAGGAAACCAACTGGAAAGCTAGTATCTAAGTATGAGAATGTAGTTAATGGACTTTGGGCAGTAGATTTACTAGGACCACTTATTGAAAGTAAGTCAGGACGTTACTGTTTGATAGTTGTCGATTCATTTTCTAAAAGAGTATTTCTTGAACCAATTAAGGTCTTGTCTTCACAAAGTGTGATTAATAAGTTATATAAATTAATGTGTAGAAATGGATTTATTTTTAGCATATGTCATGATAATCATTCAATATTTACATCGGCTAAATTCAAAGATTTTCTTTATGCAAATGGTATTAAGGATATTAGTATATCCCCTTATCACCCGGCTTCAAATCCTAGTGAAAAATACGTATCCACCATAAAAAATTCATTAAGAATATATTTTGGAAAGAAACAAAGCTCATGGGATAAAGGATTGTGGGAAATTGAATTTTCTGTCAATAATGCCATCCATGAGGATACGAAATGCAGTCCTATGGATTTAGTATTCAATTATAATGCTGGTAATCCACTGGATATTAAGTGGAAAATAAGTATGTTGGACTTGAATCCTAGGGATCCCGAGTTATGGAATCGAGCTTTAGATAACATGGAAAGAGCATGGCAACGTAAAAAGAAAATATACAATCAACGTCGGCTAGATAATGATTATAATGTGGGTGACAAGGTATTAATTAAATCACAGGTATTATCATCAATGAAAGATAAAAGAACAAAATCTTTGTGTGCGAAATGGTGTGGACCATTCGAGATCGAATGTTTTCTGGGTAGGAATACCATAAGAGTTGTTAATGTAGATAATCCCAGAGATATCCGTAAGAGTCATGTTAGTTTGACAAAAAAGTATAGAGAAAGGAGAGGAGATGCATCATAAATATTAAATGCATTAAGCATATTTCTGTACTTGATTCCCAACTGAAGTTAAAAAAAAAAAAGGTAGAAAAAATTAATCTAGTCAGAATTATAAAAAAAATCTTAATAACCATCTAGTCAGATAAACATTATATAAGTAGAGATAATATATTAAATTGTTTTTAAAATATTTTAATGTGTTTCTAATATATGTTTTTGTTAGTGTTCCAGATCTGGATGTCTTGTATCTATGTCCCAAAAATGTTTGTAAAAATTGTATTAGTCCTGATTCCGTCATGGAAAATTTTATGGAATATATGTAACGAAGCTCAACCAGATGTAACGAAGCTGAAGATTGATTGGAATCATGATGGTGCTATGTTTGATGAGTATTATGAATATTGTTATTATTACTGAAATTAATTTCAAAAGAAAGAGTATGATTACCTCCTGAATATATATATATAAACATATAGAGAATGAATTTCTGTAAAACTTTATGAATAGATAGGGACTATTAGTAATAACTAATACTTATTAACTAACTAGAGTAGTTGGGATTAATAGAATGTTAGGTAGTGTGATTGAATTTATGGGGGAAATTTTTTTTCTTTAGTTCAGTTATTTTTTTCGTTTGGTATGTAGTGAATAGAGTAGGAGTGATGGTTAGTTAGAATCAGTAGTTGATGAATTAGCTGGTAGAAGTTAATAGTAATAGATACCTAGAAAGATTAACAAAATCTATCTATTCATAATTAAATTTAGAATATGAATACTTTAAAATTATGGTTTAAAATATAAATAAAAAGTTGTGCCAACTTTTTATAGCCGGGAGGGCGATATTTGTTACGTGTGATGAGATCACATTATAAAAAAAAAAAAAAAAAAAAGTTATGTCAATGATATCCTAGAAGGTTATGCTTTCAGTACCTACACTTCAGGGTACTAGAGCGCCTCTAGCGGAAATCTCTGAAAACACATACGTTCGAATGAGCTGTAGGAAGTTTGAACAGCCATTCGAAACGATATGTCGAACTGGGCATGGTTTATCTCTGCTTAATGTGAATCTTTAACGGTTTCATGGAAATGGTTTAGTCGAAAATTAACGTGATTTAAATTTCAAGAATTATGTGAAAATTGTTAATAGTTACCAAAAAATTCAACCTATGAAATTAGTGAGTGTTCTATATTCGATACCGAAATATCTATAATTGGTGTGATAATATAATAATCGTGTTAACAGAGGTTATACGAAACATTCCTCCTGGAGGCATTTAATGGTTGTTCAAAGCATATTTAATTGGGTGAGTGTTATAACTTGATTATTTAATATTTCTCAATATATATTGTTAAATTTTTACTGCAGTTCAAATATTGAATTAATATTAGAATTATTAAGGATTACGAGGTATTATATTTATTATATTTATTGGATTCATTATCGAAAGTTGTATACTTGTTCAAAAGAAAGCATAGTACCAGTCAACTCAGATATATATTTTTGGATTTTCAATTTTGCTTAAAAATTGTTGATATTTCTTTATAGATTTTTCTGTATTGCATATTTAATTTTTAAGAATTTTGTTATAAAATTTATCAAGCTAGAAAAACAGTTACTTTTACTTATCCAAATTACCTTAGTATTTCACAATTTTTTTTATTTATGAAGATAATAGCACTTTTATGGTAATATTTAAGTTAGTTCAAGTCTGAAATTCACTGTAAATATAGAATAACTCAAGATAATTCTGCATGGAAATTTTTTTAAATGCTTACTTTCAAAATATAGCCAGTATACATAGAAATTACGAATCCCGCATACTAATAATT